>NW_006921800.1:5534829-5573411 GCF_000298275.1 Orycteropus afer afer | reverse complement strand
TTGCTATGAGTTGGGGCCGATTCGATGGCACATAACAACAACAACAAAGTCATTCACACCATGCCATTAGTGTATGTGACAAACCTCAGATACAGTAAACAGAGGATGTCCAAGGCAGAAATGCTTAGCACAAAGAAGTATCAGGTACCATTTGTAATCTGGAAGTAAGACATGATTATGTAGACCTTATCACTCCAAAACATCTATGCTCACCTTTGCAACTAAAAATCAAGCAAGTTGCCATTGGGTCAATTCTGACACAAGATGACCACATGTGTGTCAGAATGGTGCTTCAGTGTTTTCAATGACTGGTTTTTCCAAAGTAGATCACCAGACATTTCTTTGGAGGTGCTTCTGGGTGGACTTGAACTTCCAAACTTTAGGTAGCACCTTACCATTGAACCTTTGTATCACCTAGGGGCTCCTTGTTCACCTGCAGGGTAAGTTTTATTGTCTGTAATTTCTCTAATCTAGTGATGATTTATGTTGTTGCATTGGCAGATTTGCTGCAAAAGACCTCTTTCAATTGTTAAAAAGCAAAGATGTCCTTTTGAGAACTAAGGTATGTCTGATCCAAGCCAGGTATTTTCAATCACCTCATGCATGTGAAAACTGGAAAATGGATGAGGATACCTAACAGCAATGATACCTAACAGCAACAACAGTGATGATTTATAATAGACTGTTGTGTGTGTGTGTGTGTATGCCATTGTAAAACTTATACATACTTTCAACTTGCTATTCTGCCCTCCCCTTCAGTTTAGCCTCTTTACTTTTTATACCTCCAGCTACTTTATATTTTCCTCACTTGAAAAAAAAAAAAAATGTATGATTTAATTTCCTCTCATTTCTTTTCTCTTCATATCACTCTCATGACAATTATACTTCATATCATTATTTCATCCCGTTTTCAATGTCTCAGGTGTCTATCCTTTGTGTGTGAGGAGGGGGAGAGTAGCTGGACAAGACAAATATCAGTTCCTTTGTTGTTGTTAAGTGCTGTCTAGTTGGCTCCAACTCATAGCTACCCATGTACTACAGAAGTGCCCATCCTGTGCCATTTTCACAATCATTGTTATGCTTGAGCCCCTCATTGCAGCCACTGTGTCAGTCTATCTCATTGAGGGTCTTCTTTTTTGCTGAGCCTCTATTTGATCTCCTTCTTCAGGGACTGTTCATTTTTGACAGCTTAATCAAAGTAAGTGAGATGAAGTCTTGCCAATTTTTGCTTCTCTGGAACATTCTAGTGAACTTTTCCAGGACAGATTATTTTGTTCTTCTGTCAGTCCACAGTGTTTTCAGTATTCTTTGCCAACACAGTTCCAAGGCATCAACTCTTCTTTGGCTTTCCTTATTCTTTGTCCATCTTTCAGATGCATATGAGGAGACTGAAAATACCATAGCTTGGGTCAGGTGCACCTTAGTCTTCAACGTGACACCTTTGGTCCTTAACACTGAAAAAGTATCGTGCAGCAGATTCGCCCAGTGCAATACATGTGTGATTTCTTGACTGCCGCTTCCATGTAGTGTTATTCCAAGGGTCACTTCCTTAAGGGTAGTTAGTGACCAAAAAGGCAACTATGGTACCTGTTTTATATGTTAGGCATTCTGAAATCTCCTGTGCTGTTGACAGGGCAGTGACCACAATGGGTGTCAGAGGCACCTTCTCTCAATGCTCACCTGTAGCCCTGGAATGGTCTTAGTGAGCAAGAAAAACGCATCTTGCTTTATCTTAATTAGAGACTTAGAGCTAGAAATGATTTCCAAATAATTTTTAAAACAGCCCCAAACAACCCTTTTAAAGCACTTTATTACAAAGGGCTACTCTTTCAGTTTATATGCGGTAAAGATGATCATTTTACATACATCTTTTTCAGTGAGTTAATTGGGTAGAGTGGGAACTAAAAAGAGATTCAGAAATAAATACTGTGATCTAGCACACTTAATAAAAAATGCCCTTATTTCTTCAATGTATCAGAAAGTTCTAGAAATGTTCCCTAAGACATGAATAGGTGTAATTTTTTGTTCTGTGCCACAAATGGGTTTTATTTTCATACTGCTCAATGGTAGCTGAAATGCTGTGGCAAACATGCTTCTGTGATGTCTCCTCCAATATGCTCTATCCCTGTACAGTCAAATAAAGTGGATCATTGAAGACCACTAGGTGCATTCATGTTCCAACATTACTGAGTGAAAGGGTCAATGACCTGCATTCTGTTTCTGCCCCTTTTTTCTTTGCACAGCAGTATACTATTTGGTCGACATTATTTAGTCTTATTTCTGAACTGTCTCCCCCTTCACCTATTCTTTCCATAGATCATTACCATGTGAATGGTTTGTATTACTCTTTGGTAGTTGTTGCTTCCCACTCTCTCTCCTGCCTGTCTCTTTATCTCTTTTTTGTGTGCCAGACGTGATCCTGACACCAGGTCTTGATTGAAACCCTCGAGTAGGTCATTCTCTACTAGCTATTCCTACAGCTTGTTTCTTTTATCTGGATTCAGTAAGTGAAGGTTTTAGAACATACAGGATTAAGCAGGTCTGGGAGAGAATTGGACATTAATGCTTTAGGAATTCTAGTGGGGCTGATAAGGCCATCCTGTTGAAAAAGCAGGATAGTTGAATCCTAAATAGCTTGAATTCAGTGACAGCAAAGTGAATATATACTTCCTGAAAATATCTTGTTTACAAAACATTAGCAATTCTGCTTTTAGAGCACTGAGCATACAAGTCAAATATTTCTGACTCAAAATATCAACATCAAGGTAGATACTGCAAGATATTATTTCCTTTAAAAAACTTTTAAATATTTATTTTTTTTAATTTTTTATAGGTACAATTTAGTGACACTAATTACATTGATCAGGAGCTCTGGTGGTTAAAGCCTTTGACTGCTAACCAAAAGTTTGTGATTCAAAGCCACCAACCACTCTGCCAGAGAAAGATGAAGCAGTCTACTTCCATAAAGATTTACAGCCTTAGAAACCCTGTGAGACAGTTCTACTCTGCCCTATAGGGTTGCTATGAGTTGGAATAGTGGGTTTTGGTTTAATTTCCATTAGTCATGGTATGCAAACATCACCAATATCCATTTCCAAATTTCCCTTCACCATAAACAGATATTCAATCCTTCTTAAACAATGGGTGCCCTTTTCCTCCTACTTGTTACCTCTGGTTACCTCTAATAAACTTTAGTCTCGATACATTTGTTTATTCTGTATATTTCAAGTAAGTAAGATTATACAATATTTGTTCTATTATGAGTGACTTACTTCACTCAGCATAATGTTTTCATGTCTTTTTTTTTTTTTTTTTCCAATCTTATAGATATCATTAGAAAGATCTCCAGTTTCTGGAACTACCTACTGCAAAATTATCACTTCTTTTTGCACTCAAGACCTTGCACTGGAAAAAAGTCAAGGGACAGAGGACTCTGAGTGACCTCTGATAAGGGGATTGCTAGAGAGCAGCAGTTCAAAGAAAATAGCAGGAGTGGGCAATGGAGTAAACCTTACAGCCCAATGAAGTCACCCAATGGCAGGTCATGGTGTCAGGTGTTGTTTTTTTATACAGATAACCCAAGGAGTTTAGACATTTAGAAATGGTTTTGAAACATCAGTCTTCTGCCTGTTTTTTTAGTTGCCATTGAGTCAGCTCAGACTCATGGTCACCCCAAGTATTAGGCTGGGTTCTCCAGAGAAACAAAACCAGTGGAGAGAGAGAGAGAGAAAAAAAAAAAAAATTATCTCAGGAGAATGGCTCATACAGTTGTAGAGGCTGGCAAGTCCCAAGTCCATGGGTCAAACATCAAGCTGGAGGCTTCTCCTGCCTCGCACAGTTGCAGAGGCTGAAGGACCCAAGATCAGCAGGCAGTATAGCACTGCTGGATTCAGCAGATGATGAATCCAAGATCAATTGGTAAAATGGCAGATTGTTGGCTCACAGGCTATGAAGGCAGCACTCCCCAGAGCAGCAGGCAATATAATAGGCCACTGGTTCAGCTCCAAGAGTCAGAGATGATGATGAGCTCAATGCAGGATCCAGATCCAGAAGAAAACCAGAGAATTATCCCAGGATGTCCATATATGCATATATAGGCCACACCTATGAGGGAACTCCCTTTCAATTGGCTGCTCATAGAATATCTCATCATGGAAATGATTATATTACATTATATCTCATCATAAGGGGTGACTACATCACAACTGCTTAACACACTTAGAATCATGGTCCAGCCAAGTTGACACAACCATCACCTTAACTATCACCCCCATATACAACAGAAAAAAAACATTGCACAGTCCTGCTATATTCCTGAACTTCAATATGCTCATCCATTGTTGTGCCCACTGTGTATTTTGAGTGCCTTCTAATATAGAGAGCACATCTTCCAGCACTGTAGCAGATAATTTTCTATTGTGATCCATAGGCTTCTCATTGAGTAATTTTTGGCTAAATCACCAATCATTTCTTCCTAGTCTTTCTTAGTCTGGAAGCTCCAGTAAAATCTGTCCACTGTGGGTGAAGCTGCTGTATTTGAAGTCACTGTAATAGTACAAACTGACAGAAAAGTGATGGACTTTTCTTCCTAGACTACTTTTAGTCCATTGATCAGCACCATAAAGCTTTTCTGATAGCTTCTAGAATTTAAAATTATTTCACTGAATGTATTCTTGGAGGAGAAAGGGAGAGAAATAATCATGGGACAATTGTCAAAGAGGACAAGGAAGCAGCATGTGATGAAGACAGGTTGACAGGATGAGATCAGACATGGCAGAAGGTAGTATTGTTGAGTTGTAGGGTCCAAAGAAGTTGGAAAGAAAACTTTTACATATTCACTCAGCCAAGACAAATGCTTCTTTTAACTTTTCATAATGCAGCATTTGGTGGAAGAGATCTGGTAGATTAATGACCAGCTTTGGCGAAGGACTGGGGCTCCATTTTAAGCTACTGATAAATATCCTGGATTTAGAGAATTAAATGTTTTTGTAGATTAGATATATATTTTATGAAATGATAAAACAATTAATCTACCACATACAGAAATATCACACATTGAGACCAAATTTAATTAGCTATGTATTTTTAGATGAAATGGTTGAACAAACACACACTCACGGACACACTTATGTATACATGTATACAATGTTTTCAGATAAAAAAGTGTGTCAAAGATTTGCCAATCTTTCCCTTTTCAGTGCTTCTTAAATATTTTCTTAGCTTACATACCTCAAGTGCTCTTTACAAATTTCCTCCTCATAAGCAAAGTTATTGTCATTTGAAACATGAGAAACCTTGGTGATAGGAGAAAATTATTTCATCAAGTGTAATGCACTTCCTAGTATGGTGAAGCAATGCAAGTTGTCTCCCAATTAGAGAATGAATAAACAGGCCTATCAAATACTGTAATTTTCTAGATAGTCTGGGGGAGTCATGGACGTAAAATAAATGGAATCCTTAATGGATTCATAGAGATAAAGCAATTTGCTACTTTTCTATGTATTATCCTATGGTTATCATTTCTAGAAACCATAAGGCTAAATATATATGTAATTATATATATACACATTTTTTTCCCAAAGCTACTACATGCAAATCTAGGACATGAATATACTTTATCTCTTTTCTCCCAGAAACCATATAGAGGATAATGTACAGGTGGCAAGTGTAGATTTCAATACTAAGCAGCCTACATTCAAGTCATCTTCTGGAGTTTATTATTCATGGTGTAACCTTGGGCAAGTTATTTAACCTTTCTACATCCTAGTTTCTTCATACACTGAAACCTTATGAGGATTAAATGAGCAATTACACATAAAGTGTTTACCACAGTGCTTAGAACATATTGTTATTATACAGAGTTTCAAGAAAATGTTTCATGACTGAAGATGTTAACATGAAAGAAGAGGATTCAAGAGATACTCAGTATATCTTTTTTTTTTTTAATATGCTGAACATTTTAATATATGTGATACTTCACAAGATACTATGTTGCAGGCTTCTTTGCAATTATGATTCTGAGTTTGCCTGTAAGGAAAAATCATTGTTCTTACAATATAGCAGAGCAATCTGAAGCTCACAGAGTTCAATGCAGTGTGGTGCAGAGGTTAAGAGCTCAGGTCCTGGAGACAAAGTGCTTGGGTTCAAATTCTGGTTTTATCACTTACAAGATGAGTGATCTTGGTTCATTAACCTCTGTGTACCACAATTTCCTCATCTTTTAAATGAAGATGATAATACTTTTCTCCTAGGGTTGTTATGAGGTTTAATTTGTTGTTGTTGTTAGGTATCATCAAGTCATAGAGACCCCATGTACAACAGAAGAAAATACTGCCCAGATCTGCACCATTCTCAAAATCCTTGCCCATCATTGCAGCCATTGTGTCAATCCATCTCATTTAGGGTCTTCCCCTTTTTTGCTGACCCTCTACTTTACCAAGAAAGATATATTTCTCCAGAGAATGGTCTTCTGGCAATATGACTAAAGTAGTTGAGACCAAGTCTGCCTATTCTTGGTTCCAAGGAACATTCTGGCTGCATTTCTTCCAGGACAGATTTGTTCATTCTTATGGTGGTGCATGATATTTTCTACATTCTTCACCAATACCACAGTTGAAAGGCATCAACTCTCCTTCAGCCTTCTTCATTATTTTTCCAGCTTTCACATGCATATGAGGCAATTGAAAATACGAGGCTTGAATTAGGGACGCCTTAGTTTTCAAAGTGGCATCTTTTTTCTTCAACACTATTTAAAGAGGTCTTTTGCAACAGATTTGCCCACTGCTGTATAACATCTGATTTATTGACTGCTGCTTCCACGGTTGTTGGTTGTGGATCCAAATAAAATGAAATCCCTGACAACTTCAATCTCTTCTCCCTTTATCATGATGCTACTTATTGGTCCAGTTGTGAGGATTTTCATTTTCTTTATATTGAGTTGGAATCCATATGAAGAGTGTAGTGTTTAATCTTCATCAGTAAGTGCTTCAAGTCATCTTCACTTTTAACAAGCAAGAATGTGTCATCTGCATATGGCAAATTGTTAATGAGTCTTCCTCCAAACCTGATGCTGCATTCTTCATATAGTTCAGCTTCTCAGATTATCTACTCAGCATACAGATTGAATAAGTATAGTGAAAGGATACAAACCAGACACACTTCCTTCATGAATTTAAACCATGCAGTACCCCCTTGTTTTCTTTGAATGACAGCCTCTTGATCTTTGTACAAGTTCCTCATGAACATAATTTAGTGTTCTGGAGTTCCCATTCTTTGCAATGCCATGCATAATTTTTTTTTATCACTCACACAGTCAAATTCCTTTGCATAGTCAATAAAACACAGGTAAACAACTTTCTGGTATTTTTTGCTTTCAGCCATGATCCATCTGAAATCAGCTATGATATTCCTCTTTCCACATTCTCTACTGAATCCAACTTGAATTTCTGGAAGTCCCCTGTCAGTGTACTGGTGCAACCATTTTTAAATTATCTTCACACAGTTTTACTTGTACGTGATATTAATTGTACTGTTCAATAATTTCCACATTCTCTTGGATCACTTTTCTTTGGAATGGGTACAAGTATGGATCTCTTCCAGTCAGTTGGCCAAGTAGCTCTTTTCCAAATTTCTTGACAAAAACGAGTATGTGTCTTCAGCATTACATCTGTTTGTTGAAAGATCTCAGTGGCTATTCTGTAATTCCTGAAGCCTTGTTTTATTGCCGGTTACTTCAGTGCAGCTTGGACTTTTTCGTTTAAACCATTGGTTTGATCATATGTTACTAACTGAAATAATTGGACTCTGACCAGTTCTTTTTGGTATACTGACTCTGTGTACTCCTTCAATCTTCTTTTGATGCTTTCTGTATCATTTAGTATTCTGCCCATAGAATCCTTCAGTATTGCAATTGCAGGCTTGATTTTTTTCTTCAGTTCATTTAGCTTGAGAAATGCCAAGCATGTTCTTCCTTTTTTGTTTTCTAACTCCAAGTCTTTGAGTATTTCATTGTAATACTTTACTTTGTCTTCTTGAGCCACACTTTGAAATCTTCTGTTCAGCTTTTTTATCATTCCTCCCATTTACTTTAGCTACTCTCCATTCAAGAACAAGTTTCAGAGTCACTTCTGGCATCCATTTGGGTCTTTTGCTCCTTTCTGGTTTTTTTTAATGATTATTTGCTTTCTTCATGTGTGATGTTCTAGATGTCATCCCAGAACTCATGTGACCGTCCATCACTGGTGTTCAATGAATCAAATCTGTTTTTCATATGATCTCTAATTTCAGGTGGGATATTCTCAAGGTCATATTTTGGCTCTCATGGACTTGTTTTAATTTTCTATAGCTCAACTTGAACTTGCATATGAGCAATTGATGGTCAGTTCCATAAACTGTTCCTTAGTTTGTTTGGACTGATTATATAGAGCTTCTCCATCACCTCTTTCCACAGAGGTAGTTGACCTGATTCGTATGTATTCCATTTGGCAAGGTCCACATGTATAGTTGCCATTTATATTGTTGAAAAGGTATTTGCTATGAGTAAGTCACTGGCCTTCAAAATTCTATCATGTGATATCTGGCATTATTTCTATCACCAAGGCCATATTTTCCAGGTAGTGATGATTTTTCTTTGTTTCAAACTTTCACATTCCAATCACCAGTAATAATCAATACATCTTGATTGCAGGCTTGGTCAATTTCAGACTGCAGAAGTCAGTAAAATCTTCAATATCTTCATCTAGGCTTTTATTGGTTGGTGTGTAAATTTGAATAATAGTAGTATTAACTGGTCTTCCTTGTAGGAATATGGATATTATCCTAACAGTGACAGCATTGTTCTTCACGATAGATCTTTGAAGTGATCTTTTTGACAATGAATGCCATGCCATTCCTCTAAAATTTGTCATTCCTGGCATAGTAGATCATATGGTTTTCTTATTCAAAATTGCCAATACCAGTCCATTTCAGCTCTCTAATGCCTAGGGTATCAGTATTTTTTTGCCTTCTATTCCATTTTTACAACTTCTTATTTCCCTACATTAATATATCATACATTCTCCATTCGGATTATTAATGGATGTTTGGATCTGTTTGTTCCCATTTTGAATTGTGCTTCATCAGCAAATGAAGGTCCTGAAAGCTTTACTCCAAGGTCCACTATTGCTTTAGTTATATGTAAAAATATTAAAATTGTGTTTGGGTCTTAGTAAATGTTCTACAAAAATTGGCTATTATTTTTATATAATTATTGTATGATTAAAGTCATTATGAAGTTTACACAAGTAGGAAACAGTAAAAGCAGACAAGGAATCCTGGTCTTATTACTGAAAAAATAATTATGTTGCTATTACAGTGTGAGAAATTTCTCTGAAAAATGATAATAAAATAGTCATTGGCTACTTATTATATGTCAGGCATTCTTACATACCTTACATGGATTTTCTCAATTATTCTTCACTGAAACAATATGCCCACTCCATAGAGGCTCTTTCTGAGCCCGTTCATTACATTTGTCCAAAGCCACCAAAATTTCAACACAAGTAGTCTAACTCTAAAGCCTGAAAGACATTATGCAATTTTTTCCCCTCTGGGTAGTATTCCAATTTCCCATAATAAGTATATGTTAGTTTTACAAGTAGAAAAATAGATGGTGAAATTATTTCATCAGAATAACTATTTTGTTAAATAATTTCCCCCTAAGGGAATCAGACACAATGGAATCAGCAAAGTTAGGAATGTGTAGCTATGGGTAGGCAGAAGGAACTCAAAAGAGAAGGAAGAGAAAGCAGGAAACTAGAAAAACAAAAGTTAGCAGAGATATAACGAAAATGGTAGGCTTTCACTTTTTAAGCATCTTTCTTGGGCTAGACTGATGTCAGAATCAAATCGGTCAGCATGTTACAAAGAAACTCATTTTATCATAGTTGGATTAATGAAATCATTGACACTTCCTTGGCATTGTCAATGTATGACTCAGAGAATTCCATGAATGTATCAAATCACAACTATTTCAATGATAGCCAATTATTTTCAGTAAAAAATATTTTGACTGCATATCAAGTAGATTTTAAAAATGTAGATGGAATAATTGAAATAATCAATTACAATGAAAGTCCACTATGCCTCAACTGTGTCGTCAATTTGCACCATATTTGTGAAAAAATCTTCACTTCTCCTGCATATATACACCCTTTTGTCTAACTCCATCTGTGAGTCTTACAGCAGTTTGTTCTTTATAGGTCTTTTCTGTCCGAGGCTCTAGTTCTCCACAAAGAAGTCAGAACTAAATCTGAAGGCTTAGCAAGAGCAGTTGAAGTGGAGTGAAGTGTTTAAAATTTGATTCTATTTGCCAAAAGTAAAAATGACTCCAGTCTAAGTCCCCGTAGAAGGTACAGGAGGTTTTGGGAGGTGCGGACTATTCTCTGGCTGCAAATGCAGGGGCTACTCCTCCCATTACATTTGAAGGAGTTAATTATGTCAACAAAAAGCCCATTTTATTTGGTCTTTGCCAATGAAGTAAAATGAATAAATAAATAAACTACATTATTGTTTTTCTTTTGGGAGAATAAATAAGTATTTTTCTATTAATTTATATACCACAAAGCTTTGACTAATAGGAACTATTTTTTGTTAATTTTCCATATTACAATATTTATCAAAAAATTATTTATATTTTTATCAACATAAAAAAAAAAATAAGTTCACTGCTGTCAAGTCGATTTGACTCATAGCTGACCCATTCCTGGATTTCTAAGGTGGTATCTTTATGGAAGTAGATTGCCCAATCTTTCTTCCAAAGAGTGGCTGGTGGATTAGATAGAATGGCCAGCCTTTTGGTTAGCACTTAAATGCCTTAGGCACCATACCACATATAAGTGAAATTGCTGCTTAACTTATTTATTAACTTTTATAATGATGAATAGATTTAGTAATTTGAAGTTTAGTTTTGAATAAGAATCTTTGCTTAACTTTTACAGATATTACCTATACTGGGCTGGCAAAATGATTTCAGTTGCAAAGTGCTCTTAATGTTTATGATTCATGCTGATTCCTGTATGACATAACCCATAAATTTAGTTTGAAAAGAACAGTTATTATTTTAAACTTATAAAATCCAGCTAGCATGTGCGGGAGCTTTGTTTTATGAAAAAGATTCATGAGAGCTCTGATCCTGTCAGGCTACATGAATATAGGAGTTAGTTCCCGGAGAAAAAATATTCTCAATGAATTTGGACATATGTGAAGTAGAGTGCACTTACCCTTCCATCTGTACTGATAGAAGGAAACATACTATTTTCTTGATTTTGTATGTTTAGTCCATCAAGGATTTCTCCCCTTAGCAATAAACTTCCATGAATTATACTTTATTTGTACTTGCGAATATCCGCCTTGATTCATCTACATGGCAGACTCTACTCAGTTCAACTAAATAATTTTACTTGGTTATTGCTTTCTCTGTATTTTATTATCCATCTCTAAAGTTTTAAATGTATCCAAACACTGAAGCCTGTTCCAAGTTAATCAGTACACATTTATTGAACCCCTGCTGTATGTACTGCAATGCAATAAACATTGTGGGATTTTTTGAAGGAAATAATAGATGTAGATGCTAACTTTATGCAACTCAGAAAACAACATAAAAGACAACATTCAGACATTTAAAAAAATCCATACATATGCCGTCTCTTTTGGGAAGAAAAAATTGAAGTGAAATTAAAGAAGTTGGGTTGCGAGGCTGACTGTGCTATGCCATCAAGATACTGTGTTTACATGTTGTGTCAGATAATAATTACTATAAAGGAATTTTACACCTTTGAGTCAGGAGATGATGAGGGTTAATGAGAGATTCTTTTGTGATATGCTGAAAGTTGCATAGAATAAAAACACTCTTGTAAATGTACATGGTTTTATACGGAACTTGGAAATTTAAGAGTTCATGATAAGCCCAAACTGATAGCTGAGATTTCATCTGTAAAGCCTGAAAAAACTTAAGAGCTGTTTCTTTCTTGAAAATTAGGTTTTTATTTACTATTGCAGCTTCTTACTGAAATATCCTGAAACTTTTACTCCTTTCTATAAATTGAAAGAACCAGATAGTAACAATGGCACAAATTACTTGTTTATGGGACATTACTCCTTGTGTGCAAAAAAAAAATAATAAGAAAAAGATTTTAAATATTATTGGTACCTCCAAAATATATAAATTGTTCATGTATATAATTTATTATGCCCAGTACAAGCTGAGTTGTTCTAAACTTGGTGTGTTATTAAAAATCCTTAAAAAGTTCACATTGTGAAAATGAACTGCAGGGTGATTTCATTTTTCTCACTGTGATGCAAGAAGCCTCAACCCTCTCAATCCACCCTCCTCCTATCAGAAAGTGGAACTACTCCTTGGGATCTTTAGGGCTGTGGCCTTTCAGAAGCCTGTTTCTAAGCCTGTCTTGTGAGGCACTTATTGCTGGCTTACAATGGCCAATTATTTGGCTAGGAATAAAGTAGCTTTCTGGACCGCACCATTGTTAACTCATTCCTCAAACTTGTCCCATATTACCTGAAACAGTAGCAATGGCAGCAACCTAGGAGTTACTGCTTGGAAAACAATTCATTCTGGTAGATAGTGAAATTAAATATTAATTTATAAGTTTTAAGGTACAAGCATTTTCTTTCTTATTTGGGGATTTTTATTTTTGTAATTTGTTATTATTATTTACTTCTACCCTCCCATTATTTTCTCTAGTATTTTGTGTGTTGTTTTTGTAATGAAAATATTAATCTTGGAAAAAAATTTTACTAATAGTAAGTCATTAAAAGTATGCAATCTTACATATGCTCTGAATTTTATATATATATATATATATATGTATATAAGAATTTTAGTCTTTTCCTTACATTAAATAGATTAAATTCTTATGATGCGTTTAAAGTGGCTATCAAGAAAGCCAGTGATATGTTATACTCTTTGAGTACTTTGAAGGTGTCTAGATTCCTTTAAGGGCAGTGAAATCATGCCAACAAAAACAAATTGTATCTTCAGTATTTTAAAATCTTTGCAGTCAAGGGACACGCAGGAGATTTCTGTTTTTCTTCAATATTCTACCAAACCAAAAAACAAACTCACTGCCATCGAGTCTATTTTGACTCATAGAGACCCCTTGTTGGGTTTCTGAGGAGTTAATCACTATGTAAGTAGATTGCCCAGCCTTCCTTCTGAGGAGTGGCTGGTGGGTTTGAAATGCCAGCCTTCTGGTTAGCAGTCAAATGCCTTAGGCACTACACCACCAGAACTCTCCAATATCCTATAGTACCTAGCTTATAAAACATCTTTTAGAATGTTACAATATTCTGAGTATATAACCATTATATGAAATCCCCAGATTAAATATGCTTTTGAAAATGATCTCCCAATAGATGAGGGATATAGACAATAAGGCAACATACCATCTTAATTTAATATTGTCTCAATATTTTTAAACTATTTGAAACTTTATGCATGAGCTCTGCATTTAAGTACATTGAAGAAGATACTGGAAAAAAAAATATTTTTCTAAAGACATTTCACTAAAAATATATCTTCTACTTTTAGAGGCAGTAAGATTAAAGTATTTGGAAAAGATTCCTTCTCAAAAAACCCTGATGCACAGAGAAACCAAGTTGCAAAAAGAAAGTTGAACAATAAATTTCCTTTTTGGTTTTCTTATGAACTCAGAAAGCATGTTGTTTTGGAAGTAAAATTAAAAACAATAGCAAGTCACAAATACTGGATATAGGTAACTGTCTGCAATTTAAATAACTCAAAATATCCTACAAGCTTTTATCGTCACCAGCCAGTATCCCTCAATCAGATTCACTTATCAGGTGTTAAAAATAAATGGAATGGAAAACTTCTAGCTAGATTTAATATATTCCAAGTTCATGTATTCACAGCAAATCTTCTAGTAAATATGAAATAAAACAATAGCACTGAAATTTCAGAGTACTGTCAAAGGCACCTGCCTCATTACTCTTTTATCTCTCAGTTCATGTACATATTACATAAGCTTATGGAATTTGCATTGAATCAATGGTCTAAATATGGATGGAAAGTTTTATCTGTGTTTCAAGGTTACAATGCAGTGATGTGAGTTCTTCAAGTGAGTCAAAAAAAAAAAAAGAGTAAAACAATATGAAAATATACATTTTTCTTTTTCTTTTGGAAGTGTTGGATTAATTCATTTTAGTTCTTGTGTTTATGCATAAATCTATATAAAAGTTATTTTGTTTCCATAAGAGTATATAGGGGTGAATGCTATTATCAAGCTCAGTACTGGAACACTAACAGGGACTTAAGGAGTCTGAGTAGTGCAAGCAATTTGTAATCAACTACTAACCTAAAGGTTGGGTAGTGTAATCAGTTTCAATCAGCTGTTTTCATAAAGAGTGTGCGTGTGTGTCTGTGTGTGTGTGTGTGTGCCATCTAGTCAATTCCATCTTACAGTGACCCCATATTATAGAGTAGAACTGCCCTATAATTATTATGGAAACAGACTGTTAAGTCTTTTCTCTGCAGAGCTGCTGGTAGGTTCAAACTCCAACCATCTCTTAATCATTGCATCACCAGGTATCCTTCCATAAAGATTACAGCCAAGAAAACCCTGTGGAATAGTTTTACTCTGTGACACATGGAGTCACCATGAGTGAGGGCTCAGTCAAGGCAGCTACCAACAACAATAGGGAATTAATTTGCTAAAAGCAGATTTATTGATAAATTATTGTATGCCAAGCATTGTGCTTAACAATGACTACACAGGCTTTGCATGCAGTAGCAATTGGAAATAAGCAGTTTTCTAATTCCACATATAAGATGATTAAATTAATTGCTGTTCTCTTCCCAAAATGATAAGCGAATTCAGCTTCATGATAAAGTTAAGGCCAAAAGTTTTGAGCTAGTAGGATCTTGGAGTTTATCTCTTTCAATCAAAACTTCTCTTTTATATAAAATAATGAGCCAGAAAATCCAAGGGATTTTCTGCCAGTCATACTGCTAATTGGTAGCAGATCTGCAAGTGGAATTCAGACCAATACTGTACAAAGGATGTGAGATTTAGCATCAGGCATATTTTCTTCTGCACAGGTTATATTTTGAGGAAGAGTATGCACATTTATATAGTATTGGATCATGTCTATGTCTTGCCCATTGTACATATCTAGGAGGTTCTGCAAATGTAGTGTCAGATTTTACTACAAAAGTATAGCTTATTTCCAATTTTGCATGAGAAATGGAACAATAGAAAATTCAGCAGAAGTGACAACATCCCAAGTTGAATCAATAATACAACCTGTATCCCATGGTATCACATCTTTCAAGATCTAATGATCTGTACCTCTTTAATTGCAATATTTTTAAAGTTCTTAAACAAGCTTTCATTAATTTCAATGGAAACGTTAATAAAAGATGGTAGAACATCAGGATTAAAGAATGTACCTTTTAATAGATAAGCTATATTTGTTTGCCATATTTATGGATTGAACATGGAATACTAATCCATGATATAGAATACATGTATTCATATGTAGATAACAGATTTGTAGAAATAAATAATATAGCATCAAATATGAAACAGATTGATTTTAAAATGAATAAAAAGTTCTAAATTATATATGGTTCAGAAACATCTTACCTTGAAATAATTTTTAAAGACAGGAAAATCCAAGATTGTGGCTTAGTCAGCCATACCATGGCATCCTGCTACAGCAAAGACTCAAGCAACCATGTCAAAAAGATATATGACAATCCTGGGACCCTGAGCATCAAAAGGAAGGGTGAAGGATTAGATTGAAAAATAATTGGAAGGAGAAACTGAACAAAAACATAAATGAGGAAAGATATGGATCAGAGGTGTCCTGCCAGACAGTCTGGTGCAACAGGGCTGTTTTGAGAGAAAGCATCAGTGATACTGAGTGAGGAGCACAGAAAGCTAATTTCATGGAAGTCCTAATAGGAGACAGAAAAACTACATAGACAAACCTTGAGAGAAGCAAGGTGAGCAGTACATTAATAAAATCAAAGAAAGAAAAATACAGGAAGGTGGGTGAGAGCTCCAGGGATCCTGGTGACCAAACAGCAAGGAGAGAACCATGAACGAGAGACAGGATTGCTTACCAGTGGCAGTCCCTGAACTTTAGAGTGGGTGACACACATAGAATAGTTGATCCATAAAGTCTAAGGAGAAATTCTTTCACCAAACCACACTCATGGCAGCTCTGCCTCCTCACATTTGGTCCTGGTCAGATCCTGATTGCTGACTGAAGCATACAGGAATCCCCTGGCAACTATGTTCAGTGACCAAAGGGGTATGCGCTCCTCCCACTCCTACCCTCCCAGTGACCAGCAGCATGAGATCCTCCAACACTCCCATTCCAACCATAACACTCAACCAAGAACTGCAGTATGAGCCTTCCTAACATCACACCCAGCCTGCCCTGCGTATGACTGGTGATGCACATCCACTCTGCCTGCAAACCCCTAGACACCCCACCCACCTGATGAGCAGCATCACATACTCCCACATCACCAGAAAGACAACCAGTGAATGCCCAAAACACATACCACCCCCATTCCTGACACACTGCATACCTGGTGTGTAATAGCACACACATTCTTATGCCACCAGACTGATGACCTGTAGCAACCTGCACCCCCAGCAGCACCACTTGTCCAATGAACATTAGCTTCTAGGTAACCAAACCAATGACCAGAGATGGTGTGCACCTGCCCTGCCCACTCCTCTGTGCCACCATCTCACACATCTGGCAATAGGTGGTAAGTTCTTCCATGTCACCAGACTGTTGAACAGTGGAGCAGGCCTCCACACTTCTCCTAATATATCAAAACAAATGAAACAAAAAATGGAGACAAAACAAACATACAATCAATCAATAAAATAGCCTCTTAATGTCTTGCAGATAGAAGACAGTAACAAATCATATAAAGAAAATGGATAAGATGACACAAACAAGTGAACAAAACAAAGGGAAAGAAAACTTTTCTAAGGAATAAATGATAATAGAACTACCTAGAAAGGAATTAAATATGTATATATATATATATATATATATATATATATAGGATCCTCAATAAGATCAAGGCCATCACAATAAAAACCTTAGAAAATTCAGGAAAACTTTAAAAGAACAAAATGACAGACTCAGTAGACAATTAGAAAGTATACAAAAGCAACAACTAGAAATCCAGAATATGAATAATCAAATATCAGAAACAGATAACATAATGGAAGGACACAGTAGAACTGAATCAATGGAAGAAAGAATTAGTAAAATAAAGGACAAATACCTTGGAACTAATTTGTTTGAGAGAATAAAAAAAAAAAGAAAATAAAGAAACCTTAATAGTTATGTGGAACATCATCAAGAGGAATAATTTATGTACAATAGGAATTTCAGAACAGGAAGAGAAAAAAAAAAGTACAAAGAGAACTTTTAAAAAAATATTGGTAGAAAAGTTTCTAAATATGAAACTTGAGAAGGTTTCTATCCCTAAAGCCCAACAATCTCCATACAGTATAGACCCCAGAAGAAATTCACCATGACATCATACTCAAACTTTCCCAACAAAAAAATAAACAAACAAACAAAATTCTGAGGAAAGCTTGTGAAAAATTAAATGTCACTTAAAAAGAGGCACCGATAAGATTAAGCACTGATTTCTCATCATAAACCATTCAGTCAGGAAGACAATGGATGACATATACAAAATCCTGAAAGAAAATTTCTAACCAAATATAATATATATCCAGTAAAATTGTCTTTCAAAAATGTTGACAAAACTTAGATATTCACAGATGAACAGAAATTAAGCGAATTTCTAAAAATTTGCCCAAGCTTACAAGTAACATTAAAGGGAGTCCTTCAGATAGAGAACCAACATCAGACAGCTTGACCTGGCAGTACCATCCAGCTATTAACTCATATAAAGACTTCACAAAAGTGACATAAAGCTACAAAACTGACTACAGGAAATCAGAAGTGTTAAGCTGTAAATGAAAATAACTTCAAAACAAAAGAGGAGATATAAGATGTTAATATAACTTAATATATTCAAGGCAATTCCAATATGTAACTAACTTTTTAATTTAAAATATACTTCAGGGTCATCACAAAAGAACTTAATCTACTTACTGAAATAAGGAAGAAGAAGAAGAAAAAAAAAAGACTCAATAAACACAAAAAGACCTTTCTAAAGTGTTAAAAAGCTAAAGATGTCACTTTGAGGACTAAGGTGCAACTGATCCAAGCCATGGTACTTTCAATTGCCTCATGCAAAAAGAGCATGACAGCAGCTTCCTTTGACCTCCTCTAACTTCACAAGTTCACAAGGGAGAGACACAATCACCGTCAACAGCATCAGCCCAAGGCTAGTTGCTATGAGGTGGAGGATAGACATGCCACCACCTTCCTAACGTTTTGCCAGTTCTAACACCAACTGTCCCTCCTACAACACTCTCTTCTCTTTTGTGTTCAATAATTCATTTCAGTGGCCACTCAGAACTCACAGACAATACCCAATTATGGGGTTTATGAGGGAAGTAACTGGTTATGATTCAGGATCAGAAAGCAACTTAGTATATGATACTTCAATCAGGACAGCTTCTTCTCAGTAATGCTTCAGGCATGCTTCTCTCTGGCATTAGCTTCTGCGTGGCTTGAGCCAGTGTTACAAAGCTCTTTAGCTTTGCCAATAGACAAAGAGGGACTCTACTCCACCAGCAAGGCTCCTACCCAAAGGCACTCAGATTTCTCGTTCCATGGGCCAGGAAGTCTATCACTCTGTCTTGTGCCACTCTCTTTATTCTGCTTCCTCTGATGCCATCTCTCTGCTGCCCTGCCATCATATCAGCACAGACATCTTGGGTCCAAAGATGTGCTCAAATCCCAGCTCTTCTCTTTTGATGGTAGTGAGATCCTCTTTCCCACCTCTGGGATGGCTTATTTTAAGCCTAGTGTGTGTGTGTGGGGGGGAATTGATCAACCCCCACGTTAGGTTCTACACACCTTATTTGCACGGTCACACACCAACCATGTACCTTACTTACATTATTAGCAAGCTTTCCAATTCCCTTGGGCCATAAGCACCTCACATTTCCATACTTCTACCAGTTCCACCCAGTTATCTGATGTAAGTCACAAAGACCATGACTAGAAGAGCAATATTAATTCACTGCACCACATTCCATATGCATGCAAAAGCTGGAAAATGAATATGAAAGACTGCAGAAGAGTTCATGCATTTGAATTATGGTGTTGACAAAGAAGATTGAATATACCATGGACTGCCAGAAGAATAAACAAATGTATCTTGGAAGAAGTAAAGTCAGAATGTTCCTTAGAGAGGAACATGGTGAGACTTCATCTTACATACATACTTTGGATATATTATTTGTAAGGAATGATCTGTGTATAATCATACTTGGTAAATTAGAGGGTCATTGTAAAAGAAGAAGACCCTCAAGGAGATGAAATGAAACAGTAGCTGCAACAATTGGTTCAAACACCGCAACAATTGTAAGGATGGTGCAGGACTTGGCTTTGTTTTGTTCTGTTGTCTGTGGCGTTGCTATGAGTCAGAACCAACTTGACCCCACCTAACAACAGCAAAACACACAAAACACACAGGTCCAAAATGATTTCTTAACCAAATTGAATACATAGAAAAGGAACAGCAAAAGAATTTCAGTTGCCAGAGGAATGGAAAATAAAAATCAGAACAGAAATAAATGAAATAGAACACAATTGAAAGAATTAACAATACTAGAAGTTGGATCTTTGAGAAGATCAATAAAGTTGACAAATCACTGGCCAAATTGGCAAAGGAAGAAATGAAATGGGCAGCATTACAACAGAACCAACCGAGATAAAGAGTATTGTAATGGAATATTATGAAAACTTGTACTCCAACAAATTTGAAAGCCTATATAAATAGACTCACCAGAGCTCCTCATACATAGACCCATAATAAAAGAAGAAATCAAAGATATCATTAAAAAAAAAAAAAAATTCCCCTAAACAACAACAAAAGCCCCAGCGCACATGGCTTCAACTGAAAATTGTACCAAACATTCAGAGAAGAGCTGACACTAATTCTACTCAGACTATTCCAGAACATAGAAAAGGAAGAAATACTACCTAATTCATTCTATGAAGCCAGTACAAGCCTGATTCCAAAGCCAGGCAAAAATATAAATAATAATAATAATAAAATTGCAGTCTAATATTCGTCATGAATATAGACACAAAAATTCTCAACAAAATGTTAGCCAGTGTACTACAATAGCATATCAAAAAATAGCATATCATGGTCAGATGAGATTCATACCAGGGACACAAGGTAGGTCAGTGTCAGGAAACCAATCAACATAATCTACTACATAAGTAAAACAAAGGAAAAGAATCACATGATCATTTCAATCATTGCAAAAAAGGCATTTAATAAATTCCAGCTCTCTTTCCTTATAAAACCTTCCCAAAATAGGAATAAAAGGGAAATTACTCAACATAATTAAATACTTACATTCAACAAAAATGTTACCAAAAGAGTAAAAAGTGAGCTTACAAACTGGGAGTAAAAGAATCACTAATGATGAATCTGTCAAGGGTCTAATATCTAAAATATATAGAAGACTCCAACACTCAGAAAGACAAACAGCATAATCAAAAAATGAGTAAAGAACATGAATAGACACTTCACCAAAGAGGACATTCAAGTGGCTAATAAACACATAATGAGATAATCATGATCATTAGTCATTAAAAAGATGCAAAACAAAACTACAATTAGATGCTATCTCACCAGTGCAAAAATGGCACTGGTTAAAAAAGAAAAAGTAAGATTATGGGGAGATTGAGACTCTTATACACTGAAGATGGGATTATAAAATGTTACAATCACTATGGAAAATGGTGTGCTGCTTCTTCAAAAAGCTGGAAATGGAAATAGCTATGATCCAGCAATCCCATTCCTAGGTATATATCCTAGAGCTATAAGAACAGTGACATGAACCAAGTGACTGGTCAACCACTCGGAGGGGGATCTATGTAGGAAATCCTGGATAGAGTGGGAGAACAATGTGGAACAAAACTCAAAATCATTTAAAAAAAAAAAAAAGGGGGGACCAGCTTTTCTGGTCTGATAGAGCCTGATGGAACCACTGAGACTATGGCCCCTAGCTCCCCTTCAGGTCTGGAATTGAAGGCATTCTTGTGGCTTCCAGCCAAACAAAAGGCAGGCATATGAGCTGGCATTTACACTAGGTAGATACACTCCTTGGAGAGATCAATCAGGGGAGAATAGAAGGGCTGTGTATGCGTAGGCAGACAGCTCAGGGGGCAGGAGTGCATGGGAGGGAAAGACACAGGCAAGAGGTGACTATGGGGAGGAAGTGGGAGGGGAGCTGTTGCATTGTGGGAAATTGCAGTCAATGTCACGAGACAAAGTGTATGTGACCTGCTGTATGGAAAATGAATTTGCTCTGTAAACTTTCACCCAAATCCCAATAAAAATTAAAAAAAATAAAAAGAACAGTGACATGAATAGACAAATGCACCCCATTTTAATTGCAGCATTATTCATAATAGTAAAAATATGGAAATAACTTAGCTCCCATCAATAGTCAAATGGATAAATAAATTGGGATGCATACATACAATGACCTACTACTCAATGATTAAAAATAATAAGTAGTCCGCTAAACGTCTTTTAATATGGATAAGTCTGGAGGACATTATACTGAGTGAAATAAGTCAAACACAAAAGGACAAGTATTTTGTGACACCACTTTGATAAAAAGTCGAGAATATGTATGTATACAGAGAATGCAACATTCTTTGATGGTTATCAGAAATGGGAAGGAAAGAATGGAAAATTATTTACTGGGTAATGTTGTTATTTTTGTTGTTGTTGTTAGGTGCCATGAAGTTGATTCCGACTCATAGTGGCCCTATGCATAACAGAGTGAAACACTACCTGGTTGAGCACCATCCTCACAATCTTTGCTATAATTTAATGGTGCCTATTGTTTCAGCCATTATGTCAATCCTTCTTGTGGGGGTTCTTCCCCTTTTTTGTGGACCCTCTACTTTACCATGCATGATATCCTTCTCCAGGGAATGATCCCTTCTGATAACATAACCATGAGATGAAGTCTGGCCATTCTTGCTTCCAAGGAGCATTCCAGCTGCACTTCTTGAAGGATAGATTTGTTTGTTTTCCTGGCAGCCTAGAGTACTTTCAGTATTATTTCTCAACACCGTAATTCAAAGAAATCAGCTCTCCTTTGGTCTTCCTTATTCTTTGTCCAGCTTTCACATGCATAAGAGGGTACTGAAAATACCATGGCTTGGTTTAGGCACACCTTAGGTGCTTAGCACTTTGAAAAGTGACATCTTCTCTCTTCAACACTTTAAAGAACACTTTTGCAGCATATTTACCCAGTGAAATATGATATGCGATTTCCAGACTGCTCCTTCCATGGTGTTGATTGTAGATCCAAGTAAAATGACAATTAAATCCTTGACAATTTTAATCTTTTCTCCATTTATTGTGATATTTCTTATTGGGCCAGTTGTGAGGATTTTTGTTTTCTTTATGTTGAGTTATAATCCGTACTAAAGACATCAGTCTTTTCTTCATTTATTGTGATGTTGCTTATTGGTCCAGTTGTTTATTAGATGATAGGCACATATTAGTATTGGTGTTGGAAAAGGCAATACACAACATGGAGGAAGTCAACACAACTTGACCCAGGTACATGAAGACACTAACAACATATACAATTTTGCAACAGCAGTAAAAAGAGGATATCTGTGAGTTGTTACATAGGTATATGTATGTATGCTATATGATTATGATAAAATGCATAGGAGTACATTCATGTCATAATTAGGTATATTTGTAGGCATATGTATATGCATGTTTGTATGTGCTGCATATATATTCAAATATACAATAAAACATATAAGGGACAAAATTATGGTTACTTCCTAGACATACCCAAACACCTCATGGAATTGAATTACTGAGTTTGAATGCTCAGGATCATACTCTCATGGGACAACTAGGTGAACTGATATAACTCAGTTCATAAAGATAACATTCTACATCCTACTTGGATATCATGTCTTAAAAGCTTGTGAGCAGCCATCTAAGACACAACTATAATTTTCTTTTAATTGGACTAAGGGAGAATGAAGGAAACTAAAGACTCACAGATGAAATTAGTCCAGAGCACATGTGAACCACAATTGCTTCTATCCTGAGGCTAGAATAACTGAATAGTGTCCAGCTAAAACTGACTATTCTAACCAGGAACACAGTAGAAGATTTCAGTTAAAATGGGAGAAAAATGAAAAAAAAAACCTCTAATTCATAAAGATCAGATTCCCTGGACTGATCAAGACTAGAGAAACTCTCAAGATCATTGCCCTAAGATACCCTTTTAACCTGGAACTGAAGATATTCCCAGAGGTCACCTCTTAGCCAAGTATCTATATATATAGATATATAGATATAGGTAGATATACCTATAAAATGAAAACACCCATGAGTAATGTGCTTCTTTACATAATCAGCTGTGTAAGACAATCAGTCAACATTTACCCAAAAGCAAAGTTGAGAATGCATGGAGGGTAGGAACACTGGATTATGGAAAAAGGGCAGGTGGTCTAAAAATGATGATAGTGCTGACACATTATGGGGATTGTCATGAATGTCAGAGAAAAATGTGTATGCACTGTGGAATGGGAATCTAATTTGCTGTGTAAACTTTACTGAAAACACAAAAGATTAAGAAGAAAACTTTTGTTCTAGTTTTCGCCAATATGGGCAACCTATGTGTTATGGTTCTTAATCAACCAAAACAATGCTTGATTACTTTGTACACCATATATACACATAAAAGGGTTGGAATAGTAGTAAAATCAGAAATAGAAATGAATCAAGGCTCTAGAAAAGCAAGAACAAAGGCTGTGCATACCTTTCTAAGAGGTTGATCAGATACCCACTTCCCAGGAGCTAAGAAAGACAAACTACAGGGCAGTAGACATTTGGAAAGGGGATGGAGGTGGGGGAGACAATAAGTGATTTATCTTCCTCCTACTTCCCCGCCTGACAAATTAATGATATCATATGGCCTTTAACAGGCACCAACACAAAGAACTAAACAAGGAATGTGATACTTTACAGATTTATGTTAGAAAAATTTTTCACTAGGATGTTATAAAACTTTTTGCTTCAGAACATAGTTTAAAAGATTTAAGACCTTGGTGCTCTGGTAATAAGAAGATATAAGGTTGACTTTTTATTTAAGTAACCCTGTATTATTAAAAAATAAATTATTTACTTGGAAATATAAATACAGTTTAAATATTGCCAACAGGCCATGACTTACTATTAGTTTCATTAATTTTAATGATTATCTCATTAGTTCTATATTCAAAACTAATAAGGGCTGTGGTTATATTTTCATTTATCATCAATGCATGAAATAGTTTCTCTCTGAATGACTCCTTTAAAAACAGTTTATCTTAATGGTTTTTCAAAAACACAAAGAAAGAAATCCCACATTAACAATGGAGTTTATAAACTATATAAAAATCTATTTAATATCCTCAAAATGTACAAACATGATTGATATTTTACTTAATTACATAAGAGTATGTTATTAATCAGGAACTAATCTAATTTGGCTGAAATTGTTTAAAAGTGGAAAATCTCAAGCTAAATTTTAATGTCCATATATATAGTAAGCAATTCTATAAAGGAAAGCAGCATGTCAGAACCAACAGTTATGAATATCATGAGGTATTGTGGTTAATGTTCACAGGCCATGTTCTTTAGACTGGATTACTGAGGCGGCAGTTTGAGTATCTGCAGTGAGAAGATAAAGAGTGCCAGTTGAGTGGAGATGACGTTTTTGCTAAGTAATCTACTTTCTTGACTGCATTCTGTAAAAAGTTAAATTCCTCTGGTAAAATTCGTTTTGCACAATGAATGAATCAAATGAAAATATGGCATGAAATTGAGAATGGGCTCCCAAGGTGCTCAAAAAAAAAAAAAGAAAGGAAATCATTCCTCTCAACAATACAGGCACAGGAAGCCATGGGCAAGGCACCAACACCAGAACTAGGCAACCTCTGCAGGGCATCCTTTTAATTTTTAATACTCTGTTCTTATATTCTGTGCATCTCATTCCAAATAAAGGAAAATGATTCCATTCACATTTTAACACAGATTTGGCATCTGTTTTCATTATCCTGTGATACTCATTTTGCTAAATTAAGGAGAAAAACAGAAGGAGATGATGTCAATCATTTACCTTTTTTTATTCAAGCAATTTTCAAATATTTATCTGAAAGACCAATATTTTCTCTTTCTCTTCTGCACAAAAGATAAAAAAAAAAATCCCCATTTTTTTTTAATTAAAAACTTAAAAAATATATTAGTTTCCTAAGACTGCTGTAAAAATTGTAACAAATTGGTGGCTTAAAACAACAGAAACTCCCTCACAGTTCTGGTGGCCACAGATTTGAATTGAAGATGTTAGTAGGGTGATATTTCTTCCAAAGCCTCTGAGATAGACTTTACTTTGTTCCTTGCCTCTTCGAATTTATGGTGACTCCAGGCACTCCTTAGTTTGTGGCTGGATCACTTCAGTTTCTGCTTCTGTACTCACACTTCTTGCTTGTCCTCTGTCGAATGTCCCTGTGTGTCTTTTCCAAGGACAATTACCGAATTTAGGCTTCATCTAGTTAATCCAGGATTATCTTTTCATCTCAAGAATCTTAATTATATCTTCAAAGTCAATTTATCCAGATAAAGTAACATTTGCAAGTTCCAGGAATTAGGACATGAGCACAGCGTTTTGGAGACCAGATTTTGTTTTCATTGTTTAAAAAAAACATTTTGTTTTCACTCAGTCCAATGAGATTTTGGAATGTAACCACAGGAAAGATTAATATGAAAGAGCTGAAAGCATTAATTTCAAAATCAGATGTACCTGTGTTTGAATTGCAGCATCATCACCGAGCAGCCTTGTGGGGTTAAGCAAATAATTTCAAATTCCCTGAATATTAGTGTTCTCATCTATAAAATGCAAATATTTCCTATCTCACAGATTGCTGTAAGAATTAAAGGAGATTATATAAATTTCTTGGTACCGCATCTAGAACACAAAGATTGGTCAATGAAATGTATTTATAGCAATATTATGTTAGTTAAGACACTTTAATATTGATATTTGAATTTCTATTTAGAAATCCTAAGTAGCTTAGTACATAATTTTGAGTATATGCTACTGATATAACGTAAATATTTGAATTCTCCACCCTTACTTGTGCAAAGAGAAAATTAGCAGTGTTTGTTGATTAGATGTTTAAAAACTTAAGAGCATCAATCACAATCAATTGGGAAATGCAGATATAATACAGATATCTACTTCTTAAATATTGGATTTTGCCAAAGCTGTATTTGTTAGGTGTTAAATATGTATCACATTATTTGTTTCATAAATATGAATGGAATACTTCTCAAAGATACTGTGGAAGATTCAGAGATAGATAAGATATAGTCCCTGCCCTCAAGGAACATATAACAGATATGACATATTGCATTGATTCAGACAGGGTAAGAAACAGTGTGGGTAGTGCTACAGAAGAACTACAGGCATAAATTGCAAAGAAAACTATTTTTTCACATAGCTAAGATATTGTTTCTTGAAATGAAAGTATCTTTAAAAATCGTTTGAAGTACTATAACATTGTTATGCATTGTTTGAGCAAGGAAATATTGAATTATTCAAAAAGGAATACGCCTAAGTTTTCTTTTAATTGAAAATAAGTTGCAAAAAGTACCTTGGAAAGAAGTTTTAAAAATGTGCTAGCTTTTGTGCCAAGAGTTGATTTCTTGAAAAGCAGTTTTAAAGTGAATTTACAGAAATAAAATTCTACAGCAACATTTATTTTTATTTTGGCACATACCTATATATTTTTGTCCAAATAATAACCCAGCCTACCCAGAAAAATCTAAAAGTAAGTCAGTTTATGAGAAATGAAGTAGGGCTGTAGGGCAAAGGCATGCAAATCAAATACAGGCAGTCACCAGGGTTAAGAACTTCAGATTTATGAACAACCCTTACTAGCCCTTCAATGTGTAAATTTGCCCTCCCTTTGAAACAGTTGAACCAACTTCATCACAGTCACTTTCACTTGCTGCCCGTACAGCTTTTAAGTCATTTTAATCTGCTTTTTCTTGTACTAAAAAACAAAAACCAAACCTACTATCATCAAAATGATTCCAATTCATAAAACAAGGCTAAATAAGAACTGTATGTACCTATTCTGAAGCAGCTCTGGTAGGATAGTGGTTAAAGCATTCAGTTGTTAACCAAACAGTCAATGGTTCAAACCCCTAAGGGAGGAAGATGAAGCATTCTGCTTCTATAAGGATTTACAGTCTTGGAAACTCATGGGGTAAGTCTACTCTGTCCCATAGGGTCATTATGAGTCAGAATTGAATTGATGGCAGTAGTTTGTTTGGTTTGGCACCTCTTCCAACTAACCTACAAATTTGATTTGAAGACAATTTTAGGAACAGATCTCATTCATAACAAGGGGACTGCCTATATGTGCATTTTCCCATTTTATTACTATTTGAGAGAAAATTATATGATAAATATTTATATATGGATTCATGGTGGCACAATTGTTAAGCAATTGCTAACCGAAAGGTGTACCATTTGAACCCACTAGACACTCCACAGGAGAAAAAAACACAGAAATCTGCTTCTATAAAGGCAACAGCCTTGGAAACCCTATGGGGCAGTTCAACACTGTCCTAAAAGATTGCTCTGAGCCAGAGCTGATACTATGCCAATGATTTTTTTTTTAATATATATTTTTAAAAACCTGACATGTTTCTAAATTTTTCAATATGTACTCAGCTGTTTACTTACCTCTTCAAGTGGATCTTATAATATCTATTAAAATGAGTCTTTAGAGAAAACATCATAATTGTGTTTACTGTTTAAAAATGTGATTATTGCTTTTCCAATTTCCTACCAAAAGGCAATAATAAACTAAAATTTGTAATACACCTTAAAGTGAACGATCAACCAGGGAAGAAATAATATTACTGAAATCATCTCTACTCAGTTGTACCTATAAATTATCATTGAATTATCTGTATTGTAATAAATAAAAATATATTTCATAGTATCTGAATCATAAATTGGAACTAGTTTAATATATAGCATCTATGGAGCAGGGAATAAAACTGTGACTCTTTTGTAGGGTTTTAAAATCTTTTCTAGAGAGACAAATACTACTAGCTAGTGGAGAGTGATAGTTTTAACAATACCAACATCAATGAAATAGCACAAGTAAAGTTTAAGATGTAAAAGGAGAGAAAAAAATATATATAGCTGAAGCTAAGCATGCCCAACTTCTTCCTAAAGTGATATAAAATAAGTTCAAGTGGATTGAAGAATATTTTGAAGAGAAAGCATATAAACAGAGGGCTTCTTTTGTTCTCAGTTTCTGCTTTTCCTTCACCTCTCTCTTTAATATAAAGCTCATCTGGAAGGTGGGAATAGTGAAGTATCTATAGGTACTTTTCATTGTAGGCATAGGTGTCCCAGCAAATGTCTATTTATATACCTGCCACCTCTAATTTGAAAAGCTTTGTAATAATCTGTAATAAATGCATTCATAACCACATCTTCTCTAATCACTACAGTGCCTGCACTGCTATTTGGCACTCATTAGCTGAAACTGCCATTCACCTATAATTTATGACTAGCATACAATTATGTGTTATCACTACTCCAAGTGATTACTACACCGCATGTTTTTGAGATAATGGTATGCAACACTCCATGATAAATTGTACTGCAATGGATAGTTCATTTCTGTCATTTACTCTATTATTTTCCTAAAAAACAGTGTCAAGAGAATATATTGGAATGTGAATAACTTCTTAAGGTTAAAATACTGAGTCAATGCTGTTCCTGTCATAGGTGGTAGGTGGGGTTGCATTCAGAGAAGGAAGCAGAGCATTTAAAAATATTCTGATAAGAAATTAAATATGGAACTTTAAGGGCAGACTTAGAGTTTCTTGTTAAAAATGCATAATCATGTTTTGATTATGGACTGAAAACAATTTGTTTAGTAATTGATAACAAAAGTAAATATTTTAACATTAAATATCATTGAATGAGGCATAGATAATTGAAAGAAATTACTAATGGATTATCAATTTTGATGTGATGCTTTAAAACACAAAATAAATTAAAATTTTAAACAGTCTTCTTATCTACCTCATACTTTCATGATGAATATAAGAAATGGCTTTAATTATTTCCTTGGACCAAGGCAACTACTTTAAGTATTTCACAATTAAGTATTCAAACAAACAAAAAATTGCCCTCAAGTTGACTCTGATTCATAGCTACCTAGAGGACAGAATACAACTGCTCCATAGGGTTTCCAAGGCTGTAAATCTTTACATGTGAAGCAGACTGCTACATCGTTTTGTCACTGAGTGGCTGATGGTTTTGAACTACTGACCTTAAGGGTAGCAGCCAGCTCTTAACCAATGTATCTAATTCATAAGCAAACCTATAAAGTAGGTATTAGTGTCTCAATTGATGGCATACCGATTGAGATATTTCAACAAACAGATGCCCCATTGGAGGCACTCACTCAGTTATGCCAAGAGATTTGGAAGACAGATACCTGGCCAACTGACTGGAAGAGATCCATATTTGTGCCCATTCCAAAGAAAGGTGATCCCACAGAATGTGGAAATTATAGAACAATATCATTAATATCGCACACAAGTAAGATCTTACTGAAGATAATTCAGAAACGTTTGCAGCAGTATATTGATAGAGAACTTCCAGAGGTTCAAGCCAGATTCAGAAGAGGACTTGGAACAAGGGATATCATAGCTGTGGTCAGATGGATCTTGGCTCAAGGCAAAGAATACCAGAAAGATGTTTACTTGTGTTTTATTGACTATGCAAAGGCATTTGATTGTGTGGATCATGACAAATGATGGATAACATTGAGAAGAATGGGAATTTCTGAGCACTTGATTGTACTCATGAGGAATCTGTACCTTCACCAGGAGGCTGTCATTCGAACAGAACAAGGGGACACTACATGGTTTAAAATCAAGAAGGGAGTGTGTCAGGGTTGTATTCTGTCTCCACACTTATTCAATCTATATGCTGAGCAAATAATCCGAGAAGCTGGACTATATGAAGAAAAACGTGGTATCAGGATTGGAGGAAGAATCATTAACAACCTGAGATATGCAGATGATACAATTTTGCTTGCTGAAAGTGAGGATGACTTAAGGCACCTACTGATGAAGGTTGAAGAATACAGTCTGCAGTATGGATTATGTTTCAATATAAAGAAAACAAAAATCCTCACAACTGGACCAATGAGCAGCATCACAATAAATGGAGAGAAGATTGAGGTTGTCAAAGAATTGCTTGGTTCTACAATCGATGCCAACGGAAGCAGCAGTCAGGACATTAGACGACATGTAGCATTGGGAAAGTCAACTGTGAAGGAACTGTTTCAAGTGCTGAGGAGCAAGGATAACTCCTTGAGGACTAAGGTGCACCTGACACAAGCCATGATATTTCCAATCGCCTCATATGCATGTGAGAGCTGGACAATGAATAAGGAAGACCGAAGAAGAGTTGATGCTTTTGATTTGTGCTGGCGGAGAATGCTGAAAGTACCATGGACTGCTAAAAGAACTAACAGATCTGTCCTGGAGGAAGTGCAGCCAGAATGCTCCTTGGAAGCAAGAATGGGCAGACTTCGTCTCACCTATTTTGGTCATGTTGTCAGAAGGGACCATTCCCTGGAGAAGGATGTCATGCTTGGTAGAGTGGAGGGTCGACGAAAGAGGGGGAGGCCTTCAACGAGATGGATTGACATGGTGGCTGCGATGATGGACTCAAGTATAGCAGGGATTTTGGGGCTGGCGTGGGATTGGGCAGTGTTTGGTTCTGCTGTGCACAGGGTCACTATGAGTCGGAAATGACTCGACGGCACATAACAACAACAACAACAGTGTCTCAATCTTATCAAAAAGGAAATGAGGCCCAGAAAAGTTGTGTAGCTTCCTAAGAGCACACTAAAAAGACGTAGCTGTAGTAATGTCTCAGGCTGTTGTAACCAAGTATCACAAACTGAGTAGTTTAAAACAACAGAAATGTATTCTCTCACAGTTTGAAAGGCTAGAAGTTTAAAATCAAGGTGCTGACAAGACCATACTCTTATGGAAATTATGGGGAAGAACCCTTCCTTGCCCTTTCTAGCTTCTGGTGGCCCCAGGTGTTTCTCGGCTTGTGGCGGCATAGCTCCAATCTCTCCCTGTTCTTCCATGGCCTTCTCTGTGTTTCTCTCTGTCCTGTCTTATTTGAAGGGCACTCCAAATAAACAACCACCACAAAAAAAAAAAAAAAAAAAATACCGTGGAGTCGGATCCAACTCATAGCAACTCCTCGTTGGATTTCTGATGCAGTATCACTACAGAAGTAGATTGACCAATTGTCCTTCCGAAGAGCGGCTGGTGGGTTTGAACCACAAGCCTTCTGGTTAGCAGTCAAATGCCTTAGGCACTACGCCACCAGAGGTCCTTAAAGGACTCTAGTCATTGAATTTAGGGCTCATGATAATTCAGCATGAGTTTATCTCATGACTCTTATCACATTATGTCTGCAAAGACCCTATTATAAATAAACCTTCTCAGGTTTCTGATGCAAATGAAATTTGAGGAGAAGGTATTGAAACCACAACAATAATGGATCAAGAGATTGTATTTAACACCGACTTCAGAGTCTATGCCCTTAATTGTATATGATTGTGCTAGAGACTGCACCTGTTCTACTTTTCTTTAATAGCCATTATGTTCTTGTTGTTATTAGGTGCCGTCGAGTCAGCTCCGACTCATAGTGACCCCATGTACAACAGAACGAAACACTGCCTGGTCCTGTGCCAGCCTCACAATCCTTGCTATACCTCAGCACATCATTGCTGCCACTGTGTCAATCCATCTCATTGAGGGCCATCTCCTTTTTCATTGACCCTCCACTTTGCTAAGCATGATATCCTTCTCCAGGGAATGATCCCTTCTGGTAATATGACCAAAGTAGGTGAGACGGTGTCTGGCTATTCTCACTTTTAAGGAGCATTCCACCTGCACTTAGTCCAGGCCGCATTTGTTAGTTCTTCTGGCAGTCCATGGTATTTTCACTATTATTTGCCAACAAAACTCAAAAGCATCAACTCTTCTTCGGTGTTCCTTATTCATTGTCTAACTCTCATATGCATATAAGATGATTGAAAATGCCATGGCTTGGATTAGGCACACCTTAGTCTTCAAGGAGACATCTTTGCTCTTCAGCCCTTTAAAGAGGTATTTTGCAGATTTCCCCAGTGCAATACATCATCTGATGTCTGGACTGCTGTTTCCATCAGTGTTGATTGTGGAACCAAGTAAGATGAAATCTTTAACAACTTCAATCTTTTCTCCATTTGTTGTGATACTGTTTATTGGTCCAGTTGTGAAGATTTTCATTTTCTTTACATTGACATATAATCCATTCTTCAGACTGAAGTCTTTAATCTTCAACAGTAAGTGCTTCAAGTCATCCTCACTTTCAGCAAGTAAACTTGTGTCACCTGCACATTGCAGGTTGTTAATGAGTCTTCCTCCAATCCTGATGCCAACTTCTTCTTCATATAGTATAGCTTCTAAGATTATTTGTTCAGTATACAAATTGAAAACTATGATGAAAGGATACAACCCTGACAACTCCCTTCCTGATTTTAAACCATGCAGTATCCCCTTGTTCTGTTAGAATGACAGCCTCCTGGTCTATGTGCAGGTTCCTCATAAGCACAATTAAATGTTCTGGAATTCCCATTCTTCTCAATGATGTCTATTATTATTATTATTATTTTATGATCCACACAATCAAATGCTTTTGCATAGTCAATAAAACACAAGTAAACATCTTTCTGGTATTCTTTGCTTTCAACCAAGGTCTATCTGACATCAGCAATGATGTCCTTCATTCCCATCCTTTTCTGTATCCAGCTGGTATTTCTGTTTCATTTTTCTGGAAATGGATATCCAATTTTGCCAGCACCATTTGTTAAACAGACAATCTCTTCCCTATTTAATAGATTTCAGCTCTTTGTCAAAGATCAGCTGACCATAGGTTGATGGATCTATTTCTGGGTTCTCAATTCTGTTCCAATGGTCTATGTTTCTGTCATTCTACCAATACCTGGCAGTTTTGACTACTGTGGCTGTCTCCTAGGTTTTGAGATCTGGCAGTGTGAGACCTTCTACTTTGTTCTTTTTTCTTCAACAGTGCTTTGTTTATCTGAGGTCTCTTTTCTTTCCATATAAAGTTAGCAAATTTTTTTTTCCATTTCCTGAAGGAATGTTGATGGGATCTGGATTTGGATTGCATTGAATGTATAGATTGCTTTGGGTAGAACTGACAGTTTCACAATGTTCAATATTCCTATCCATGGGCATGGTATATCCTTCCATTTATGTAGATCTCTTATGGTTTCTTGAAGTAGTCTTTTGTAATTTTCTTTGTTTGGGTCTTTTGTGTCCCTGGTAAGATTTATTCCCAAGTATTTTATTTTTGTGATAGCTATTGTAAATGGTCCTCAAAAGGAAAACAGGGCAAACTACTGCTGTAGAAATATCACCTCAGAAACCCAAGGAGGGGTCACTATGTTTCAGAACCAAGTCGACATCATTGAGTATTGTAAATTATATTGACTTCCTTATTTCATTTTCAGTGATCTCTTTGCTGGTGTAGAGGAATCCAACTGATGTTTGGGTGTTGATCTTGTATCCTCCCACAATGCTAAATCTCTCAATTAGTTCCAGTAGTTTTGTTTTGTTTTGCTTCTTTTTTACTGAGTCTCTTGAGCTTTCTATATGTAGGATCATATCATCAGCAAATAGGGATAGTTTAACTTCTTTCTTACCAATTTCGTTGCCTTTAGTTTCCCTTTCTTGCCTTATTGCCCTGTCTAGGACTTCCAGTACAATGTTGAATAGAAGTGGTGATAGAGGGCATCTTTGTCTGTTTCCTATTCACAAGGAGAATGGTTTCAGTCTCTCTTCATTGAGAATAATGTTGACTGTGGCTTCTGCATATAAGCCCTTTATTATGTTGAGGAATGTCCCTTTTATTCCTGTTTTGCTGAGAATTTTGATCAGGAATTGGTGTTGGATTTTATCAAATGTCTTCTTCATCAAGTGATGATCCTGTGATTCTTTTCCTTTGTTTTATTTATGTCATGGATGACATTGATTGCTTTTCTAATGTGGAATCTTCCTTGGATACCTCAAATGAAACCCACTTGGTCATAATGAATTATTTTTTGGATATGTTGTGGGAGTCTATTGGCTAGGATTTTGTTGAAGATTTTTTCATTTATATTTATGAGGGATATTGGTCTGTAGTTTTCATATTGAGTGATGTCTTTGCCTGCTTTTGGTATCAAGGTTATGCTTGCTTCATAAAATGAATTTGGGAAGATTCCATCCTTTTGTATGTTTTGGAATACTTTGAGTAGGATTGGTGACAGTTCCCTGAACATTTGATAGAATTCTCCAGTGAAATTCTCTGGGCCAGGACTTTTTTTGTTGATAATTTTTTATGACCTGTTCAATTTCTTCTTTTGTTATGGGTCTGTTCAACTTTTCCACCTCAGTCAGTGTCACTTTAGATAAGTAGTGTGTTTTTAGAAATCTATCCATTTCTTCTAGATTTTCAAATTTGTTGGAGTACAATTCTTCATAGTATCCTGATATTATATTTTTTATTTCAGTTGATCCTGTTGTGATGTGGCCCAATTTGTTTGTTATTTTTGTTATATTTTATTCCTCTCTCTTTTGTTAAACTTTCAGTGGTTTGTCCATTTTATTAAACTTTTCAAAAAACCAACTTTTAGTCTTGTTGTTTTTTTCTATTATCTTTCTGTTTTGTGTTTCATTTATTTCTGCTCGAATTTTTGTTTCCTTTCTTCTAGACCATAAGCTTTTCTTTCTCTTATTCTAATTGTTGGAGATGTTGGCTTAAGGTGTTGATTTTGGCTTTTTCTTCTTTTTTGATATGTGCATTTATTGCTATAAATTGGACTTTGATCACTACTTTTGCTGTTTCCCAAAGATTTTGGTATGATGTATTTTCATTCTTGTTTGATTCAAGGAATTTTTTAATTTCATTTTTTATTTCTTCTATTACCCAGTCATTCTTAAGGAGGGTGTTGTTGTTTCCATGTGTTTGCTCTTTTTCCATTAATCTTCCTATTGTTGGTTTCTAATTTGATAGTGTTATGATCGGAGAAGATGTTTTGCAGTATTTCAATGTTTTTACATTTATTATTAAGGCTTGCTTTTTGGACTAACATGGTATATCATGGAGAATGTTCCATGGGCACTGGACAAGAATGTATATTATGCTATTGTTGGGTGAAGTGTTCTGTAGATGTCTATTAGATCAAGTTGGTGGATTGTATTTTTTAGTTCTTCAGCATCTTTACTGAGTTTCTTTCCAGTTGTTTTATCTTTCATTGAAGGTAGTGCATTAAGGTCTCCTACTATGACTAAGGAGTTATCTCATTGTCTTTTCAATTCTGTTAAAATCTGTTTTCTGTATTTTGGCACTCTTTCAGTGGGCCCATAGATATTTATTATGATTATATCTTCTTGTTCAATTGATCCTTTAATCATTACAAAATGTCCTTCCTTGTCTTTAATGGTGCTTTTTGCCTTAAAATCAATTTTAAAAGAAATCAATATTGTCATTCCTGTTCTTTTCTTTGGTTGCCATTTTCTTGGTATATCTTTTTCCAACCTTTGATTTTTAGTCAATTTTTATCACTGTGTCTAAGGTGTGTTTCTTGTAGACAGCATATTGATGGATTTTGTTTTCTTATCCAATCTGCACTCTTCATCTCTTGAGTGGTATGTTTAATCCATTAGCATTCAGTGTAATTATCAACAAGTATGATTGGTTGCTTTTGATCTTTTTTCCATTGATCCCTATCCAAATAAGTATTCAAGTATTTGTCTTCGATCTCATTAACTCTGTCTTCCACTGATTCAATCCTAGTCCTTAGCCCTTTCAATGTGTTATCTATTTCTGAAAATTTAGTATTAATCTTCTGGATTTCTCTCTGTAGATCTTGTATCATTTCTAATTTTTCATTTATTTTGTCACTTTGTTCTTGTATTTTCTTCCAAAATTGTTCTAGGCTTTTGTCTGTGTTTTCCTTAATTTTGTCAGTGTTTTCCTTGATAAGATACATAAGTATAATTCTTTTGAATTCTTCATCAGAGAGTTCCAATGCTGCTTCTTCCTCAGAGGTGTATTGTGGGTCTCTATCCTTCTCCTTTCTTTCTACTGATTTATCTTGCTTCTTTTGTGTGGGCTGTAATGGTCTTTTATCCCCAAGATATTGTGACTTTGTTGTATCAATATTATTTAATTGGTGATTGTATGTTGGAGTGATTTGCCCAAGATTTTCATTTTCTTTTCTTTTTTTTTTTTGGATGTATCTGAGTAAGCATGATACTGTGCTCCTCTATTTGCTAGTTGACAGTACTCATGCCCATACCACCTGTCTCCTTCTGGGTGTGATAGAGGATGAGAGTGGCTGCGCAGATCTCTGTTAATTGCTTGTGAAGAACAGTTAAGGGTGAATCAGGTTCTTATTAGTGGTCATGTATTGTTGGCCAGTTGATACAAAAGGAAGTGGTGGCTCTTATTCAGTAAATGGAGCTGCAGAAGGTGTTGGTGTGGTTGCATTGTATGGACACAGTTGCTGTCTTCCACTGAGTTAGACAAAATCAACAATTGAAAAATCATCAAAAAAGTAAAAGCAAGAGGAGAAAAAACACACTGCATAGACACACAGGAACAATTACCAAAAAGGGGGAAAAAAAAAAGAGGCAAGGCAATAAACGAAAGAAAATATTTAAAGAAATGCTTTAAAAAGCCAGAAGAAATATGAACAGAAAATAGGAAAAAAAAAAAAAAAAAAAACAACTTGTGATATCTAGGGAAGGAGGAATAAGAGAAAAGAGGTAGAGTAAGAGAATAATGAAGGAAAAAAATGGGAAACGTGCAAAAAGAAAAACAAGGAATGGGAAGAACCTTAAGAAATTTTTTAAAATGGGAACCAGGAAAAGGGAAGAGAGAACAAGCTAAAAACTAGAACTGGGAAGGAAAGAAAAAGAATAATAATAACAATAATAAGGACAGACAATAATAATAATTTTAAAATGACAAAAACAAACAAACTGACTAAATAAATATATAAAACTTGTGCGGGGCAGGGCAGGGCACATAGGTTCCATCAGAGGACACCGATGGAGATGGAATTTCTGCCGGCCCAGAAGGTGTGTGAGAGTGAAGGATGGCCACACCTTTGTTCACCAAGAGGATGTTGAGTATGAGAGTAACAAGGGGAATATTGCACTTTTCCAGTTTTCAGGGTCCAGTATGTCTTTGCTGTCCCCAGCAAATGGAGCCTATTTTTTGGTCCCTGGCATCTGAGAGAATGTTGTTACTTTAAATATCCAAAATGGTTGAACCACTTGTAAACATTCAAAATGGCTGCACCCTCCAAACAGCTGAAAGTCCACAGTTCAGCCCATCTCTCTCTTAGCTGCTTCCCCTTTTATTCACCAGCCACTAATGCAGTCCTCTGTGCAGCTTCTGGCTAACAGGGCCAATTTTTAGGTTAATTCTTAGGTCCTAACACCATTTGGCAATATCCAAGCTGTCCATGCTTGCAGAATTGCTGACAGTCTGCAGTTCCATATGTCTCCTTTTCAGTGTTTCACACAAGTTCTTCTACTAGTTGGAGTTTAGTCCACTTCCATATCCTTCCTTCCAAAGCTCAGAGCTCCAGGATTATCTCCTGTATCTGTGTTAATTGGTTTCCCTTTTCTTTGTTGAAGAGGGTCTGTGCAGTTTGTCTGCCTATTCCATCATCTTACGGGAACTCCCCAACTTGCATTTCTGGAAGTTCTCTGTCAATATACTGCTGCAACCGTTTTTGAATTATCTTCAGTAAGATTTTACTTGCATGTGATATTAATGATACTGTTTGATTATTTCCACATTGTGTGGGATCATTTTTCTTTTTAATGAGTACAAATATGAATCTCTTCCTGTCAGTTGGCCAGGTAGCTGTCTTCCAAATTTCTTGGTGTAAACCAGTGAGTGCCTCCAGTGTGGCATCTGTTTGTGAAACATCTCAAAAGGTATTCCGTCAATTCCTAAAGTGTTGTTCTATGCCAATTCCTTCAGTGCACTTTGACTTCTTCCTTCAATACCATTGGTTCTTGACCATATGCCACCTCCTGAAATGGATGAACATTGACCAGTTCTTTTTGGTACAGTGACTCTGTGTATTCCTTCCATCTTCTTTTGATGTTTCCTGCATCATTCAATATTTTGCCC
>NW_006921800.1:5534185-5534729 GCF_000298275.1 Orycteropus afer afer | reverse complement strand
TGAGTTTGATGATGACATGTCTCAGTGATTTTCTTTTGGGGTCTATCCTGTTTGGGGGGTTTGTTGGACTTCCTGAATGGATATATTCTCCTCTTTCATCATATCAAGGAAATTCTCCTTGAGCAAATCTTGGAAAATTTCCTCAGTGGTTTTATTTTTCTCTTCCTGTTCTGGAATTCAAATGACACATAGATTATTTGTTTTGATGTTATCCCACATGAACCTCAGGCTTTCTTTTTTTTCTTTTTTTGATTTTTTTTTTTTCCTGACTGATCCCTTTCCAAAGAAGTATTCAGGTATTTGTCTTCAATCTCATTAATTTTGTCTTTCATTGCATCAATTCTGGCTCTTTGCCCTTCCATTGTGTTATCTATTTCTGACAATTTAGTATTAATCTTCTGGATTTCTATCCACAGATTTAGAATCATTTCTAATTTTTCATTTATTTTGTCATTTTGTTCTTGTATTTTCTTCCAATATCCTTCTAAGGTTTTTTTTCTGTGTTTTCTTTTGTCTGTCTCTCAATCCTTTGAAGATACCTAAA
>NW_006921800.1:5527926-5533585 GCF_000298275.1 Orycteropus afer afer | reverse complement strand
AACAACAAGGAATAGGGTTTACCATGAGGGAAAAAAAAGAATTTAAATTAAAAAAATAAATAACCAAGAACAGGGGGAAAATAAATTAAAAAAGTTGTAAACTAAGACCTGGGAGGGGAAGAATAGTAAAAAGGACAAAAGTATTATTAATAATAGTAGTTTTAAAACAGACAAATATAAGCAAACTAAACAGCAGAAAAAGAAAGAGAAAAAGAAAGAAAATCTATGGAGGTCAGGGTAGGGTACCCAGTCTCCGTCCCAGCACACAGACTGCGATGGAGTTCCTGTGGGCCCAGAAGGTGGGTGGGAGTGTGGGGTGGCTCCACCTCCATTCACCAAGTGGTTGTGGGGTATAAGAGTAACAAGAGGAATGTCGCACCTTTTCAGTTGTTCAGGTCCGGGGTGTCCTTGGGGTTACTGGAAAGTAGAACCTCTGCTTAAGCGCCTGGAATCTCAGAGAGTGATGTCTCTTTAAATATCTAAAATGGTCAAGCCACTTGTAAACATTCAAAATGGCAACGGCCTCCAAACAGGCAAAAGTCCACAGCTCAGCCCGTCTTTCTCTTCATTGCTCCTTCCCCTTTTATTCACAGCCACCAGAGCAGTCCTCCATGCAGTCCCTGGCTAGCAGGGCTGATTTTCAGGTTAATTCTTAGGTCCTGCCACCACTCGGGAATCTCCAAGCTGTCTGTGCTGTCAGGATCGCTCAGGATCACTGCCAGACCACAGGTCCATATGTCTCCTTTTTTGATATTTCCATACAAATTCTTCTGCTAGTTGGGGTTTAGTCCACTTCTATATCCTTCCCTTCAAGGCTCAGTGGTCCATGATCATCTTCTGTGTCTGTGTTAATTGGTTTCCCTTTTCTTTGTTAAAGAGGGTCTGTGCAGATTTTCTGCTTATTCCACCATCTTGGAATCGATCCTACAACACTCTTCTTGCCACCATTTTTGCTTGTACCTGCTCTTATTGTCTCACTTGCCTCTTCCAGTGGACTGCCCATTCAGACATCCTATGATAAATGTAGTCAATCTATGTTGTAATATGGATAAATAGCCCCTACCTTAAAAGTCACCTTGCTGTGACTCCTTGTTTAATATTCTGTACGTTTATGGAAGCAATCACCACAACTGTAGGTTTTAAGCTGTGTTTGTAGTACCTAGATACCTAGTTGCACAATGGTTAAGCACTCAGATGCTTACTGAAAAGCTGCCAGTTTGGATCTACCTTGGGGCTCCTTGGGAGACAGACCTGGATCTGCTTCTGTATAGTCTGCAGCTTAAAAAACCCTATAGGACATTTCTATTGTGTCATATGGGGTCACTATGAATTGAAAGCAGCTTGACAGCACCTAACACCAACAGATACAGTGACTGACACTCTTATGTATGTGGAAGGAATAAATAAATTCAGTGAATGATTTATTAAAGCCAGACTATCTCTATGCATTAAATAAAACAGAGGGAGAAAACTGCTTAGCAATTCATCAGTATCTTCTTCTTGTTCCAGAAAGGCTTATTCTGCCTTTTTGGTGCATTACTTTTCAAGAAGGAAACATATCTCAGCTTCCAGCAAGAATTTGACAATCAAATAATGTGTCTATATAGTGTTAATTTTACTCCTGCTGTTTCTTTCTGAACCTAGAACTTCCAAGTCATGCACTACTTATATTTTTGCATTCTTTTTGTCCCAACTCCAATGACAAGTGTCATAATGGATATGGAGGAAGATATTATACGTCCATGATAGGACACTCATGACTGAAAACTTGGTTGAAAGGGTTAATTTTTCAGAGCACTGCCTGCATCGTAGAGTTGAAAAATACCCAAAATTGAACATACACCTCTAACAGAGCTCACCAAAGTCACATTATGGCCATATCAGAGTAATCCTACATAACAAGATAGTGTATATAAATCGCTTCAAATATTAGGTGCATGATGTGTGAGCTACATCTAAATATTTTACCAGGAAGCCACACTCTCCTATGGCATAGTGCACTGTCTTGAAATATTACCATATTTTAATTTCACAAGGATAATTCTCCATGGGAAAGAAAAAAAAAAAAAATACCACCTACAAACATGGACTTCAATCAATTTATTTCTTGCTAAAAATTTTGTTTTTAAAAACTCACCACAACAAAGTATATGTGAACTGCTGTATGAAAAGTGAATTTACTCTGTAAATCTTCACCCAAATCCTAATTAAAAAAAAAAAAAAAAAAAAAAAACTCACCACAAGAGTTCCTATAGGGAGCCCTGGTGGTGCAGTGGTTAAGTGCTTATCTCCTAACCAAAAGCTTGGTAGTTTGAACTGCCAGCAGCCTCATGGAAGAAAGATGTGACAGTTTCCTTCTGTAAAGATTATAGCCCTGGAAACCATATGGGCAGTTCTACTCTGTTCTATAGGGTCTCTATGAATCAGAATCAACTCATTGGCAATGGGTTAGAATGCCTGTAGATCTAATATTCAGTTTCACACATAAGGCAACCTAGATATCACCAATTAAAAAATATTCCATCTTCATTGCCCTTTACTTAGTAAAATACGTGATCTATAAAGATTGGTAAATCTTTCTTCCTAACAGCCACCAGCCTTCTGGTTAGTAGTCAAATGCCTTAGGCACCACATCACCAGGGCTCCCATTATTAATCACAGCAATGATTTATAGGATTTTATGTGTTTTGTTCACTGAAGTATCCCACTGTCTAGAATTAGTACTTAATAGTTGCTCAATAAACATTTTAAATAAATACACACATAAAGAAGAAGTGTATTATGTCTTTAATTTAGTCGCCACAATAGATCTGACATTCTATAGTCCTTTCTTTAATTTTTTCATTTTCATATATTAACTTCAGAAGGGATTATTTGCCATTTAAAACCATCATTATATCTGCCAATATCATATTATGTTTCTCTGGCTATGTCTTTCTGGTTATATTTTGTTGTGTGTCTGAGGGGTTCTGTAATGGATAGAATTGTGTCACCCAAAATATGTGTTATGAATCCTAATCTCTATATCTATGGTTATAATCCTATTTTGGAACAAGTTTTCTTTATTAGGTTAATGAGACAATATTAGTATAGGGTATAACTTAAATACATCTGTTTTAAGATATAGAAAAGCAGACTAATCAAGCAAGTACATAAGCTGGGATGGGGAGATGCCACTCTAAGGAACAAAAGCTGAAAAGAGACAATGACCTTCTCCTCTATCCAATGGGGAAAGAAATACTTCTCTTAGAGCTGGTGCCCTGAATTTGGACTTCTAGCATCCTAAACTGAGAAAGTAAATTTCTGATCATTAAAGTCATCCACTTGTGGTATTTTTGTTATAACAGCACTAGATAACTAACACTGACTTTTGGGAATCTTTGCTACAATGAAGGATGGATATGGAAGGCCTAAGTGACTCTGGCCTACATCCTTTTCTACTGCAACTTGTCAATTTTTTAATAATTGAACAAATTTAATTTATGAGGTAAAAGTTGATAAAATTCTAGAGGTGTTAGAGAGAGCAGATAGCTGAAGTGGAATGTTGCAGACTGACGAGTGAAAGTGATATCCTATAAAGTATACTACCTTAAAACATGACAATCTGAGAAATTCACTGTTTTTTCTCAATGCTGGTCTTGATAGTTGTATTGATTTGTAGTCTGGCTGTTGTTCAAGTTTTTAATGTGTCTAACCACCAGCCATTGCCCACAGCACATGAATATATGTATAAAAAACAAAGTTATTATATAATACAGAAAACGTTGGATATAAGCCTATACACCCAATTCTGTAGTCATTTTTTTAATAATATATCATCAGATATTTGCTACATCCACTCTGTAAAGAAATATAGTCCCTATAGGTTATTTCCACTTATAGTAAAACATGTAAATGAACAAACATTTTGAATAGTGTCTAGTACTGTCCCTTGGATGCATTCATTTCTTTTTTTTTTTTTTTTGGGGGGGGGTTCACTTTAAGATTTTATCAAGCCAGTATTGTTGATTGTACAGAGATACTCTTCATTTCTTACATGTATAGTTATGATGGCAAGTTAATTTCTCTGAGATAAAACTTTGAATATGAAAATTATAATCATGTGCCTCTCTCTAGTTACTCAACTTGCCCATAGATTAATTTCTCAGTAAGATAAGATGGTATTTCTTTAAAATCCAAGCTTACAATTTTGCTGTTTTCACAAAGGCCTGTGGTGTGATATAAAATTTATGTGCACTGTTGTCTGTGAGTGCCATTGCAGGAAAGTTATCGGTGCTTTTAGATGATGGTTGGATTGAATTACTCCATTTTCTTTCCCTGACTGCTTACTAGGAGTAGGTAAACCCAGCATGGACCTTTTCCATTGTCATAATCCATTTATTACAAAGTTGTGGCATTTATTTGAATTTTGCAAGTATAATATCAGTTCTCCATTCATTATTTTTTCATAAGTGCATCTTAGTGTAATAATCTTTTGCTCTCTCTCCCATGTTTTTGTCAGAACCTATTATATCAGTGAAGAAATCTTTGTTTCTTTCTTAGCCTTGAACACACTCAGAGCTCATTTAGGTTTTCTAAAAATGAAACAAATGCAGCTAATTATTCCTTGACCTGCATTAACAACCCAGCTGGTTCAGACTTGATTTAGCCTACTGAACATAAAATTATAATAAAATTGACTTGCACCCTTCTTTCAAGTTATGAGCATGTTAAATATTATGAAGAATTCAAAAGCTGCTATATTTTTTCTGTCCTTTAGGCATGATCAGCCACTTTTTCATGGTCTCAAACCGTATGTTGCTTTTAACTCCTTTAATTTCTATTACTCTGCCACAGAGCAGAAAATCAGAGGGAAGTTACCATCTGCATTGGCTGTCATCACCTGCAGGAATTTTTGACTTGCCTGCTGATGTGATTGAGGCATGGTTGATTTTCAGCATGCTACAAAGGATGCTTTTGTTTCACTGAAAATCAATATATAAAATATTTTACTCTTTTAAATACCGTTTGCTTCTTCTGTCTGTAGGAAGCAATTAGAAATTTATCATTTGAAAAAACACTTGGAAAGCCAAGTAATATAACTCATGTTTTGAAACTTATGTTTGGGGAATTTTTCAGAGAGAAACCATCAATTGATGTTGGAAATGGGAGCATAGCTCAAATATGTGTGGGCAGCATAAACTCTGTCTACCCAGTTTGGTTAAAGGAAGCCTACGACTTACTCCACTGTTTTGCAACATATCTGAAGCTTCCAATCTTTAAGGCATTTTGTGATCTATGCATACATTAAGAAAAAAAATGGGGGCTTGGACAAAGCACATGTATTAAAGAGTTAATATTTAAAGACCTAGTATGAAAAAGTTTGTTAGATTAAGTGTTACTTGTTCCATAAGAAAGCATTTGTGAAGTGCCAAGTATCATGAAATGTACTTATTTTTAAATATACACACATACATATGCATATATATGGGAGCTCTGGTAGCATATAGTGCCTAAGGTACTTGACTGCTAACCGGAAGGCTGGCGGTTCAAACCCACCAGCCACTCCTCTGAAGGAAGGTTGGGCAATCTACTTCCATAGTGATCCTGCCTCAGCAACCCAAGGAGGGGTTGCTATGAGTCGGGTCTGACTCGATGACACATAACAACAACATATATA
>NW_006921800.1:5525932-5527826 GCF_000298275.1 Orycteropus afer afer | reverse complement strand
AAATGGATGAACATTGACCAGTTCTTTTTGGTACAGTGACTCTGTGTATTCCTTCCATCTTCTTTTGATGTTTCCTGCATCATTCAATATTTTGCCCATAAAATCTTTCAGTATTGCAACAGAAGGCTTGGATTTTTTCTTCAGTTCTTTCAGCTTGAAAAATTCTGAACGTGTTCTTCCATTTTGGTTTTCTAACTCCATGTCATTGCACATTTCATTATAATAATTGACTTTGTCTTCTCAAGCTTCTCTTTGAAATATTCTGTGCACTCTTTTATCTTGTCATTTCTTCCATTTTCTTTAGCTACTCTCTGTTCCAGGGCAAGTTCCAGAGACTCTTCTGACATCCATTTTAGTCTTTTCTTCTTTTCCTGTTTTTTTTTTTTTTTTTTCTAAATGACCTTTTGCTTTCTTTATGGATGATGTTCTTGATGTCATTCCACAATTCTTCTGGTTTTTGGTCATTGATGTTCAGTGCATAAAATCTATTCTTTAGATGGTCTCTAAGTGTGGGAGGGATATTATCAAAGTCATATTTAGACTCTCGTGGACTTCTTTTAATTGTCTTCAGCTTCAAGTTGATCTTGCATATAAGCAGTTGATGGTCTTTTCCACAGTGAGCACCTATCCTTGTTTTGGCTGAAGATATTGAGTTTCTCCATCACTTCTTTCCAAACATGTAGTCAATCTGATTCCTGTGTACTCCATCTGGTGAAGTCCATGTGTATAGCTGCCGTTTATTTTGTATAAAAAAGGTATTTTTAGTGAATAAGTTGTTGATCTTGCATGAGATCTCCAGCATTATTTCTATCACCAAGGCCATATTTTCCAACTACTGGTGATTCTTCTTTATTTGCAACTTTTGCATTCCAATCACCAGAAATAATCAACACATCCTGATTGCATTTTTGGTTAATTTCAGACTGCAGAAGTTGGTATAAATCTTCAGTTTCCTCATCTTTGGCTTTGGTAGCTAGTACACAAATTTGAATATTAGTATTAACTGGTCTTCTTTGAGGCTTATGGATATTATCCTATCACTGACAGCATTGTACTTCAGGATAGATCTTGAAATATTCTTTGTGATGAGGAATGCTTCTCTATTCCTTTTCAATTTGTCTTTCCTGGCATAGTAGATCATAAGTTTGTCTGATTCAAAATGGCCAAAACCAGTCCCTTTCACCTCTTTAAGGCCTAGGATATCAATCTTTATGTGTTCCATTTCATTTTTGACAACTTCCAATTTTTGTAGATTCATACTTCATGTATTACATGTTCCAACACTTAATGGTTGTTTGCAGCTACTTCTTCCTATGTTGAGCTGTGCCACATCAACAAATGGATGTCCTGAAACCTGTACTGCATCCACATCATTAAGGTCAGCTCTACTCTACAGAGGCAGCATTTCCCAGTTGTATTTTCCAGCACCAATATTGGACAGTGTTTCAGGGCTATTCATAAAGTTTTCTAGTAACGTATTAGACAATGTTTCACTGCTATTCATAAAGTTTTCACTGGCCAGTTCTTTGAGAAGTGGATGGCCCCTTTCTTCTTCCAAGTCTGTCTTAGTCTGGAAGGTCCAGTGAAACCCCTGCTGATATTTGAAATACAGGTGGCAGAATCTCCAGCCTTACAGCAATGCCCAAGCCACTTCAGCATGACAAACTGACAGATGAGTAGTGGTAATGGCCATTCTAACCCTTTGCAATGGTATCTCTCTCTTTTACAGACAACAAAGTTCAGAATCATGTATCACAAAACAGCATCTTTTAAATTCAGAGTGATCTTTCTAAAACATGAAGATTTATTACCCTGCATAAGCATTCTCTAATGCATTTTCACTACCATTAGAATGTAACCCAAATTACCAGAGATGACTTTTAGTGCCCACTAG
>NW_006921800.1:5522259-5524065 GCF_000298275.1 Orycteropus afer afer | reverse complement strand
CTTCATCTTTTTTTTTTTTTTTTTTTCCACAGAGATGTACCACTCCTGGAATCTATTAACAACAAATATTCAAATCTAGAACTTTTCAGGCATAGTTATTAGTATTCTAGATCAATGGTTTGCACATAGTTATTGAATTAATGAAAGAATCAACAGATGAAATAATGAAATTGGTCCCATATAGGCCATTTTTATCATATACTACATAAGCACAGCAGAATATTGATATAGTTATAACTTCTTGCTCTCTAAACATGCTAACTTAATGCTGTTTGTTTGTTCTTCCCTTTGTATTACCAAGATAAAATGAAACTGATATCTGAGGGAGAAACAGAGATTAACCTCCTAAAACATTTTTTACACGACTTAGATCTGAGTTCAATATGTATTTCCCAAATGTAACTTACTAAATGCTGATTTATTATATTGGACTCTGTTATCAAGGTACTATTTTCTTAAAACAAAACAAAAACTATTAGATTCTGACAAAGGAAATAATTTGTGAAATCTTAGAAGAGAAAAAGGTAGATGAATGACTTATTTTTCTTTTAACACTGTTCCATTACTGAATAGAGCCCATCACCCCACCCTCAATACATTTTTATTCAAAGCAAAGATTCTACATCTGGGAGGTAAAATCAATTGGAATTGTTTACGGGGTTTCAGAGACCACTTGAGAAGTTAAGAAGAGACTCCAAATACTATCCTAGTGGGTATTTTTCAAAACAAGGTGCCTTTCAAAAAGAAAAAAAAAATATTCAGAGTTGGACAACTCAACAATTAAATTAGTTTTGGAAGTCTGAAATACTTCATTCCCCATTACAGATTTAGAATATTGTTCTGGTTACCCAGTGCTGCTCTGACAGGAATATACCACAAGTGGGATGGCTTGAACAAACAGGAGTTTATTCTCTTATAATTTTGGAGGCTTTAAATCCTAGTTCAAAGTGCCAGGCTCTAGGGGCTGGGTGAAAGCTTCTCTACCTTGAGCTTCAGCTCTGCCTCCTGTTCCCAGCCCACTGAAGCTGGGGGCTTTTCTTCAGACAGCCACTGGCTGCTGAGACTGACAAGCCCAAGACTGACAAGTAAAAATGCACAGTCCCAATGTTACCAAACAACATGACAGGACACTAATTCAAGCACAGATGAAGTCCCAAGATCGGCAAGGCATGGCAGGCTGTTAAACAACGACTTGGCTACATGCAGGGTTCAAGTGTGCCATAAGCTAGAGATCATTCACAAAGCTGCTGCTTATATATGGGAAGCAGACCACATCCCTAAAGCAGCTACTCAGCTGCTTGTGATAGATCCCACCAATCAATGGAGTTGATTGCCAATCTCATCATGGAGAGTAACTACCACCAGCTGCCCAGCCACTCAACCAGGCCCAGCCAAGTTGACACACAACCTTAACTAATACAAATATCAATTCTGGAATATTATTCACAGCATAGACAATGAAGTATTGCCTACATGATCTTATGTAAATGGCTGTTGTTGTTGTTGTTATTTGCTGTCGAGTAACTTTGTCTAAATTCAATGTAGAATTTAGGATGCATTCAGCTGCAAGCAACAGAAAATCTTACTGAAATTCATTCAATCATGCAGACTTGCCTTGTCTCACATAAGATGTGTGATTCTAGAGTTAGTTCAATAGCTCAGTGATACCTATTCTTTGGCTCAGAATTCTTATAATTCCCTTTATCTTCCATTATAGTCACAAGACAGAGGCTTTATATTTTAGAAAATTAAGGGAAAATTAAGGAAAAGCCAGGGGGCAGTTTAAGCATAGGTACTGAAACAAGG
>NW_006921800.1:5516665-5518526 GCF_000298275.1 Orycteropus afer afer | reverse complement strand
CTGAGATGATGGGCTCAAGTATAGCAGGGATTGTGGGGCTGACGCGGGATCGGGCAGTGTTTCGTTCTGCTGTGCATGGGGTCGCTATGAGTCGGAAACGACTCGATGGCACTTAACAACAACAACAACAACAAGGGAAAATGATTTTACCTATTACATATAATTACATTAAAACAAAATATCTCTCCAAGCGTGTTAGACTATTGAGAGTTACTTTTACTAGTTATTGGTTTAACAGTGGATTTTTACTTTTAAAATTTGCCTCATGAAGACTTGTTGCTGTAAAGAGGGTCACCTATTTGGGAACCAGAAAGGGAGGACCAAGGAAAGTACAGCAACTCTTAGCCACAGCATAGGCATCGGTGAGCCATTGAATAGACTGACTGTGCTTATCTTAGACCAATTGTTAGTCAGCCTCTATGTCTACAGACTAGACAATTAACAATATCTATTATACCTAGTATTTTCTCAAGTTGCACAAGGAACCATATTTCACAAACTCTCAATAGTGGAACACACTTTAGGGAATATTTTGTTTTCAGGTGCTTATGTGTAAATAAAATAGGTAAAAATTTGTTTCTTATTTTTTAAAAATATAAATCAGTGGTCCAGTCATACAGCTATCTATTACTATATAAACACAGTGGCATAAAATAGCAACCATTTTATTTTGGTCATAGATTCTGTAGGTCAGGAATTCAGGCAGAGCACTATGGGGTGGACTTATGTTTATGTTACTGGTACCTCAGCTGAGAAAACTGGAAAAGTGAGAGTCATTGGAATATCTGGTGGCTGGAATTATCTAGAAGCTTCTTCATTCACATGTCTACTACCTCTGTTTGTAGCAATCAAAGCTTGGGTTTAACTAAGATTGTCACCATTCATACACACATGGCCTTTCCCTGACAACTCTATTCCAAGAAATAGCATCCTGAGAGGAATAATCTGAAAGTGACCATTACAGAAGAACAAAGTAGAATCCAGGTGGCTTTCTTTGACCTAACGTCAGATTGCATGCCACATAATTTCTAACACATTATATTGTGACAACTAATCACTGAGGCCAGCCAAGATTTTAGAGAAGAAAAAAAAGTAGACTCCGTCTTTTGATAGATGAGTACCAAGTTCATAATGCAAAAGAGTAAGTGGGGTGGGAAATTTTGTTGTGGCCATCTTGGAAAATGAAATCTGTCACAAGTAGTAAGATGAAGGTTAAAGGAATCAGAATGAAAATAGTAATGGCACAACAATTGCTGCTATTGTGTATTTTCAGCTTTAGCCTTTATAGAAGTTGAACTTTTAATTCAAGAAATATTTCGAGGAGAGAAGGAGGGAATTCTGTCCTTCATCATTTTGATGTTCAGTAAATCTGCATGTAGAAGGTAGCCTGATGTGACATAGAATCATATTCCTAAACATGGCTATGTAAATAACCTCAGAAATTTACATCTATTATTTTGTGAATCTCAGTCACACATACTGTATCACAAATTCTAGTGATGAATTCCCAGAAAAAAATGTTTATCTAGTGTACAGTCATTACTAAATATACTTAAGCAATATAATTAGGAATATTTTAAGAAAAATATAGATATAGATATAGACACATAGTTCCTGACTTATGACAGGGTTCCATTACAACTACTGTGTCACAGGTCAGTTCTGACGTAAATTGAATACCTTGTTTTGTTTTCATTATTATTGCCCTTTACTATCAATATCTTTTTGAATCTGATCTTTATTTGCCTTTGGGGGTTGGAAACATTACATGTGATAACAGTAACATCAGCAAATTATGCACTGGTAGCATAGAGGCTAAGTCACTTGACTGCTAACCAGACGGCTGGCGGTTCAAACCCAC
>NW_006921800.1:5515534-5516144 GCF_000298275.1 Orycteropus afer afer | reverse complement strand
AGAGAGAGAGAGAGAGAGAGAGAGAGAGAGAGATTTTAAGGAACTGGTTCATACAAATTTGGAGGCTTGCAAGTATGAAATATGTATAACCGTCTAGTAGGTTGAAGTCATAAACAAGAGTTGATATCATAATCTTGAGTTAAAAATCAGTAGAGCTGGATGGCATATTGGAAACTCAGACCAGATTTATTTATTACTCTCTTGAAGTGGAATCCTTTCTTTTTCTGGAAACCTCTGTTTTTTTGCTCTTAAGGTCTTTAAATGATTGGATGAGACTACCCACATAATTGAGGGGTTTTATCTACAAAACACCTTTATAGCAACATCTAGACTGGTATTTGACAAAACAACTGGGTACCATAGCCTAGCCACATTGACACATAAAATTTTGGAAACCCAAAGAGGGGTTGCTATGAGTTGAATCGACTGAACAGCAGTGAGTTTTTTGTTTGTTTGTTTGTTTGTTTTTTGGTGTCCATGAATACCACCACTGCAAAAACGGCAAGGAGGCCACATATTCAGGATTACCAGCAGTAACCAAAGGCCTATTCCTACAAGGCCAGACATGCTGCCTCCCTCCAGCCCTTTCTCCAACCATTCCTCCCAAAGC
>NW_006921800.1:5503780-5514749 GCF_000298275.1 Orycteropus afer afer | reverse complement strand
GAAAACTTTATGGATAGTCCTAAAATATTCCCCAATATAGTGCCAGAAGATGAGCCTCTTAGGTCAGAAGGCATTCAAAATACAATGGGGGAAGAGCTACCTCCTTAGAGTAGAGACAACCCTAATGATGTGAATGGAATAAAGCTTTTGGGACCTCCATTTGCTGATGCGGTATGACTCAAAATGAGAATAAACAGCTACAAACATCCATTAATAATAGGAACATGTAATGTACAAAGTATGAATCTAGGAAAATTGGAAACTGTCCAAAATGAAATGGAATGCATAAAGATCAATATCCTAGGTATTATTGAGCTGAAATGGACTGGTTTTGACTATTTTGAATCAGACAACCATATGATCTACTATGCCAGAAATGACAAATTGAAGAGGAATGGCATGGCATTCGTCATCACAAAGAATGTTTAAATATCTATCTTGAAGTACAATACTGCCAGTGATAGGATAATATCCATACACCTATGAGGAAGACCAATTAATGCTACTATCGTTCAAATTTATGCACCGACCACTAAAGCCAAACACAATGAAACTGAAGATTTTTACCAACTTCTACAGCCTGATATTGACTAAACAGGCAACAGGATGTGTTGATTATTACTGATAATTGGAATTCAAAAATTGGAAACAAAGAAGAATTACCAGTAGTTGGAAAGCATGGCATTGTTGATAGAAATGATGCCAGAGATTGCATAATAGAATTTTGCAAAACCAACAACTTATTCATTGCAAGTCCTTTTTTTCAACTACATAAACGGTGCCTATACACATGGACTTCACAGATGGAGTACACAGGAATCAGATTGACAACATACTGTGCAAAGTAGCAATGGAGAAACTCTATATCTTCAGTCCAAACAAAGCCAGGAGCTGGCTCTGGAACAGATCATCAACTGCTCATATGAAAGTTCAAGTTGAGGATGAAGAAAATTAAAACAAGTTCACAGGAATAAAATATGACCTTGGTTATATACCTGTTGAATTTAGAGATCATCTAAAGAATAGATTTGATACATCAAATACCAATGACTGAAAATCAGAAGAATTGTTGGGGGTCGTCAAGAGCATCATCCAGGAAGAAAGGAAAAGGTCATTAAAAAGAATAGGAAAGGAAGAAAAGACCAAAATGGATGTCAGAAGAAACTTGAAAATTGGCCCTTGAATGGAGAGTAGCTAAAGCAAATGGAAGAAATGAAAAGATAAAAGAGCTGAGCAGAAGATTTCAAAGAGCAGCTAGAGAAGACAAAGTCAATTATTATAATGAAATGTGCAAAATCTTGGAGTTAGAAAACCAAAATAGAAAACATACTTGGCATTTCTCCAGCTGAAAGAACTGGGGGAAAAAAAAAAAAAAAAAAACATTCCTCTAGTAGCAATACTGAAAGATTCTATGGGCAAAATATTGAATAATGCTGGAAACATCACAAGAAGATGGAAAGAATACAGTCACTGTATTCATAGTGAATTGGCTGATGTTCATCCATTTCAGGAGGTGGCATATGATCAAGAACCAACGGTACTGAAGAAAGAACTTGAAGCTGCACTGAAGGATTTGGCAAATAACAAGGCTTCAGGAATTGATACAGTACGAATTGAGGTGTTTCAATAATAGATGTTGCACTGGAGTCATTCACTCATCTATGCCAAGAAATTTGGAAGACAGCTACCTGGCCAACTGACTGGAAGAGATCCATATTTGTACCCATTCCAAAGAAAGGTGAGCCACAAATGTGGACATTGTCAAACAATATCATATAACATGCAAGTGAAATCTTGCTGAAGATAATTTAAAAGTGGTTGCAGTAGTATATTGGCAAAGAACTTCCAGAAATGCAAACTGGATTCAGAAGAGAATGTGGAATGAAGGATATCATTGCTGATGTCAGATGGATCTTGGCTGAAAGCAAAGAATACCAGAAAGATATTCACTTGTTTTATTGATCCTGCAAACACATGTGATTGTGCTGTGGTTGTTGTTGTTAGGTCCTGTTGAGTCATCTCTGGCGCACAGCGACCCTTTGTACAGCAGAATGAAATAATGCCCAGTCCTGTGTCAGCTCAATGATCCCTGCTATACATGAGCCCATCACTGAAACCACTGTGTCAGTCCATCTTGTTGAGGGCCTTCTGCTCTTTTGTTGACCCTTTATTGTGTGGATCATAACAAATTATGGATAACATTGAGAAGAATGGGAATTCCAGAACACCTAATTGTGCTTATGAGGAACTTGTACATTGACCAGGAGACTGTTGTTCAAACAGAACAAGGGGATACCGCATGGTTTAAAATCAGGAAGAGTGAGTCCTTTCACCATGCTTATTCATCTGTATGCTGAGCAAATAACCTGCCAAGCTGGACTATATAAAGAAGAGCACAACATCAGGATTGGAGGAAGACTCATTAACAACCTGCAATATGCAGATGGCACAAGTTTGCTTGCTGAAAGTGAAGATGACTTGAAGCACCTACTGATGAAGATTAAAGACTTCAGTCTACAGTATGGATTACGTCTCAACATAAAGAAAGCAAAAATCCTCACAAGTGGACCAATGAGCAGCATCACAATAAATGGAGAAAAGATTGAAGTTGTCAAGGATTTCATATTACTTGTTTCTATAATCAACACCAATGGAAGCAGCATTCAAGAAATCAGATGACATATTGCACTCAGCAAATTTGCTGCAAAAGACCTCTTTAACATGCTGAAGAGCAAAGATGTCATTTTAAAAGACTAAGGTGCACCTAACCAAAGCCATGATATTTTCAGTCGCCTCATATGCCTGTGAAAGCGGGACAATGAATAAGGAAGACTGAAGAAGAGCCGATGCTTTTGAGTTGTGTTGGCGAAGAATGCTGAGAGTACCACGCACTGTAGGAAGAACTAATAAGTCTGTCCTGGATGAAGTGCAGCTGGAGTGCTCCTTGGAAATGAGAATGGCCAGACTTTGTCTGACATACATTGATCATATTGTCAGAAGGGACCATTCTGACATATCATGCTTGGTAAAATAGAGGGTCAACAAAAAAGGGGAAGCCACTCATTGAAATGGCTTGACACAGTGGTTGAACAATGAGCTCAGATATAGCAAGGATTGTTTGGCTGGCACAAGACTGGGCAGTGTTTCATTCTGTTGTACAGCCCTGAGTCAGAGCTGATTTGATAGCACCTAACAACACGAACATCCACAAATATGGTGATGGTGTATGAACTAACACATTTAACAACGCTATTTGCAAAACTGAGGAGGCATATAGCCTTGAACTAAGCAATTCTACTTTTAGAATTTATGCTTTACCTTACTATAAATATTGTTATATTTAAAGTTGTTTATTTAATCACTGTATTAACAAAACATCTATTAGAAGAAAACTAACCAACTTCTACCTAAAAGACATGCAAGATTAGCAGTGTTCTCTTTTCCTCTATAAAACAGAATGGCTTCCTATGACCTCTCAGAGATAGCTTCTTCCCCTCTAGTAGACCCTTCACTGTTTGATTAATGGATCATGTAGGATACCAGAAAAAGGGTTTCTTCTGTAAAATGCTCATGATTCTTCAGACCCATAAAAGAAGAAGGCTGTATCTACAGGTATTCATTATAGAAAGATGTCCTAGAAATATTGTCCTAAGTGAAAATATACATGGTATTTGCTGTATAAAAAGAGAGTAGCCATCAAGTTTTTTTCTGAATCTTGATGACCCCATGTGTGTCAGACTAGAATGGTGCTCCATAGAGTTTTTAGTGGCTAATTTAAAATATATATGTATTGTTGTTGTTATGTTGTTATGTGCCGTCGAGTCGATCCCGACTCATAGCGAACCCTCCTTGGGTTTCCGAGGCAGTATCACTACGGAAGTAGGATTGCCCAACCTTCCTTCCGAGGAGTGGCTGGTGGGTTTGAACCGCCAGCCTCCTGGTTAGCAGTCAAGTGCTTTAGCCACTATGCTACCAGAGGATTTTATTCCAAGGGGCATCTGGATGGACTTGAACCTCTAACCTTTTGGTTAGCAGAGCACATTAACCATTAACACTACCCAGGGACTCCATCTTATTTATGTTAACAAAAGTCTTTAGATAGATGGCAAAAAATAAGTGCAACCATTACTGTGGAGTTGGATCTGACTCATAGCGACCCCTCCTTGGGTTTCTGAGGCAGTATCACTACGAAAGTAGACTGCCCAACCTTCCTTCCGAGAAGTGGTTGGTGGGTTTGAACTGCCAGCCCTCTGGTTGGCAGTCAATTGCCTTAGGCACTATGCCACCAGAGTTCCCTTAGATAGATAGATATAAGTGTAAAAAAAAAGTATGCTTGCTTCTATAATTTCTGGAAAGAAATACTTGTGTGTGTTTTCTTTTCTTTTTTTTTTTTTTTTTTTTTTTGTGAGAAGGTTGCTAATGCCACAAGAGAGCTTAGAGTAAGGAGTGAATATTTCTTCATGATTTTGTTTAAACTTTTAAACTGAGCATTCATTGGTTTTAAAGCAAAAGCCTAGTATAACTTTGTGTTTTTGTTAAAAACACTACAAAGATAATTTCTATCTGCTGCAAAGGTGATCCAGGGTTGAGAACACCTATCATCAATGATTGGATTTTTTCATTCATTTATTTTCCATATAAGAAGTATGAGAAGAAAAGATATAGTTTTGGGGAGGGAGAAACCTGGAAAATTTGGAAGGAGTAGCATAAAATCCAAGATTTTTATTTTTAACAGTATATTCTTTGAGTAAAATAAATGGGAGTCATTTTTTTATTATTCCAAATTAGGATTTGTAAATGCAGTAATGAGCTATGCTTTAACATATCATTATCTAAGAGATAGGTGCATCTTGATTTCTAAAGGATTTTTAAGTACAGTGAATAGAGCCAACTAGGGCAGATTTTCATTATAAAATGATATCATTATATCAATGATTGCAGGCTAATTCCCCACTTACACAATCTGACCACTGACCATGCTAGATCAAGAGGGTTTAATTTCCTTTGTAAATGTTCATTCCTGCTCATTTTTTTTGTGAAAGAAAGTAAAATGGTAGTTTAATAAGGGAAAAAAAATCACTTTTTAAAGAGAGAATATGTAAAAGCAAATGCTGTGGATTTTTGTCTTGGTAATTATACATTTCCCTTTACCATCATCCCTTGACATGTATCTGTAAAAACCAAAGAGAAATCATGTTTTCTGATTTGTTTCTGATAACCTTTTAAATGATGCCCAGGATTTTATTGACCTTTAGTGTTGACAACAGCACATTGGACTATTATCTTCAGGAAATAAAGTGTAATAATAGATCTTTTCCTTCTGTCTTATCTGACATTTTGGCATTCATCCTTTTTTAAGACTGAACTATAGGTTTTTATTCCACCCCCATGAAAGCTTCACTTTATACCTCAAAGTAGTCGAGTTTGTCATTTTTCTCACTTGCAAGAAATGCTTAAGGAGAATAAGAATGTGAATACTAATAAAAATAGAATATGGAAAAACCTAGTTTAGTTGCACATCACTTTGTTGTCTTTTGCAGGTACAGACAAACCTGGGAGGTGTTGCAGGTTTGGTTCCAGACCACTGCAATAAAGTGAATATTACAATGAAGTGAGTCACACAAATTTTTTTGGTTTCCCAGTGCATATAAAAGTTATTTTTATACTATAATGTAGTCTATTAAGTGTGCAATAGCATTATGGAAGAGTTTGAAATACGTGAAAATTACCAAAATGTGACAGTGAGTCACAAAGTGAGAACGTACTGTTGGAAAAAAGGTACCTGAAGACTTGCTCCAAGTAAGGTTGCCAGAGACCTTCAATTTGTAAAAAAAAAAAACACATATCTTTGTTTTATTGTCCTTTACCATATTGTGCTTCACAGATACTGCATTTTTTAACAAATTGAAGGTTTGGGGCAACCCTACGTTGAGCAAGTCCTTGGGCCCATTTGTCCAATGGCATATGCTCTCTTCTTATCTCTGTGTCATATTTTACTAATTCTCACATTTTTACCTTTTTCATAATGCTGTGCACACTTATTAGACTACAGTGTAGTGTGAACATAAAGTTTCTATGTACTGGGGGAAAAATTGTATGACTCACTTTATTGCGATATTAACTTTATTACCGTAGTCTGGAACCAACCCTGCAATATCTCTGGGGTATGGCTATATTACAATGACATAGCATCAAAATTTAAGATTATTTCACTAATCATTAGGAAAGCTGATGTCCGAGTTATTATTCCAATTTTGCCAAGGAACAGGTTGAAGCTTTGAGAAATTACGTAATTTTCTTAGTTCCCATAGCTAGTATTTTTACTATAAGGGTAATTTTACTTATAAGGATGATACATTTGAAAACTCTTTATAGCTTGCAAAGTATGTTCATAGATATAATTTCATTTAGCCTTCAAAACATCTCAAGAAGTTATTAGTAAATATTGACATTTTGCAGAGGAATGAAGTAAAGATTTGATAAATTGAGAGAGGTGTGCAAGATGACAGAACTAATAAGTAACAGACCTGGAAGTTGAACTCATGTCTTCCAATTCCTGTGATTCTTTCCACTGTGACTCACCTGTCTTAATGATTTTACACCTACTTTGTCACTTCATAAGGTGCACTGGTGGTGAAGTGATTAAGACATTTTGCTGCTAACAAGAAAGTTGGTGGTTCAAATCCACCAGTTACTCCATGGAAGAAATATTAGGCAGTCTGTTTACATAAAGATTTACAACCTTGGAAACTCTGTTGGGGTCACTATGAGTCCGAATCACCTCGATGGAAGTGAGTTTGTTTGTTGGTTGGTTTTTTTTTTGAATGTCACCTAATAAAAGCTCTCGTAGCCCAGTGTGTAAGGCATTTGGCTACTGCTCAGAAACCCAAGGAGGGGTCTCTGTGAGTCAGATCCAACTCCACAGCAGTGAGTTTGGTTTGGTTTTATCAGCTGCTTTGCTGGAGAAAGATGTACAACCTTGGAAACTCTATGGGGTAGTTGTATTCTGTCCTATAAGGTAGCTATGAGTTGAAATTGACTTGATGACAGTGAACTTTATGTCACCTAATTTAATCTTCACTACCACCTGAGTAGTCAGTGATTTAGTAATCTTGCCTTTACTGCTGAGAAAACCTGATGGAGGTTAAGTACTAGAAATAGCAAGAGGACGTGCCAAACACTGGAACTCACATCTACTGACTTCAAAATCACTTCTCATAAGGCAACCTTTTATTTAAACCTTATCAGCCTGGCATTTTACTCAGTTAACACAATTATTGCCATCTATAAATGTAGAATTTCACTTTGTAGTCCTTTTTCCAACTCAACAGCAAACACTGTCCAGTAGAACATGTATCAGAGTTGATTCCAGAATTTTACTTCAAAAGATAGAAATAGGTAGTTCTTTGCTTGGAGTCACACACACTTTGGGGATAAAAGTGCTAAATAATGAGCACCTAACTGGATTTGAATGTAACTTTGGCCACCCGCAGCTAAAGTTCAGTTTTGATTGTTGGTCCTCATAAATGAGTGATGCTTCTTAGTGGGCTGGAAATATGGCCAGGGAATTGCTTAGGCAATAAGAGAATATGCAAGATTGTCCCAGGTGTGCATTTGACAAAAGTCTAGTATGTGGGCATGATTATAATTTGTTTTTGGAAAATACTAACCATCAAATTGTCACAAACTTTGAAGTGATATTAAATGCTACCTGAGGAAAATAAGTATACGTTTTATTTTGTATTCTGGCTTTAAGAAATTATTGTTTCAGTGGAGATATTTTTGCTTTATTTGAAAACATATAGTTCATTTTAATAAAAGGTAATTTTGTAAGAGCTGTTTCCAGACTGATTTGAATTTAACACTATGACCTAGGCAATGAAATTAACCAGAATCCGATTTCTGCTTATTTTTACATCCAGAGAAAGCAGGCCTTAATGAGAGAACAAATGCTTAGCCCTGCGGATCAACTGTGGGACTTCCAATGAGCTGCTAACATTCATGGAAATGCCAGACAAAGCTTAGGATGGATACAAGAAATGAAAACCTAATAACAGTAAAATAATTAATTTGAAAACCTGTTCTGGCCATTAAAAATTCAACTTTAATAGGAAATAAAGGAAACTTACATTTTCATTTTATGCTATGGTAATTTTCTAGGCAGTATAAAAACTCGGGTAAAATCATATGTACTTGCTTTTTATCAGCTTCAACTTGTGTGGAAATAAATATCTCTTTAAAGGGCTTACTTTATTAACAACTTTCATCATAGAATATAAAACAAAGCACATAAAGTGGTAATATTATTTATAACAGACCAATTAGAAGGACATTTTAATTCAAGAATCACGTTCAAAAGAAGTTTCCCAGGGCAAGCACAATGTCTTTTACATAAGAATTTATCTTAAACTGGTCTCTCTAGAGGAGCTCTGGTGGCATAGTGCCTAAGGCACCTGACTGCTAACCAAAAGGCTGGTGGTTCAATCCCACCAGTCACTCCTCTGAAGGAAGATTGGGCAGTCTACTTCTGTAGTGATACTGCCTCAGAAACCAAAGGAGGGTTTGCTATGAGTCAGATCTGATTCAATAGCAGTGAGTGAGTTGGGGATTCTCTAGAGAAGCAAAACTAGTGAAGTGGAGAGAGATAAAAGAGAGTGAGAGGAGAAAGAGAGGAGGGGAGGGAGATGTGGCTCATGAAATAGCTCATGTGTTTCTGGAAGCTGGCAGAGAAAAGTATTTTCAATATATGTAAATGTTTTCAGTTCACGAAGTTTCAGTCAAAACTATGTGTTAATTGACACTGTTTTTTTTATGACAATTATTTAAAATGATCATGAGTATGAGGAAATGGATATGGGATTTAGAAGCACTCTGGCAACCTAAAAAATAAATTATTGGCAATTAAACTATGAGTGAACACATATGTTAACAGAATGACAGAATTAAATATTTACTTAAGTTTATTAGACCCCAAATATACTACTAGACTCCAGAGATGGAGAAAACTATTTAGCATGCTAATATGTAAATATCATATCTAAAATATTTTACTATGAATATTTTTCAAAGAGCTTACTTAATACATTTAATTTAACCAGTAAGGAAAATTGTCAAAGAAGGAGATATGTAAGAAAAAGGAGATATTTAAAAGTGAAAATCAATTAAAATTTATAATTTATTTGGCTGTGCACTAGGGAAAGAAGGTTTTTGTTTTTAAACGTGGGTGGATAATGGTACCAATTGGCAAAATGTACAAATGAAAGGAGATAAAGAATGTGGAAGAATGATTAGTTCAATTTCAAACAAATTCTGTTTGAAATATATGCTCTTCTCTTCAGAGCTCTGGTATTAAAGGAGAAATCTAGTCGATATACATAGATATGGGAATCATGGTGATATAAATGATAATGGAATTCACTTATTTTAAAAATGAATTAGACCATGTGGGGGTGGGAGTGGGTGGTGGAGAGAAATGTATTTGTCCTTTGTTGTCTGCATAGACTTATGAATATTATTTAATAATATAAACAAAAAATACTGAGATACTATTGATAAATCATTGATTTAATGTTTATGGGAAGCATTAAGGATTATTTCATGGAGATGACAATATTTGGCTTTCTTTTTTTTTTTTAATTTTATTGTGCTTTGGGTGCAAATTTACAGAACAAAATTTGTTTTACATTCAACAGTTCATGTGCATTTCCTTTCATGCCTCGATTACCATCCCTGACCATAACAAACTCTCCTTCCCTCCTATCCCTGTGTCTACCCCCTTCCCATGCCCTTCTTAACTATGCACTCCTGTCTGTCCAGCTTTCCTCTATGTGAATGCTGTCTCTCTGGTGCCCCATGGCCTATTGCTCTAAAGGGTATATCTCCATAGAGTAGGTGGGTGTATTGCCTTGGATTAGGTGCTTTGCATGTAGACCTTTCTACTGTTGGGCTGAGAGCCAGTCTGTGGGAATGAGTCTAATTCTAGGCCCAAATGGTAACCCAGGACCATAGTCTTGAGAGTTCCACCAGACTCTATCTGACAAGTAATTCTGATCATTTTTGTGCTTTTAGATTTTGTTCCATTTTTTTTCCTTCCACTCTATCCAGGATCTCCAGGTTTGATCCCTTTCCAAGAAGTTGGCATTGGTAGCAAGGCACCATCTAGTTTTTCTGGTCCCCAGGTCCATCATAATCTTGGACTAATTGTTTCCAGATTCCTTTGATTGTTTTCACTCTTCTTTGCTTCAGATGAGAGGAAACCAATAGTTGCATCTAGATGGCCACTTGAAACCTTTTAAGATCCCAGTCACTACTCACCAAAGCAGGTTATGGAACAAGAATTTTATGTACTATGCTGTGCCAATTGAATTTGGTGTCCTCCGAGACTATGGTCCCAAGTTGGCAGGCCTGGTGATTCTCTCTCTCAAGGTGTATGGCTGCCTCTGAGAGGTTACTCCAACTCTGTCTTCTGTTGCTACTGTAGTGTGTGTGACTAGTTTTGTAGCATAAGTGCATATGTAAGATTATCTTCAGCTAATCTATCCTTTGCCTAAGGTTCACCGATCACCACCTGATCTTCTCACTTGTCTATGTATTTATTTGTAGCCTGGTGTTTGGTGTTAGTGGTAATGTAGTAATGTCCATACACTTATTTGCCTCTCTTGTCTACATCTCATGTGTGCACATTTCAGTGTCCTTCCTTTCCCCAATGTCATCATGCTGGTCTCAGACTCTTTCTGTACCATCCCTCCCCTCACCCAAATCAACATGTGACCCCCAACTAGTCTGAAAATTTTCCTCCCCTTCCTTCCCATCCCTGGTAACCTACGGAGTGAGTTTCCTTCCTAAAGTAAACCTTTCCTTGACTTTTTACAACAATGGGCTCATATGATATTTGTCCTTCTGCAATTGACTTATTTTACTCAGCCTAATGTCTTCCAAATTCATCGATGTTGTGAGATGTTTCACGGAT
>NW_006921800.1:5500479-5501761 GCF_000298275.1 Orycteropus afer afer | reverse complement strand
CTGTTATTCCTGGAGTGAGATGATATCTCATTGTTGTTTTCATTTGCATCTCTCTAATGGCTAATGACTGTGAGCATTTCCTCTTGTATTTGTTGGCCACCAGTATATCTTCTTTAGTGAAGTGTCTTTTCATGTCCCTTGCCCATTTTTGAATGGGATTTGTCTTTTTGGTGTTGAGGTATTGAAGTTTTCTATAAGTTTTGGAGATAAATTCTTTGTCAGGTATGTCAAAGATTTGGCTTGGCTTTAATAGATGAAATACATAGATGTTTTCCTTGGAGTGTAGGACTGAAGGGAGAGAAAAATGGTAAGAATTGGTGCTCTAGAAATATTTGAGAAAATGTAAGGACTTCACTCATCAAAATATTGAAAATTACAAATTAGTATTATATTCTGAACCAGTCTTGGGAGTACATGGCATGATTTCCTGAACCATGAAAAAGTTTTTTCTTCATCCTTCTTTTATCTTCTTTTTTTCATCATTTTTATCTGAATTATTTTAGTGAGAGACTAAAATTTTCCAATAAAATTGGACTTAAGCATGCAAATGTCTGTTTAAGTTAGCATTTTGATGTGAGTGAATATACATTTTGATATCTATTATTTCCTACTTTGATTGGGGAAAGTGGTTAGAAGACATGGATGCTAATGAAAGAGATGCCACTAAGGAGGCAAATGTATTAGAAAAAGAAGGCTAAGAGCATTAAATTTCATCTCATATTTTTCATGAGAATGTTATACTCAGAAGCATGTGGATAAATAGAAATTAAAAAAAATATTTCATGACCTGTACTGATTATAAATATAACATGATAAAGAAGAACTTCAAAAAGATAATTTATAATGGGCATTGAAGGATGGACGAAGTTCTAAAATATGGCAAATACGATGTGAATATTTCAGACAAAATCTGACATTACAGGCTCAGTATAATAGAATTATTGAGGAGGAGAAGAGACCAAGTTGCTTATTACACAAATGTTATATTTGAAGGTTCTAGGATAAGTGACTAGAAGCAGTAGAGGTCAGATGATAAAACATCTTGAATTCCAGGATAATACCTTCACACTTGATTCAGTGGTCAATGACTTTTGATCATCTTTGACCAGGAAATTGGATACTCAAAGTAGACTTTTAGGAAGATTTATCAGATAAATGTGAATAAAATGATGGTTAGGTTACTCTATCTGGGACCTTCTTTGCACCATTGTTCTCTCTATTTGCACTTGACATAGCCAATGACTTTTTCTTTTCTTTTTCTTTTTCTTACATTTACTTATTT
>NW_006921800.1:5479243-5500379 GCF_000298275.1 Orycteropus afer afer | reverse complement strand
TTATAATGTAAATGAGATAGATAGATATGTTGAAATACTTTCAAAACCCAAATGACACTTGAGTATGACTTATGAAGGAATGGTTATCGAGAAATCTTGTGGTTACATACAAAGTCAATGTTTCACAAAGAACTTAATTAGTGCACATTTTATTCCTTTCATCTACAAAGGCATAGGCATTTTCAAGCTATATTTATTCAATGATTTTATGTTTATTCTTGTTAGGTGCTGTTGAGTCTGCTTTGACTCATAACAACCCTATGTATGACAGAATGAAACACTGCCTGGTTCTGCACCATCCTCACAATCATTGCCATGCTTAAGCCCATCGTCACAGCCACTGTGTCAATCCATCTCATTGAGGGTCTTCCCCTTTTTTGCTGACCCTCTACTTTACCTAGCATTATACCCTTTCCAGGGATTAGTGCCTTATGACAACATAACCAAAATATGTAAGATAAAATCTGGCCATTCTCATTCACTTCTAAGGAACATTCCTGCTCTACTTCTTCTAAGACAGATTTGTTCCTTCTAGCAGTCCTCGGTACATTCAATATTCTTTGCCAACACCACACTTCATGAATCATTGATTTGCATTTGTCCATAAAATATCTTTTTTTTTTTTTTAATCAATTTGGTTCAGTACATTTTTATATGGAGTGTACTCTCTTCCTAGAATTGGTGTGAAATAACTTGAATGCTTATAAAACTGGATTTTAGAGCTGCAAATTACCTGTGTAGAGTGAATGCCTGATGACATCTTACATATCCTAGAATTTAATCCTAGTGCCAGCATTTAATTTTCTGTGCTATAGACTAAGTCTCTAAGTGAAGCAGAATAGACAAGATGAAACTCTGAAGTGTGCACAGGAATACAAGCATGGCGTTTAGTTTGGCTTCCTTTTTATCATACGTTATGTGGAGCACTAATTCTGCAAGATTAATTTGGACTCTGTGTTCCGAAGCAAATTTGGTATTAACTGTAATTTCTCCCACTTGGAGATTTCTCATGGACTTCATCATGCTAAATGCTCTGAAAACTCCTGTAATTATGTAACCTGATTGTTTTAATTCATGTGTATATATGGAGCCACATTACATAACAATACTTGTTAACTTCCCAGGTAACTAGTTCCCTGGAATTCACTTTGGGAAATACTATGATCATATTTCACAAATCAAGAAACTTAATCCTTGGATAATAGTTAATTGGTAGCAGAATAAGAACTAGAATCCAGGTCTTCAGATTAATTTCTGAGTCTTTTATACTAGATTTTGTTATCATGAATACTACACGCTCTACAGTTAGAATTTAGACGAAGTGTACTACTAAAAGTCACAGATGGTACAGAAGTAACATTTCCTGCTTATATGACTGACATGTATTGACAGATAATTTCACAAACACTGTATAGCTTTTAACATATAAGTGTTAAAAACATTTATTTTCTTTTCTCACCTTGACTTCGAAGACATATTTTTACTAATAAATTCCCAGGTTACTTATTTCTCAATATTTTAACATTTATTGAAAAAATGCCCCACCCCCAGATTTTCTCTGTTTTTACTGCCTAAGTCATTTGACTGCTAACCAGAAGGCTGGTGGTTCAAACCCACTAGCCACTCCTCAGAAAGAAGACTGGGCAATCTACTTCCATAGAGATACTGCCTCAGAAAACTAAGGTGGGGCCGCTATGAGTCAGATTCGACTAAGTGGCAGTGAAGTGTTTTTCTTTTTTTTTTGTATTTAAAATAATAGTTTGAAATGTAAGAGTTTAGTTTTGTACCCCACTCTCCACTGCCACTGAGTTGATTCTGACTCATAGCGATGCTACAGGACTGAGTAGAACTGCTCCAAAGGGTTTCCAAGGCTGTGAATCTTTATGGAAGCAAGCTGTCTCATCTTTCTCCCACAGAGCAACTGATGGATTCAAACTACCAACTTTTGATTAGCAGCTCAATTATTTAACCACAGAGTCAACAGAGCTCCTTTAGTTTTGTAAGAGGATGCTATTTCATCATTGTTTCTTTGGACTGATGCTATTTTACTTAATACTCCTTAATAAACATGGATATGACATATTTTAAATTTATGCTATCAATAATCACACTGGAAGATAATTTATTCAATTATTAATCTATTCATCCACTAATTTCAGAGCACTTATTAGGTGACAGACATTGTGCTAGCCTCTGGGAGTCAGTTTGATATATTGGAGTTGTATTTAGTGTTGAAGTAAATCAGAAAAATAAATCAGTTTCTTAAAGTGTCATGTGCCATCTTAAGATATTTACTTGTGCACTTGAACTATACTTGGTCTGCCAGTAAACTCAAATTAAGAGAAAATGAATTTATTTATTTGAAAACAGTCTTCAGCAGAGCTTTACTTTTTGAGGAAGAGTAAATGTTCTTTATAGACGATGTGTGAATATAAGCATCAGTGCAGAAGAAGTATGATTTGTTTATAAGCCCCTTCACTCCTCAGCAACAGCATAGTTAACTGAGCCAGACTGAGGATTTTATGAAAACCAAATGTTGTCCTATCAGCCACAAATGCACAAAAGGAACTGACATCAAAGATGTATATCATGGATATTGCTACTCCCAGCCTATAACTGAGATTTGGATATTTGAACAGACATTAATAATTTCCTTTGCTAATAATGTCTGTCAGAAAAAAGTAGAGTAGTGCCTAAAGCACTTGACTGCTAACTCGAAGGCTGGCAGTTAAAATCTACCAGCCACTCCTCGGAAGGAAGATGGGGCAATCTACTTCAGTAGTGATATCACCTCAGAAACCCAAGGAGGGGTCATTATGAATCAGGTCTGACACGAGGGCACATAACAATAACAACAATGCTAAAGGAGTACACTGAGTTGGGAAAATCATAAAGGACTGATACTGACTTGCTAGGGAGTGTAAGAGCTTGGACTCTGTTCATAGTCCCTGGGTACCATTAAGTGAGATAACATGCAATTCAAAGTGGTTTTTTTTTTTTTTTTCTTTTTTTTTTAAGAAATAAGATATAAACAAGGAGATACAATCCATCATTTATTTTATTATTATTATTTTGTGTGTTCTGCAGCAAGGCCTACTTTGATGGCCAAGGCTACTTGCAAGGAGTTTGACATCTGTTATGTCAGGAGCCAGAAGCTCTAGTTTCACTTCAATTTAATCTGTGTGCTGGGTAGGGGAAAACACTAGTATTCAAGAATCTACCCATTTCCACAAGAGTTATTCCTATAGTACATTACTTGCCTAGGTGTTCAATCACTAGCTGTGAGGCCATACAAGGTCTGAATAGCTTATAAGAAACATTTATTTTGTGGATTTGTTTAGACAAGTTAGTATAACATACTAGTAAAAAATAGGGTGGCTCAGTAGCAGATGGGTAAATTGAAGGATACTTTAGGAAACTGTTGTCTCTGATAGTAGTCTGGATAACCTGGAATTTGGATTCAGTTGTATTTGAGTTTAAATTTCATCTCTGCCTATTTCTTGCTGTGTGGATTTGGACTATCAATTTCCTTGAGACTCATCTTATTCTTTTGTAAAATATAGCAACACCAACTCTGTAAGGTACTTTTGAGAATTTGATCAGTGTCTAGTATATTACTAAGTGTATCTTCATAAATTAAAAGTTAGGAATGATAATAGCAATCATTATTTGGGCATATAATATGTGTGGTTGACAGCTGTAACACTGTAATGCTTTTTCTTAGGGTTAACTCTATTATTACATTGTGCTTTCAGCAACAAGCTTATATGGATTTTTTTTTTTTTTTTTTTAATATCTTGCTATCTTCAGTTTCATTTTTGGATGTCAGAAATCATGGGACATTGAGAATGGTGATGGTTATGCCATTGCTTTTCTCATCCTCGATTTAATGCTCATTAATCCTGAGTTTATTATCCATGTAAATTATCCTGGTAATTGCCTAGGTCAGCAAGATTTTAAGAGTCTTCCATTTTGTTTAGGCTTATCTCCAACCAAATTTAATATATCCTAATGTGATTTCTCAAGGCCTGAATTTATGTACTGTAGTGCATGATCTATCATAAAAGAGAAGTTGGATTCAGAAATATAAGTATGCAGTAAATATATTTATATGCAAGCCCTTTTCCTTAAACGGAGATCTTTCTCTCTTCCTTGGTTTGTCTTTATTCTCCAAATATACCCAGGATAGCTGGCTATAAAGTAGCCATTTTGTTAACAGAGTGAAGCTAGGAAATAGCATTTGTTTATATAGTTTGAATATACCCCTTCACATACGTAGAAATCAAAAATATAACAATAAGAAAAGAGTCTAAACATTATTTCTTTGTTCAAGGTTATGAATAAGTAATAAATGTTGTGAAACATTTCCTGCATTTATTTATACATTTAAAATTATGCAAAAAAATTAACTAAGATTGAAATTAAGGCCCCAACAACTATATTAGTTTTAGGATGGCCATATTGATTAGAATCTAAAGAAACTTTCATACAAAAAAAGGTTGGTCCCCTGAAAACAGACTTTAAATAAAATGTTATTTTAAATAAAATTGACAGCTCTCAACTGCTGTATAGCAACTCAACAATGACCAAATAAGGAATTTGTGATTTATAATTTTAAAGGCTACAGGCCACAGATGCACAAGATACTCTTCCTGCCCAGTTTTTATATGAGCTGTGGTGGTGTAGTGCCTAAGGCATTTGACAGCTAACCAGAAAGCTTGAGGTTCAAACCCACCAGCTACTGCTTGGAAGGAACTGGGCAATCTACTTCCATAGAGATACCATCTCGAAAACACAAGGAAGGGTAACTCTGAGTCAGAATCAACTAGATGGCAGTGAGTTGTTTTTTTTTTTTTAATGCCTATAGTCTATAAGTAGCAAGGTGAAGGAAACAAATTTAGAGATATTAAAATACAATGAGATTGAAAAGAAGATAGATTGAAAAAGCTCTTAAAAGTTTCAATTTTATGTGAACATAGGTCTTCCACAAAGAGTAAGATTGAGTGCTGATGAAACTACAATTTTCTCTTGAAACCTTTCTTTCCCATTAAATCTGCTAAAACACTTACTTCCTTAAATCCTCACCATTCCTCTAAAACTACTTTCAATAATGTCACTGAGAAATTGTCTATTTAATGACATGTTTTCGGTCTTCCTCTTTGACTTCTCTGTAATGTTAGATTTAAGAGACCACTGCCTTCTTATTAAAAACTTTTCTCAGCTTTCATGTTAACATAAAATATCTTTTTCCCAACTATTGTCAGCATCGAAATGTGCACGTTTCTAGTTTTCTCTCCTGTAAAATCCTCTCTATTCATAATTTCCCATAGCATGAACACGCTTACGTCTATTTTGAGTGAAAACTTTTGACATTTTTTAATTGTTCTTTTTTATCTAAATTACTGGTTGATTATTACCCATATAAGACTGCCCATATCTCAAATGCAAGATGTTAAAAGTAAGTAAGTATTATCTTTACCCCAAAACTAAGTTCTTTTTCTAATTTCCTTAGGTTTCAGTTGTATTTTTATTTTTCCAGGTGGTTTTGTTCCAAAAAGTGGACACAGAGTCACTGATTCACTTTTATTTTTCCTAGACCCTTCATCCCATTCAGGACTAACAGTTCCTCCTTGAACATGACTCTCTCATTCATCTCATTTGAATTTTTATTCGCGACAGACCAGTCTAGTTTGTAATGAATTCTGGCCAAGATGATCACATTCACTTCTAACTGCACAATTTTCCTGTTTTAAGAATCCTCAGTTCAACCCAGACTGCAAAGACAGATTTATGGTTCCCCTCCTCTATCCTTCCTTTGTGCTTTTATTTACCTACATTATACCACTTATACCTATAGTACATCCTTATGATTGAAACATATATCTCCTTACAGTTTTGGGATCCTGGCATGTCCTGGATTATATATTTTCATCTCAGTATCCCTAGCCAACAGGACCGTGCAGAATATAAGTAGGGAGCTCAATGCCTACTAGATGGAAATAATGTTTGAATGAATGAATTCATTAATGAATAGGACATCTAGAGCACAGCTTTCTGATTCTTCTACCTTGACAAAGCCACTGATAGTCCTGAAACCTCCTGTATTTCAAAATAAAAGAGATAATAGTACATATTTCAGAGTTATATGAAAAAGAAATCAATGATATGTGTGAAATCACCTAACTTACTACACTGTTTATAGGAAATGCACAAAAATGTCCCCAAGCAAACTGTTTTCAAGAATATTCCTTACCTGCTTTAAACCATTTTATTGTCTACTTAAATTGTTCCAAACCGTCATGTTGGCATCTGGAATAAGCTATCATTCACCTCCAGATGAATTCTGGAGACTTATTCTCCATTTATTTCATACATTTTTATTCAATCAAATCCTACCACATGCTACTCCATATTTCACTCCCTACTTCTTCACCTTGGTTCTCTTGTACTCTCCTACTGAAAATTATTTCTTTGACAGATCCTATTCATTTCTCTTTCTTATTCTCTAAATGATTCCTGTCTATGAATAACCATCTTACATGCCAATTCCAGTTGATTTTCCTAAGTCTTCTAATGCAATGAGGTATGTTCTTTCTCTTGTTGAAGTCCTATAAAACATTGTGTCTCTTACAACACTGCTGTTGTGTCCATCATGTTGTAAGCATTTTGATTATCCTCACTTCTAGATTGTAAGGTTATTGAACACAAAGAACCATTTTTATTTTATTTTATTTTTTTAGTATTCTTGCATATTCAGAACTCAAAAAAAATTGTTGAAGTTTATGACATGGATATTGACTCAGATTCTATCTCAAAATATAAATCTTGAATTCATTTGGGAGGGGTGGTTATTTCTCAATATGATTAGACAGGTATATCTCAGTGTCACCTTGTTTTTTTCTGTTGAAATACTAAAGTGGGTTTAATTAGTGGTGATATTGGTGATTTGCCTGCTATAGATGCTTTCCATTAATAGCTGATTGGGATGACCAACTCATTTCCTGAGGGTCACTGAGCATCTGTTAGATAATGATGACTTTCAGCCACTACTGAAGATGAAAGACAAATGTTTCTCATTACTTATATGACAATTTGGGGTTTGGCAAATCAAAAGTGTACTTTGCCAAAAATGGTTTCCTTTAATTATTGGACCAGTGTGTATTGCAAAGGAAATTTAATCCAGTCATTTACTTATAACTCAATAAAATGCCACTTTAAAATCTATTAACACTCCATAATACCCCCTATATATCTTATGGTTCAGCTTTTCCTTTTGTACTAAGTACATGAAAAATATGGTAGAGCTCAAATAACTGTACTGTTGTGATTTGAAATCTGAAAACATACATATGATAAAATAATGCTTTAGAGGAAACAATGGGAAAATATGAAAGCTAATCTCAAGTTCCCGTAATTGCAAGAGCAATTAGAGAGAGAGAGAGAGAGGAAGAGAGAGGAAAAATGCATGTGTCTATATAGCATGACATCCATGAAGTCCTTTGAATCAGAAATGATTCATGAATTAAGGAGCTCAGGAGACAAGTAAGCCCAGAAACAATAGACCTGTGTGTACACTATTGATTGCAAAGACAATTGTAAAATATTGGAAGCAGAATAAAAGCTGAGGAAAGTATAGGTGCATTCCTGACATGATTTTTACAAGGGAGTTTGTGCTTAACTAACTTCCTGGACTGCTTGAAAATAATGCACCATGAAAGATAAGAAAAAAATAGATACAGTATACTTCGATTTTCATAAAAGATTCTGACAGCTTCTTGTGAGAGATTAATGGCTAAGGTAGAGTACATAAGGAGTTCCTTACACAGGAAACCAGTTTTGGAATAAGCACAGAGCATTTGAGGAAGAAAATATTTCAAATAAAGGAGAATGTTAAGTGTTGTAATCCTTCAAATTATTTTGGTTCAATAGATTTTGTATTTCTAATTTTAAAAAAGCACTCAATGTTCATTCTTTCTCCTTTTTTTAATCAAATTTATTATTTCCATACATTTATTTTGTTTAATTATGTTCCCTAAATATTTATTATGCTAACTGTGGTGGCATAGTGCCTAAAGCACTTGACTGCTAACCAGAAAGTTGGTGGTTCAACCCCACCAACCACTTCTCAGAAGGAAGGTTGGACAATCTACTTCCGTAGTGATACTGCCTTGGAAACCCAACGAGGGGTCACTATGAGTCAGGTCCAACTCGATGGCACATAACAACAACAACAACAAATTATACTAATAGCGATTACTAGTGTGTTCAGCTGGAAACTGCAGATAAATTTACAGATAGCAAATGGAAAATTTATCTTTTATTAAGTATGAAATACTGAATATCCCAAATTAGGAACTCTGAGCTAAATGATGTAAACATTAATAATATTTATCCAAGAACAGGTCATATATGTGTGTGTGTGCATAACAAAAAATTATATTGTTCTAATCAAATTAAAACAAAGTAAATAAAATTTTCTTAAATTTAAACAAAAAACTCCTTTTTATTCAGTATGTTCTTTTTATGCCACCTTACACTACTATTTACTTATTTAACCTAGTCTCTGAGGTTTTTTTTTTTTGCAATGTCCTAGAAATTTAGCAAAGAAAATCCCACCACATGAGTGGGGGGATCCTTTTTTTTTTTTTTTTTGAGGAAAAAATAGCAGCTTGTTCTGTTTCCAGTGTACCACAGCTAGAATTTAGCATCAATAAATTATTGTTAGAGTAAAATGAACAAACAGATATGACTTAACTCTGTGTAGACTGAACATTCCTATTTATTCCATATGATATAATTCAGTTTTGAACCATAATGAACATCCAGAGATTTGTGTGTATGTTTTACTTTAGTGTAATAAGGGACAAAAGAGCTAAAGGAAAATGATGTATAGTTGGTATCAATGCTACCTCCTGCACGAAAAATGCCCTGACTTATTCCCATTCCATTCATGTTTCCAGGATATAACCTCTTTTATGTACTACTTGCAAAATTTTTCTTTAGAGTTTGCATAATATTTATACAAAATTATTTTTAAGCAACCACTGTGTGACTTTGTGCTCTCTGGGACTGAACAACACTGTTCATTACTGGGCATCACAATAAGTGCAGCAATGAGTGTCCTTTACAGTTTAGAAAGATAATACAGATAGTTAATGTGCTGGATGCAATACAACTCTGTCAGAGACCATGAAATCTGTCCAGCATAGAATGGAGAAGTCAGGTGGACTCTCCAAAGAAATGGCATCTAAGGTTAGTTAGGTGCTAGATCTTGTTACATGAAACAGTTAATCCTCACAAAATAAACCTTTGAAGTCCATATTACTGCCCTTGTTCAAATTCTTCAGATATGAAGACTGAGAAAAATGGAATTGTCCCCAACGTCCTTAGACTGGTAAATGGCTATAATCTTTCCAGGAGCAAATCACTAGGTCTTTTCTTTTCAACTGAATAAAATCTCTGGGGAAGTTCTGCTCTCTCTTGCAGGGTGGCTGAGAGTCAGAATCTACTCAGTGGCTTGCAACAAAAACAGTAATTTGCAGAAAGAGTTGCAGTTCAGTCCTACTTTGTTCTGAATTTAAGGTATGATTATTCTTTGTCGTTCATTGCTGGTAAGCGGATTCTGATTCATAGAGACCCCACATTGCAGAGGAGAACTTCTCCATAGGGTTTTTTAAGACTGCAAGCTTTTAGAAGAAGATCACCAGGCATATCTTCTGAGGTGCTTCCAGGTGGATATGAACCATCAACCTTTCAGCGAGTAGTCAAGCACATAACCATTTGAAAAAGCCAGGGATCCACATTAATATTTCCCCAGATTTCAGTTCATTTCATTTTAGAGAACATTTTAATGATAGTTTTATTTTTGCTCTTCAGGTTTATTTTTAGAGTGACAAAGTAATGATGAATATCACAGAATTCTGACCTTGAAAGATGAGCAAGTCATGGAGATTAGGAAAATATGCAGCAATCATGTAAGAAGAAGTCCATCCATAAATTCATGGCTAAAATTTCAGCTTTCAGTAAATCACAGTGGAATTTTACCTCCCTTGGAGGCACTTGCTTTCCTGAGCCATCCAGGCACTAAGATATGACAAGTCCAGCTGTCCACTAGATGCTGCTGCTGCTGCTGAAACCTCTAGCAAGAGAAGCGTTGGCATTTGGGGTGGGTCTGACACTTTTCATAGGGAAGAGTTCAGGTGAAATTAATATAAATTTTATGTTGGTTACATTGTTGCTTATGTATTCAAATTTTGCCTTTCTTGACTATAGTTATAATTATAAATATTTATTTCCAGCTCTTGTCTACATTTGTACCAAATGTCCAAACATACCCTATCTCACATGCACGTGCATACATGTGTAAAATGAAAACAACTATTTCTCTTTCAATGCACAACCACACATATATATCAACACACATTTTACTTTCATATAAATGATTGAATTGACTGAATGGGAAGTACCAGAAAACAAATAAATGGTTGCATTATCAACCAACTATCAATTAGCCTGGATTTTATGAGCCATTGCTTAATTATGTTTTGGGAGAAGAGCCAGTCATTTTTACCAGATCAGTTTAACAATAAAGAATAATGAAAATAAAATCTTTTATAATCCCCTGCTGGGTTATAGGTATCCTTTGGAGATGATAGATGTAATATTTTTTTGTGTTGCTGTTATTAAAGAGTGCCTTTACTGTTTGACATAAATGGATGGTGCTATTTGGCTTTAAGGCTTAGTATCATTGATGGTGCAGTGATTAAAGTGCTCAGATATTAACCAAAAGGTTGATGTTTCAAACCAACCAGGTGCTCCAAAGGAGAAAGATGTGGCAAAAATTTCTGAGATTTATACCTTCAGGTACCCTGTGGGACAGCTCTACTCTGTCTTATAGGGTCACTCTGACTGGAAATCCACTTGACAGCAATGGGTTTAAAAATGTAAAGTTTAAGTCTTATTTACTTCTTATATTTTACAATGCTTGGCATAGGCTCCTGGGTGGCTCAGATGGTTGAGCTCTTGACGATTAGCCAACAAACTGGTGGTTCAAACCCACCCAGAGGCACCTCTACAAACATGGGGTTGCCAAGAGGTCACCATGAGTACATAAACAATTGCACAGCAACTAACAACAAAGCATATGGCCTGCCCATAATCGATATCTTAGAAATGTATGAAATCTCATGGATTTTATTTTCATTCAGTGAAAGAAGCCACCATTCTCTTCTTTCAGGGAACAGGTTAATTCTGTCATTGGACAATTAATATATATTCAAATCCTTCAAAGTAGAATCTTAAGTCTCTTTTGAATCAGTAAGACTTATCAACTAACAGGATCATAGAGAGAAGACAAGTATATGTTGTTGTTGTTGTTGTTGTTGTTGTTGTTGTTATGTGCTATAGAGTCAAACCCGACTCATAGCGACCCCTCCTTGGGTTTCCGAGGCAGTATCACTACAGAAGTAGATTGCCCCATCTTCCTTCCTAGGAGTGGCTGGTGGGTTTGAATGGCCAGCCTTCTGGTTAGCAGTCAAAAGCCTTAGGCACTGCACTACCAGAGCTCCTAAGTATATTTTAGATTTCTTAAAAAAGAAAAGTAACCCAAGAGACTACTAACACATATGTTTGTTGTTGCTGTTGTTATCGTTGTTGTTGGTATGTGCTGTCAAGTTGGACCCTACTCATAGCGACCCCTCCTTGGGTGTCTGAGGCTGTATCACTATGGAAGTAGATTGCCCCATCTTCCTTCCTAGGAGTGGCTGGTGGAAGAAAAGCAACCCAAGAGACTACTAACACATATGTTTAGAAATAGCTATTTAAAATACATGGATATTGGCTTAAAAATTTTAAATGCATTTGAGTGTTGAATAATTAAAGGAAAGATGCTCAAGCTCATGACAATTAGCAAAATTATTGATGTGTTATTATTAGATTTAAAGAAAGCATATTTTTAATTTACTGAGGAATAGAGAATTATAAAACATTCTTTTGCACCTCAGTTCTATCTTTGTTTTTTTAAACAAATTTCTAACAACTTCTAAATAGACTTAACAGATAAGAAGTGAAAAGACTTTATAAAACACTGTACTGAGAAAGCCTTGATTCTTCACTGAGATCATCATTGGGTCACCATATCCAATCTGTAAACCAATATTCCAGTAATTTTCATACACAAAACCTGCTTTCTGTTTTCTTACCCTTAGGTGGATGGAAATTGAATATTAAAAGGATGACCAAATTAGAGGCCAATATTTCAATCATTTTAAATAAGAAGTTAGATAGTTTAGCAATAGAAAAATTTACAATATATATAGCATTCCTGGTGTGAAGATAAATAATCAGAAGGTCTCTAACTGTGGTACAAATACCCATAGGAATCATGTTCAAAGCAATGTAGCCACAGATGACATTAAGAAATCTCTCAATCTTAAATTTTCCTATGTATTCTTTTCTAGAAGTGATCAACCTGCCAGTTGGCCTCTAGTAGGGCTAGTTCTATTTCTGACCTCCTACTTTTGCAATAATCTTTCACAAAATTATTTCAATTATGCAGAATAATGTTACTGAGCTCAAGGTATGAAAACTACCAGGTAATGAATAAAGGGACTATTTAAGATATGAGTGTAGATGTTTGTCATTCTCAACAATAAATAATTTTAGAGGCTGATAGCAAACATATTTGCAACTTAGGCAGTTTCCAACTCTTTTAACACAATTTCAGGAGGATATAATAGTTATCAAGTGATAGAACAATAAGAACAATTTTGGGGGACGCATCACTGTAATTTTGGGGGTATATAAGTCTGAAAGAATTAAAGAATTGAGTGACACTGCTATAACAAAACTTCTTCCATTCCCATCACCTTATTTATGCAAATACTATTTCTGATAACTTCTCCTTATAAAAATAACAGTGACAAAGGATTGATTCGGAACCATGTCTCATATGAGCAAAACAAAAATTACATTTGTCTGTGCATATAGACAGAGCTATCTAATTAAGACATCCGTATTAAACATATGAAGTCCAAGTATTAAATATTTATCAAAATTTATGATGTACATTTTTTGATCCAGAGTGTGATACTGATAACTATAAAAATAACTTCATACAGAATATTGTTTTTATATTTAGATTCTTATGGTCACATAATTAAATGCTCTGGAATTCCTATTCTTTGAAATGTTATTCATAATTTGTTATGATCAGTACAGTCAAATGCTTTTGCATAGTCAATAAAACACAGGTAAACATCTTCCTGGTATACTTTGCTTTGAGCCAAGATCCATCTGATATCAGCAATGATATCCCTCATTCCATATCCTTTTCTGAATCCAGCTTGAATTTCTGGAAGCTCTCTGTCAATACACTCCTGCAACCATTTTTGAATTATCTTCAACAAAATTTTACTTGTGTGTGATATTAATGATATTGTTCAAAAATATCCGTATTCTGTTACATCACATTTCTTTGGATGGGCACAAGCAGCTATGTATTCCAGTCACTTGGCCAGGTAGCTGTCTTCCAAATTTCTTGGCAAAAACAAGTAAGCTCCTCCAGTGCTGCATGCATTTGTTGAAATATCTCAATGGGTATTCCACCAATTCCTGGATCCTTGTTTTTCACCAATTCCTTAAGTGTAGCTTGGACTTCCTCCTTCAGTACCATTGGTTCTTGATCATATGCTACCTCCTGAAATAGCTGAACATCAACCAATTCTTTTTGGTATAGTTGTTGTTATGTGCTGTCGAGTTGGACCCGACTCATAGTGACTTCTCCTTGGGTTTCCGAGGCATTATTACTATGGAAGTAGATTGCCCAACTTTCCTCCAAGGAGTGGCTGGTGGGTGGGTTTGAACTGCCAGCCTTCTGGTTAGCTAGCAGTCAAGTGCCTTAGGCACTATGCTACCGGAGCTCCCTCTTTTGGTGCAGTGACTGTGTATTCCTTCTATCTTCTTTTGATGCTTCTGCATTGTTCAATATTTTGCCCATAGAAATCTTCAATATAGCAATTCTAAGATTATTTTTTTTTTTTTTTCAGTTCTTTCATCCTAAGAAATGCCAGACATGTTCTTTCCTTTTGGTTTTCTAACTCCTGGTATTTGCACATTTCATTATACTTAACTTTGTCTTCTTGAGTCACCCTTTGAAATCCATTTAGCTGTTTTATCAGTTTTTTCCATTTGCTTTAGCTACTGTCGATTCAAGGGCAAGTTTCAGAGTCTCTTCTGGCATCAGTTTTGGTCTTTTCTTCTTTTCTTGTCTTTTCAATGACCTTTGGTTTCTTTTTGTTTGATGTTCTTGATGTCATCTCATAACTTATCTGGTCTTTGGTCGTTGGTCTTCAATGTGTCAAATTTTTCTTCAGATGGTCTCTAAATTCAGTTGGGATATACTCGAGGTACTAATTTGGCTCTCATGGACTTGTTTTAATTTTCTTCAACTTCAACTTGAATTTGCATAAGAGCAATTGATGGTCTGTTCCACAGTTAGCTCCTGAGCTTGTTTGGACTGATGACACTGAGATTCTCCATCACCTCTTCCCACAGATATAGTCTATTTCATCCCTGTGTATTCCAGATGGTGAGGTCCACATGTATAGCTGCTGTTTATGTTGTTGAGAAACAGTATTTGCAATGACTTGGTCATGGGTCTTACAAAGTTCTATCATGCAATCTCCAGCAGCATTTCTATTACCAAGGCCATATTTTCCAACAACCAATACTTCTTTGTTTCTAACTTTCACATTTTAATCACCAGTGATCATCAATACATCTTGATTGCATGTTTGGTCAATTTCTGACTGCAGAAGTTGATATGAATCTTCAATTTCTCCATCTTTGGCTTTAGGGGTTGATGTAAATTTAAATAATATTTAAATTTAAATAATAATAGGAGTAACTGGTCTTCCTTGTAGGTGAGTGGATATTATCCTATCACTGACAGCATTGTACTTCAAGATAGATCTTCAAACATTCCTTTTGATGTGACACCATCCCTCTTCCATTTGTCATTCCCAGCATAGTAGAATATATGGATGTCTGGTTCAAAATGGTCAATACCTGTCCATTTCAGCTCACTAATTCCTCAGATATTAATCTTGATCTGTACCATTTTATTTTTGACATCTTCTAATTTCCCTTGGTCTGTACTTCATACTCTCCATGTTCCAATTATTAATGAATGTTTACAGCTGTTTCTTCCCATTTTGAGTCATGCCTCATTAGCAAATGAAGCTCCCCAAAGCTTTACCACATCCGCATCATTAAGGTCTACTCTGTTGTTATGTGCCATCCAGTTGGACCCAACTCATAGTGACCCTTCCTTGGGTTTCCGAGGCAGTATAACTACGAAAGTAGATTGCCCAAGCTTCCTTCCAAGGAGTCTACTCTACTTATGAATAAGTAAAACTATGTAAACAAAAATTATGGATAAGTAAAAGATTATGACTAGCAGTGAAACATTGTATTTGGTTTTAGCTAAGAAGTTTTCAAAATTTTGCCCCCTTTGTATACTCTTCTATATTCATTGGTGTATTTACAGCATTTATAAATACACATATAGAAATATCATCTATCAAACCTATATGTATTTGTGGATGATTTTCCATTTGCCTTCTTGCATATGTATCTATATTGAGCTTGTTTATCTGTGTATCAGCTTGCAGATTATTATCATTACTGTTATTGAAGGTTTGTGTTTATAATAGTATTTACCTTTGTTGCCTTTAACTCATGTGTTCCTCCCAGTGTCTTCCTTTGCCTTCATCATATTATGCTTACCTCCCCTTTAGTGTATATTGTCTCTCCCTTCACCTAGCTTAACATATGTCTACTCTCTCATTAACAATATACTCTCCCTTTCCTTCTGATCCCTGGTAACCTTCAAATAGTGCTGCTTTCTGTGTGTAAACCTTTTCCTGACTCTTTATAGTAGCGGTCTTAGACAACATCAGTCCTTTTATGATTGACTAATTTCACTCAGCATAATGTCCTCCAAGTTCATCCATGTTATGAGGTGCTTAAGGCTAAACCACTCCTTGGAAGGAAGGTTGGCCAATCTACTTCCATAGTGATATAGCCTTGGAAACCGAAGGAGGGTTCACTGTGAGTTGGGTCCAACTCGATGGAACATAACAACAACAATATATTCTTCATTATTCTTTAATGTTGAATAGTATTCCATTGTGTACAGGTACTATAGCTTTTTTATCTATTGATAGACACTTAAGTTGTTTCCATGTTTTGCTGTTGTGAGCAATGTTGAGATGAATATAGGTGTGCACATATGTATTCCTTTCACAACTTTTATTTCTGTAGAAACCACTGAACCATATTGTATTCCTAATTCTAACTTTTAAAGGAAGTGAGGTACCATTTTCTACAGTGGTTGCAACATTGTGTAATTCCATCAGCAGTGTATGGGGCTTCCAGTCTCTCTACATCCTCATGAGCATTTGTTGTTTTGTTTTTTGCTATTCATGTTGTGGTGAGATGATATTGCATTATTGTTTTTATTTGCATCTTTCTGATGGCTAACAGTTGGGAGCATTTCCTAGTGTTTGTTGGCCACCTGAATGTCTTCTTTGGTCAAATGTCCATTCATGTCCTGTACCAATTTTTTTTTTTAGTTGGATGGTTTCTTTCTTTCTTTTCTTAAGGTGCTGTAGTTTTCTATAAATTTTAGAGATAAGTCCCCTGTCTAATGTCATTCCCAATTTTTTTCCCTCCCAATCTCAAGGTTCTTTTTTTTTTTTTCTTTGGTAAAATATTTTGTTGTACATAACTAGTGAATTCTCAGGAGGTCCTAACTGTCTAGTTTGTCGTCTACTGTTTGTACATTTTTAATTATGTTCCATCATGTATTTATGCCATATATTGTTGTTGTTGTTGTGTGCCGTCAAGTCAGACCAGAATCATATATTGGGGCCTCTAATTTCACCCCTCTTTTTTCTTTGATGATCTTTATAATTTTAGGTTTTTTAGGTCTTTGATCCATCTTGAGTTAGTTTTTGAATATGGTGACAGATATGAATCCTGCTCATCTTTCTGCAAATAGACATCCAATTTTGCCAGCACCATTTGTTAAAGACATTTTCTCTTTTCTATTAAATGGATTTTGTAAAAGGTCAGCTGTTCATAAGTGGATGAGTTTACTTCTGGATTCTCAATTCTGTTTCTTTGGTCTGTAAGTCTGTTGTAACTATACCAGGCTGTTTTGCCTACTATAACTGTTTAGTAGGTTTTGAGATTGGGGAGTATGAGGCTTCCTACTTTTTTCTTCTTTAGTAGTATTTTGCTTATTCAGGGTCTCTGTTGTTTCCATATATTTTTTATTCCAGTGAAGATAAGGTATCAACTAAAGACTTTAACACATAAATAATATAAAATTTCTTTTATGTAATGTTTCTTCATATACTTGTTACATGGTTGTTTGGAAAAATACATAAATAAATAAATTAAAAACCTCACTGCCATTGAGTGGATTTTGACTCACAGCAACCCCCTTTGGGTTTCTAAGACAATAAATCTTTATGGAAGTAGATTGCCCAGTCTTCCTTACATGGAGTGGCTGGTGGGTTTGAACTTCCAACCTTCTGGTTTACAGTCAAATGCCTTAGGCACTACACCACTAGAGCTGATAGTGACTATCAAATCACTTTGTTATTTGTATTTCCTGGGCACATTTAAAATGAACAATTTCATTTTAAAATGGGTGTATTAATATAATCAATACTTTTGCAATAACCTCAACTTATGATAAATTTTTAAATGGCAATTTAAAAATGTGCAAGGATGTAGATAATTTGCAACTTTTAATTTTAGGAGCCATAAAAAGAAAAAGAAAAATTCAATAACCCTTTACATTACCTCAGTAGGTGTTGGGAAAACCACTGTGTTCCTGTATACATATATTTTTTACACAAACATAATACACACCTTTTATGTTTCTTTGCTGACTGGACCTTCACCCAGAAGTATTGTCATAAGTACCACTATGCCAATTTTGTTTTACACGTTGATGTAAAAAAACTAGCACATTTATAAATATACCTCCTGGAAGGATGGAACAGTTGGCAAAAGAAAAAGTAGAAGGTGTATCTTACTTGTGTAAAAAAGAGCTAATCACCAAGTAGAGTTTCCTAACTGTGTCCTAGAGTTATTAGTGGAGTTCACTTATAAAATCTTTTAAGAATTATTAAAGATTTACAGTTATATTTCAATTCAAAACTTTATATAAAACTATTTTCCATGCATAGTATCACTGGTGCCTATACTGTAATGAAGTTATTTAGTAAAAGTGGTGTTATCTCCATTTTGCGAATAAGTAAATGGTGATAATAGTTACCCTTCATACCCATTTCCATCAGTCAATTCTGACTCATAGCAACCCTATTACCTTATTATGCTTGTTACCTGCTTATCATGTCCTGGCCTTAAAGAAACTCCCCAATTTAATCCTCCTAAGAATCTTGTCAAGGAACTCTAGTGGTGCAGTGCCTAAGGCATTGGACTGCTAACCAGAAGACTGATGGTTTAAATGCACCACCTTTCTGTGGAAGGATGATGGAGCACACAACTTCCATAAAGATTTACCATCTTAGAAACCCAATAGAGGTCACTATGAGTTGGAATCTACTTGATATGAGTGAATATGATGTGGTTTGGTTTGGTGTAATAATCTTGTCAGGTACGTACTTTTACTAATCCCATCTTTGTTATTGTTGTTGTTGTTGTTGTTGTTATGTGACGTTGAGTCAGACCCAATTCATAGTGACCTCTCCTTGGATTTCTGAGGCAGTATCACTATGGAAGGAGCTCTGGTAGCATAGTGGCTAAGGCACTTGACTGCTACCAGAAGCCTGGAGGTTCAAATCCACCAGCCACTCCTTGGAAGGAAGATGGGGCAATCTACTTCCGTAGTGATACTGCCTCGGAAACCCAAGGAGGGGTCGCTATGAGTCGGGTCCAACTTGACGGCACATAACAACAACAACAACAATCACTATGGAAGTAGATTGCCCAACCTTCCTTCTGAGGAGTGGCTGGTGGGCTTCTTACAGTTGAAGAAACTGAGGTAAATTAACCTGGTACAGGTTCCATGGCTGACAACAAATCTGCCATTAACAGCAAACCTGATGTTTGAACCAAAACATTAAGTAAATTAATCACTATACTATGCTGTCACTCAAATAAAATATATGTTGCCCATGTGACTAGCAAAGACATAATATAAGGTTATTTTTAACTTTAAACATGTTTTGAGAAAATGTCATCAGTTTATATTTGATTTCAGGAAGGATTTAAAAAAAAAATACTATACTTATTTTTTTGAGGACACATTCCCCAATTTATTGTTTAAGGCACAGCTCATAATGAACTATGGTTTGGTCAATTTTCTCAACAGAGTACAGATAAATATGGATTAATGACTACATTAGTTAATTATTGCAAAGCTCATTTTCATTAATTGTCTATACAGTCATTTTTACTCACAAAGTACAATATGTACTCAGAGTACTTTTTAATTAGGAAAATATTGCAAGGAGAAAAATACCTAACAGCAGGAATTTAAAAGATCTGCATAAAGACAGACAGGCAGACAGAGAGCCTAAATTTCTGTATTCACTGATGACTATAAAGTATGTTATGCTTAATTTTACACAAGCAATAAGTTTAGGAACTTGCTTTTCATCTATTTATTATTTTTGCTTATTTTATCATCTATATGTATATTTATATAGAATATGTTCTAAATGACTTAAACATGAAGATGGTTGATAGAAGTGAGTAGAGAATTGTGTCATTGCTTTTTAGTAGAGACTTCCATATTGTTTTCCCTCCTTGTTTTGAGAAAGGGATGTCTTTGTCTAGGTTCATCCCAAAGAAGTTTGACTAGAGAGACTTGCTCCAGAGGATCCTGGGGCTTCCCCTCTGCCCCTTCTCTGGGTCTGATTGCATCCTTCCCCTCTGATACTGCTATTTAAATGTTCTTGCATGCATATCCATTGTAGTGTTCATTCCCTCTATACAGCTCCTGTGGTGAAAGTACAACTTCTCCAGCAAACAGCTTCCAGGAAGACTGCACTGCAGACAGAAATCTCCCCACAGCAGTACAGAGCACCTGCCAGTTACACAAATCTTGAAGCCCTTCCAAATCCAAATATCTCACTTTTAAGTACATTGAGAGAAAATAAGCTGGTTTAGTTGCATTCAAAAATGAAAAAAAAGAAATGGTAGAGAATTTTCCAACTTGACACTGCTTAAACTCATTGGAACAAAGCTGAGCTAAGTTCTCAAGCATGTGCCTTCTCCCTTTTTGCACCTTGATATGCTTTGCTCTAGTCAGCCATCCTGCATGCATGCATGCATCATCTGTGAGGTCACAAGAGCAACTAACTCTCAGGACGTTTGTGTAAGTATTAAATGTGGTTATATGTAACAAGCACAGTAATCATTCAAATGGAACACATGTTCATCAGGACAAGGTGTTGTGGAAGCAGAAATTCACTGTTTTATAGAATCCAGAAAGTGGTATCTACCCGAGGTTAGAGAGGGATCTAATCTTAATTCTAATGTGCTTGCCTTTATCCACTCCAGTCAGGAGTTACTCTCTGTCAGTCTTTAGCATGTCAAAATCTGTAGTGTAGGAAAGAAAGATTACTACAATGAAACCTATGAGAGTTGGAATTTGATTGAACTACATTGATTCCTCTGGTCTTACAAATTTTCCATCTTTGACAGGGTACAGTCTTACCACTTTTCTGTCACTCTCTAGTGGAAAATATTTGAGTTTTTCTACTCTAACAGGTTCTAGTTTTCACAGGTGTCAGTGTGCTTTTTATAAATGTGTTATCCATCCAAATAGAGCAAAATCCTATTATTTTTAAAGAAGTAATTCTATAAGTATAATTTTAGACTTTAGTAAAAGGTCAAAAAGAGAGATACTTTGCCATTCAGATTCTGTTTTCCTTACTCCTGATATCATAATGTTCAATCTCTCTTTCACCCATGCTTATTTTGGTTAATAATGTTAACTTATATATTGAGTGAATTTAAAATAGTGTATTGACCCTACACCAGCTTGGTGAATGGAGGTGTGGCCATCCCCACTCCCACCTACCTTCTGGGC
>NW_006921800.1:5448193-5475964 GCF_000298275.1 Orycteropus afer afer | reverse complement strand
CTTAATGTATCCCTTTTAAACAAAAATATACAGTTTTACATGGAAGCTTGACTTAAATGAGTCAATGTAAAGAATAAGATATAATCTATAGTTTTGTAAAAAATCATGGTTCAATTATAATTTAAATCTATAAATTTAATGTTTAAAAATTAGTGTTTCAACCCAAACCAAATTTTAGTGATTTTCTAAGCACTGAAGATGTTGAACATAAATAAAAAAACATTTTAAAATTGAGATTAAATTTAAATTGTGCATTAAAATAAGACTAAATGGTATGAATGTATGCAAACATTTGAATATGTTAAAGTCCCTAGCTTTTAGGAAATAATTAGTCTTGTTTGAAAAAAACTAAGGAAAAACTCAAAGTGTTATTTTTTCAGGTTTATATTCTGATTTAAAATATCAAAAATATATAGAATTTTTGAGAATTTGGTGTTAAAATGAGATAGTTAGTGGCTGATAGCTTTCAATCATTTATTTTGGAAAGCCATTTCATGGCGTTATTTTTTAAATGTCCAAAATATTCTTAATATAGCTTTTTTATTGTCAAGAGCTAGAATAGAATATAAAGGAAATATGTTTCTTTCTCCCACTAGATATTAAATCAACATTAAAATAAAATATGCTAATATAACATAATCCCCCTTCTGAAAATAAGAGTACATGTTTTATTAATAATATATAGCTAGATCTGATAAACCCATTGCCTTTGAGCTGATTGCAACTCAGAGTGATCCTCTAGGATAGAGAAGAACTTCTCTTTCAGTTTCCAAGGCTGTAATCTTTATGGCAGCAGACTGCCACAACTTTCTTCCACAGAATAGCTAATGGGTTCTGACCACTGACCTTTTTCATTAGCAGTGGAGTGCTTACATACTGCACCACCAGTACTCCTTTGAAAATACATAGTATGCCCAAAGTGTGGAGGATCCTCTTAACTCCCTAACACCCCAAACAGCATTATGCTGTGTACTGAACACAAAAGAATGTGAGAATTGCTTGTCCTTAGGTATAATTATGGGAGCTCTGGTGGTGTAGTGCCTAAGGCATTTAACTGCTAAATAGAAGGCTGGCAGTTCAAACCCACCAGCCACTCTTCAGAAGGAAGGTTGGGCAATCTACTTCCATAGTGATACTGCCTCGGAAACCCAAGGAGGGATCTCTATGAGTTGGATCCAACTCAATGGCAGTGAGTTTGTTTTTGAGTGAGGTACAATTATATAATAATAAAGTTATTTCTATGTATTACAGTTTTCAGTAAGCAGATCCTCTATAAATTTCTGTATACTTCACTTTTCTTTCTATAAAATGGTCATAATGATAGTACTTGACAGTACCTACTTCAAACCAATGTTGTGAGGACTAAATGAGAAATATATGCATGTTACTTAGGACTATCTAGAATATAGTATTGCGCACGCACACACACACACACACACAAATGCCATTGAGTCGATTCCAAGTCATAGCAACCCCCGTTGGGTTCCCAAGGCTGTAATCTTTATGAAGGTAGATTGCCTCATCTTTCTCCTGTGAAGGATCTGGTGTGTTTGAACCACTGATGTTCTGGTTAGTAGCCAAATGCCTTGTCTACTACACCACTAGAGCTCCTTATAATAATGTCAATATGTTGTTGTTGTTATGTGCCGTCGAGTCGGCCCTGACTCATAGCGACCCCTCCTTGGGTTTCTGAGGCAGTATCACTACGGAAGTAGGATTGCCCAACCTTCCTTCCGAGGAGTGGCTGGTGGGTTTGAACCAACAGCCCTCTGGTTAGCAGGCAATTATATATGCAATAGCATTAAACTGTTACCTGAGGAGTGTATTTCTTACTTAAATATTTCTTCAAAAAACATTTAAGAATATAATTCTGATCCTCTGTAAGGATGTGTGCTTCATCAAGTAACTGGAACCCATTCAATATATTGCTAATGTTGTTGATTCTTCACCCATCCTTGTAAGGTCTCCTACTCAAAAATGGAAGAATAGCAATCTTTTCTACCTCAGAGGGTGATATGTAGTTTGTAATGAGAACTTAAAATATTAAATCAACCACTCAATTATATTATTATCTAGGGCATAATTGACAGGAAAGACGCTGAGAAAAGAGAGCCTTAAAAACAAAGGCAGGTGAGCATGGGGATAGAATATGTTCAGCTCAGAATAATCTCTCCTTTACTTCCCTTACCTCATTTTGGCCTGGAATCCAGGATGTCAAAATTTTCATTGTGTGGTGTAGAGAAATAGCATGGAGGATGAATGGAGTTGTAAATTTCTCAATTTTTTTCTTGTATGCTTTTGAAAGTCTTCCTCCTATCAAGTATAGAACTTTCTGATACAATGAAGAGACAGCAGTGAACCCTAGTCCCTTCACAAGCATATGGCTTACCTTTGAATCCAAGGAAAATTGTAGTTTCTTATTAATGTGTACCTTCAAAAAGCAGATTTCATTAATCAACACATATGAGAAATGCTGGTCACTTTCCATAGAGCTGAATAAATCCTGCTGTTTTAGGTACTGGTTTAGTGGTAATGTGTGAAATGTGTTAGAAGGAATTAGTGATAGGAAAGGATGAAATCACTTCTAAGCTGCCATGGACTTCTTTTTTAATAGACCTTAAAGAAAATAATAAATAACCTAAATTGCTAATTTACACTAAACTCTCTGCTGTCCACCTTCAGAGTTAATCATCACAGGAGATCCTCTCACAGAGTCTGTTAAAATTGTTCCTTTCTTTGGGGGAAAAAAAAAATGTAGTTAGTTTTGAATTTGTTATTGTTTTTAGATGGAAATTTACATAGCAAATTAGGTTCCCATTAAACAATTATTGTACAAATTGTCCCATGACATTGGTTACAATTTTCGCAATGTTTCAGCATTTTCATTATTTCCATTATGTCTGTTCTGTTTCCATTTATCTAGCTTCCCTTCCCCTCATTGCCTTATTATCATTGCTTTTGGGAAAAGTGTTGCCAATTGGTCAGGTATAGTTGATTGTTTAAAGGAGCACCTTCCTCCTAAAACAGCACCTAAACAGTACCTAAGTACTGTTTATTTTATAAAATAAACCAGGTACTATTTACTTTATAAGCCAATCTATTACTTGGCTAGAAAGAGAGCTCCAGGAGTGGCTTCAGTTCCAAGTTAAAAGGTATCTTAGGACAGTAGTCTCAGAGGTTCCTCTTAGTCTCTTACCAAACCAATAAATCTGATTGTCCTTAGGAATTTGACTTTTATTCTACATTTTTCAGAAAATTAAACCCACTACCATTGAGTTGATTCCAAATTGATAACAGTGATTTTTATTGTTTGTTTTTATGCTAATGTGTAGTAATATCATTTGTAAAGGTGCTCCTAAAAGGAGTTCAAAAGCTGCAATGCCATCCTTATCAGAAACCACTAACTATCTTGAGCCTTTTTAAAAGTTTATAAAATGCTAATATTCAGGTTGTTTTCTATATATTTCCCAACAGCCAGATGTTTTGGATTATGTATTTAAAACATCTAGATGATTGACTAAAAATTAAATTATTTGTCATGATATGTGGTATGGTGCTAACACAGCGTATGGTGAGGGGTATATTTTTGGAATTGCTTTACTCATCTCCTTATAAAGAAGGTTGTCTAGCAGATATTTTTTTTTTTAATGGAGGAAAAAAAAATCTTTGAGAAGAGCCATGCATGCACAATTAAAGGGCAGACAGACAGAACATGTAAGAAGAGAGGCCAGGCAAGAAGTGGGAGCCAGTGGATGGCCCAAACAAGTAAAGGGAGAGGCCAGGCAGGAACAGGAGCCAACAGACAGTGAGAACAGGTGGGGGAGGCCAGAAAGTGAGTGGAGAAGTTTGAAACAGCTAAGGGAGATGAACTTGTCTGTCAGTTTTTCATCCTGCTGTGGCTTGCGTGTTGCTGTGAGGGTGGAGGCTATGCCACCAATATGTCAAATGCCAACAGGGTTAACCAGGGTGGACAGGTTTCAGTGGGGCTTCCAGACTAAGACAGTTGTAGAAGAAGGAAGAAGCCATCCACTTCTCAAAGAACTGGCCAGGGAAAACCTTATGAACAGCAGTGAAATGCTCTCTGATATATTACTGGAAAATTTATGAATAGCCCTGAAACATTGTCTGATACAGTGCTGGAAGATGAGCCCCTCAGGTTGAAAGGCACTCAAAATATGACTTGGTAAGGGCTGCCTCCTCAAAGTAGAGCTGACTTAATGATGTGCATAGAACAGAGATTCTGGGACCTCCATTGGCTGATATGGCATGACTCAAAATGAGAAGAAACAGCTGCAAACATCCATTAATAATCAGAACACAGAATGTACAAAGTATGAATCTAGGAAAATTGAAAGTTGTCAAAAATGAAATGAAAGGGATAAAGATTGATATCTTAGGCATTGTTGTTTGTTGTTAAGTGCCGTTGAGTCATTTCTGATTCATAGCGACCCCATGCACAGCAGAACAAAACACTGCCCGATCCCGCGCCAGCCCCACAATCCCTGCTATACTTGAGCCCATCATCACAGCCACAGTGTCAATCCATCTCGTTGAAGGCCTTCCCCTCTTTCGTTGACCCTCCACCCTACCAAGCATGACATCCTTCTCCAGGGAATGGTCCCTTCTTACAACATGACCAAAATAGGTGAGACGAAGTCTGGCCATTCTTGCTTCCAAGGAGCATTCTGGCTGCACTTCCTCCAGGACAGATATCTTAGGCATTAGTGAGCTGAAATGGACCAGTTGTGGTCATTTTGAACCATACGATGTACTATGCCAGAAGTGACAGAATGAAGAATAGTGTGACATTCGTCATCACAAAGAATATTTCAAGATCTATTGTGAAGTACAATGCTGTCAGTGATAGGATAATATCCATACACCTACAAGGAAGAGCAGTTAATACTACTATTATTAAAATTTATGCACCAACCACCAAAGCTGAAGATGAAGAAATTAAAGATTTTTACCAAACTTTTGCAGTCTAAAATTGACTGAACATGCAATCAAGATGCACTGATCATCACTGGTGATTGGAATGCAAAAATTGGAAACAAAGAAGAATCACCAGCAGTTGGAAAATTTGGCCTTGGAGATAGAAATAACACTGGACATCACATGATCGAATTTTACAGAACCAAAGACTTATTCATTGCAAACATTTTATTTCCACAACATAATGGCAGCTATGCATGTGGACTTTGCCAGATGGAGTACAAAGAATCAGATTGACTACATCTGTAGCAAGAGGTGATGGAGTAGGTCAATATCTTCAGCCAGAAGAAGGCCAGGAGCAGACTGTGGAATAGATCATCAACTACGCATATACAAGTTCAAGTTGAAGCTGAAGAGAAGTAAAACAAGTCCACGGGAGCAAAAATAAGACTTTGAATATATCCCTCTTAAATTTAAAGACCATATAAAGAATAGATTTGATGCACTGAACACCAATGACCAAAAACCAGAGGAATTATGGGATGACATCAGGAACATCATCCATGAAAAAAGCAAGTCATTAAAAAGATAGGAAAGGAAGAAAAGAACAAAACGGATGTCAGAAGAGATTCTGAAACTTGCCCTTGAATGGAAAGTAGCTAAAGTATTTATTATTTCCTTACTTCTGGAAACTGTAGGTTTCTTTTGTTGTTCTTTTTCTAATTGTTGGAGTTGTTGAGTTAAAGTATGATTTTGTTTCTTTCCTCTTTTTTGATGTGTGCATTTATTGCTATAAATTGATCCCTGAGTAATGCCTTTGCTGTGTGCCATAAGTTTTGGTAAAATGTATGTTCTCTCTATTGTTTCTAGAATTTTTTTTTTTTAATTTCATACTTTATTTCTTCTGTTACCTAGTAGTTTTGGGGCAGTGTGTTATTAAAATTCCATATGTTTGATATTTTTTCCCTAATCTTTCTATTATTGATTTCTAACTTTCTAGCATTATGGCCCAAGAACATGCTTTGTAGTATTTCAATGTTTTTGAAATTATTGAGGCTTGTTTTATGTCCTAACATATGATCTATTCTGGAGAATGATCCATGTGCACTGAAGAATGTGAATTGTGCTTTTGTTGGGTGGAATGCTCTGTCTATGTCTATGAGGCTGAGTTGGTTGATTGTCTTGTTGAGTTTCTGTTTATCTTTGTTGAGCTTTTTTTCTAATTGTTCTGTCCCTCCTTGAAAATGGTATGTTAAAGTCTCCTACTACTATTATAGAGTATCTGTTTTTCCTTTCAATTCAGTTAATATTTGCTTCATGTAATTTGGAGCCCTTTCATTGGGTGCATAGATATTTATTATGGTAATGTCTTCTTGGTCAATTTATCCCTTTAGTATCATATAGTGTCCTTTGTCCCTATTGCTGTTTTTCACCTTGAAGTCTATTTTGTCAGAAATTAATATTGCCATTCCTGCTTTTTTTTGGTTGCCATTAGCTTGGTATATTTTTTTCCACCCTTTAATTTTTAATTTGTTTTTATCTTTGTGTCTCCTGTAAGTTGGGTCTCCTGTAGTTGACATATTGATGGGTCTTATTTTCTTATTCAATCTGCCCCTATCTTTGTCTTGACTGACGCATTTAGTCCATTCACATTGAGTGTAATTAGTGATAGGTATGAATTGATTGCTGTCATTCTACTGTGTTTTTTGTGTTGTTGGTGATTTCTTTGGTCCAAATATTTTTTTCTGTGCTTTGCTCATTTTTTTATCAAGTGTTTCTTCTCTTTTCTTCTTTATTGTTGGTTTTGTGCTTACTAAGCCTGTATGTTTTTCTTCTTTCTGAGTTTGCTTAGGGGAATTGTTAATTTTTTTCTTTTTTTTTGTTTGTGTGTGTGGTTACCCTGAAGTGAGTTCTTGTCTCTTTAATTTTGGGACAGTCTGTTATATAAAGACATTATTCTATCTTCCTCTTCATTTGGATGTTTTGTAGTTAGAACTTTTATTCTCTCTACTTACTTTATTGTTGGTGTCATCTGCATATTGACTCCCTAGTTTCTTTGTGTACAATGTTTTATAAGCTTATTTTGAATATCTATTTCTAGTTTGATTTTTAAGTGTTGATGTCAGGTGTCCTGATTTTAATTTGTTTTTCTTTGTTGTGGATTCTTTATTGGAAGGACTCCCTTTAGCCTTTCTTGTAGGATTAGCCTGGTTTTCACAAATTCCCTTAATTTCTGTTTGTCTGAAATGTCTTGATTTCACACTCATATTTGATGGACAATTTGGCTGGATGTAGATTCTTAGTTGGAAGTTCTTTTCCTGCAGTATTTTATATCTGCTGTCCCATTGCCTTCTTGCCTGTGTGGTTTCTGCCTAGTAATCAGAGCTCATTCTTATTGCTTGTCCATTGTAGGTGACATTTCTTTTCCCCTGAGCTGCTGGCAAGATTCTTTCTTTGTCTTTGGTTTTGGAGCATTTGATTATGACATGTCTTGGTGACTTTCTCTTGAGATCTATCCTGTATGGGGTTTGTTGAGTCTCTTGGACAGATATCTTTTCTTCCTTCATGATATGGAGGAAGTCTTCCACAATTTTCTCAGTGTTGTATTTATTTATTTATTGCCTCCTCTTGTTCTGGTACTCCGATGAGGCATATCTTGTTTTTTTTTTTTTTTTTTTTCCATGTCAGCCCATATAACTCCTGGGTTCTCTTCATTTCTTTTAAATCTTTGTTCTGATTTTTCTTCATACAGTCTGGCATCAAGGGATTTTTCTTCTGGTTGGGAAATGTGTTCTTCAGCCAATTCCAGTCTATTCTTTTGTCCTTCCACTGTGTTATTTATCTCTGTAATTTTAATGTTCATCTTCTGGATTTCTAACTGCTGTTTTTGTATGAGTTCTGATTGTGCATTTATCCTATCATTTTTTTCCTGAATGATTTTCCTGAATTCTTCCAGGGTACTGTCTGTGATCTCCTTGATTTATTTTGTAGTTTCCTTGAGATTTTGTAGAGTTCTCTCTCTATATATATAGGAGCTCTGGTAGCATAGTGCCTAAGGCACTTGACTGCTAACCAGAAGGCTGGTGATTCAAACCCACCAGCCACTGGTCAGAAGGAAGATGGGGCAATCTACTTCTGTAGTGATACTGCCTTGTAAACCCAAGGAGGGGTTGCTATGAGTTAGGTCTGACTCAGTGGCACATAACAACAACAATATATATCTATATCTATATCTATATCTATCTCTCTCTCTCTCTCTCTATATATATATATATATATATATACACCTTCTAAATTCCTTTTCAGATAATTCTATTGCCTGTTCTTCTTCCATGATAGATAAATCTTTAGCCTGGGTAAATCTTTAGCCTGGGGGTTTATTTGTATTTCCTTGTCCTGTTTTTTTTTTTTTTTTTTTTTTGAGGTTATCTCATGTTTCCTAGACAGTTTAAAGTTGTTGTCTTTAACTGTTAGTTATATATTGTTTTGTTTCACCCTGATTTTATATTTAAATGTATTTGCAAGTGTGGAGTAGCTATGCTTTTTTTTTGGTTATTAATTCAGATGTAGTATGCCACAGGTTTCTTTGTGTTGACTGAATCACTATTGGGAGTGTGGATGCAGGTCTCTGTTAGTTATGAAGGGGATTTGGAATTGGGGCGGGTAGGTATTGTGGTGGCTTATCATTAGTCGGGGGGGCGACTCAATGGCAAATAACAACAACAACAACATCATGCTTCTTTCAGCTCAGCCCCCAAGGTTACCGTCAGAAGCTCCCAGTGTGGGTATTCTGAGTTCCCAGAGCCTCCATGGGTTCTGTGGTGTCCTCCCCTTTTGCTCCTCCTTCTTTTTGCAGCTCTGCCCTGTATTGCTAATGAGTTTTCCACTTCTCAGTCTCTGGTCTCCCTGCTGGCCAGCCAGGATTCAATTATTTTCCTGGGCTGTTTAATGTGCTCTTTTTCTCTGCCTCCAGTAAATCTGGCATCCTTTCTCTTAATCGGCTCTTCACAACTCCAGAATCCCTGCTTATGTCTGATACACCTAGTTTTTCCAGAACTAAGATGGTAGAGAGAACAAACATTTGGTTACAGGTACAATGCCATCTTCCCTGTGATACAAGAATTCTTAAACCAAGAAAAATGTTTTGTATTAAAGGTTCTTTCTTAGTAGAGCACACATATTCAAGCAGTATCTCTTTGTATAGTAAAAGGAAACAATTAGGGTTGAGGTGGAGAATGAAGAGGAGATAGAAGACATAGTTCTTATTCTCAAGGAATTTTTGTAATAATGATAACAATAAACCAAGCATACATACATGAACATATATTTGGCATATATAAATTGAGCTCTGGTCCACAGTGCCTAAGGCATTTGAATACTAACCAGAAGGTTGGTGGTTCAAACCCATTAGATGCTCCACAAAAGTAAAATGAAGCAATCTACTTTCACAAAGATTTATTGCCTTAGAAACCCATGGGGTAATTATGAGTCATAATCAACTTGATGGCAGTCAGTTTTATATATACCTGACTTTAAACCTACATATACTGTGTATAAATGTCTTATGATATTATAAAATGGAAAGCTATGCTCAGGAGGGCCATTCTATTTCTAATTCCTAAATCCTATATATAGTCTTTTGGATTATTTAGGCTCTAACTCAGTAGTTTTAGAATTATACTATAGAAATCCAAGAAAATATTCCAAAAACTGTTTTATTTTTGTTTTAAGTCTCATTCAAGAGTCATACTAATGTATGTCTTGAAAATCTTTGGGTTCAGACAAATTGCAATTATGAAGTTATAGCTCTCCAATCTAAGGAGTATTAAATTGTTTCTTTATTCAGTTTTTATACCAAAGAAGTTAAGTCCTTTTTTCTTTGTTGGCCTCTAACAGGCCAGAACAGAGGAGTAGTGCTTATGCTAAGATAAAGAGTTATAACCCAGGTCAAGTCCTTCTGTATCTAAAGGCTGGTTAATATCTGTGGTTTTCTTGACACTCCAGAATAAAGGTAAATCTCCTTCTATCACTAGAGAAAAGGCAATGCCAGTAGAGTGTTCTAAATCAGACTTTCATGGTAAAGTATTCATTAATAATGAATTTTCTGCTTCCTTTAGAATAGGACAGGTTAAGCAGTTGAGCACATTCAGTAAATAAGAAATTACGTGCACTAATTTCTGCAACATTCTAATCATCTTCTCATTTCTGAATCCTATTTTAAAAGGCTTTGATCTGCATTTCAGTGCAAAAGACATTGAATATGGAAACATAAGACCTGGATGTGAATTCAGCTTTGCCACTAAGTTATCATGTAGCTTGAGCAAGTCATTTAACCTTAATCATCTCCATTTATTTTTAAATGATGAATTGAGTAAAGTAGTTCATACCCCACAGGTTTGATGTGAGCACTAAATAGGATAACATGCTGACCACTAATGCAGAGGTCACACAATAAACATTTGATGAATTCAGATAGTAAAGGACACATGCTATGTGAATTATCACAGTTTTAGCAAAGGAATTTCACAGCTCTACCCTGCACCAAGGAGCTCTGGTAGCATAGTGCCTAAGGCACTTGACTACTAACCAGAAGGCTGGCGGTTCAAACCCACCAGCCACTCCTCGGAAGGAAGGTTGGGTAATTGTACTTCTGTAGTGATACTGCCTCAGAAACCCAAGGAGCGGTTGCTATGAGTCGGGGCCGACTCAATGGCAAACAACAACAACAACCCTGCACCGGCACCAAGATAGACTTGTGAAATGGGAACTATGTCCTCTCCATCTTCTTTCTGCATATCATTAAGAATGATAATATATTACAATTGTTTAATTATATCATTAAACAAAGTTTTACTTTCTTCATTTGTTATATAAGGAAAGGCTTTTCAATTAACAATAACCTTTAAGATTCCTACTAGTTTGGTTTCTGGGGGAGCTGACTGCAAATTAGATCCTGCAATATACCTTGTTTCTTCTTCTACCTTTTTTTTTTTTTTTTTACCCCCTGATTAGTTTCATACAGTTGGCGGCTGTTCTACCCTGTTGCATTTAGCTTGCAATTTTGTAGCAATCTCAAACACTGTGTTCAATCCCCCAAGGCATTCTGTACAAATGCTGTCAAAGTATTTCGATGTATGTGTATTTTCATTTTGTAGCTGTGCTTTGTACTCATTTAAGAGAACCAGTCTTTAATTTGTAAGAGAATGTTTTCAAGATGAAACAGAATTCTAAGCCTCAGCAAAATAACTGCCATATGACCACATGTGTCTTGACTCGCCTGACTTCTATTAGATGCAAAGCTATATTTTAAAATCTTATTATAGAATATGACTTTAAATAAATAGCTTCAAATTTGGCCTTAACAGCCACTAATTGTCATCATGTTTGCCATCATCAGCTGGCTCTAGTTTACCTCTCCAATTTTCTGTCTCATTCCTCCTAACCTTTCAGCTGTGCTCATTTCTACTTTCTTGATATTCCTGGCTTGCTCTCGCCTTTCTCTGTTCTTGCGTGTGTGTAGCACACTCTGTCTAAAATGCAATGTCTTCCCCTTCTCACTTTTGTATCTCAGGCATTTCCAATTTTTCTCCACACCCCCAACATTCTTTCTGGATCAAATAGCCTTCCTTTATCTCTCAAAAAGGAGCTCTGATGGCACAGTTGTAAAACCATTCAGCTGTTAACCCAAAAAGTTAGCCATTTGAACTCCCCAGCTGTTCTGAGGGAGAAAGCTGAGGTAGCCTGCTTCCTTAAAGATTTACAGCCTTGGAAACACTGCGATACAGATCTACTCTTTCCTAAAGGGTTGCTGTGAGTCAGAATCAACTATGGAAGCAGGTTTGGTTTTTGGGTTTTCTTTTCTGTATTCCTGTACATGCTTTAATGAAAATATTATTCAGTTATAGTAATAACTGGCTTTGTTGTTTTTCATATTGAAGTACATGTTTTGTTGAGCATGGACAGTATCTTTTTGAGTCTATAAATAGTAATCTGGTGGTGCAGGTGTTATGTATTTGGCAGCTAACCAAAAGGTCAGCGGTTGGAAACCACCAGGCATTCAGTGGGAGATAAATGAGGCAGTCTGTGTCTATAAAGGACCAAAGCCTTGGAAACTCTTCTACTCTGTCCTATGGGGATGCTATGAGTTGAAATTGACTCAATGGCAGTGGGTTTTTTGTTTGTGTTCTGGTTACTTTGTGCTTCTCTGACAGGAATATACCACAAAAGAGATGCTTGAACAAACAGGAATTTACTCTCAAAATTTGGAGGCTTTAAGTTGGAGTTCAAAGTGCCAGGCTCTAGGGGCTGAGTGAAAGCCCCTCTACTTCAGGCTTTAGCTCTTCCTCTGGCTCCTGGCCTACTGAAGCTAGAGGTATCTCTTCACATCTGCTGGCTGCTGATACTGACAAGCCCAAGGTTGACAAGTAAAAAGGCACAGTCCCAATGTTACCAAACCACATAATTCAAGTCCATTGAAAGTCAGTCCCAAGATTGGCAGAGTATGGCAGGCTGCTGAACAATGACACAGTTACATGCAGGGGTCAAGCATGCCATAAGCTGAAGATCAGTCCCAAAACTGCTGCTTGTGTATGGGAAGCAGACCACTTACCTAAAGCAGCTACTCATCTGCTTGTGCTAAATCCCACAATGGCATTGATTGTCAGTTTCATCATGGGGAATAACTACCACCAGCTGCCCAACCACTCAACCAGGCCCAGTCAAGTTGACACACAACCTTTACTACCACAATTGTTTTTTACATAAGTGTTTGTTGGACAAATAAATGCTCCTGGAAAATCTATGGGCTGTTTACTGAATATACTTCAAGAATTTGCTAAAATTTATTACTATCTTCTCATACAATACCATTATATTAATCTTGCTACATTTAATCATGACAGCATTATTATCAATAAAATGCAGTTTTTAGTTTAAATGTATAAGGTTGCCATTCTGCAAATGCAGGTAATTAAAAAAGTAAGACTGTATATGATATTCTATATTTCTGAATCTGATATTTTGTATTCCTGGAAAATCTATGGGCTGTGTTAAACTAAGCTAACTCATAGATGTTTTCTACTTTTTATAATTTCAAACATAGAAATGTATTTTAATAATGTAAAGTGTTATTTGAACTAGTTTAATTTTATTTTTATTTATTTATTGTTCAGAGAGAATGAAAGTGGATTTTGACTGGTTTTGAATTTTAAAAATATACACAGCAATAACAACAATTGTATATGGGTATATTTTCATGATTTTATTGGAATGGAAGGGGTTTCAGTGTGTTTGTTCATGTCTCCTGTGTTTATGTGTGATGTTTGTATTTGATGCTGCACCATTATTCAGCATTTGGATATGCACTCAGAACAAAGATAATGTTGTCTTTCATTTTCATTTTGATTAATAGTGTTCCTTTTCTGGTAATTTGTAGGTGTTATTTGGAAGATGGAGCTTCAAAGGGTGCCTGGCTGAACCGATCAAGTATTATTTTTGCGGGAGGTGACAAGTGGTCAGTGGATCCTCGAGTTTCAATCTCAACATTGAATAAAAGGGACTACAGCCTCCAGATACAGAATGTAGATGTGACAGACGATGGCCCATATACGTGTTCTGTTCAGACTCAACATACACCGAGAACAATGCAGGTGCATTTAACTGTGCAAGGTATGCATTTCCATAACTGCTATATTGTAAAGTATATGCATAGCAATGATCAATATTTAGATATCAAAATGACTCAGAAGCAGCTAACAATGTTGAACAATATGTTGTCATTGTCTTTGGGGATTTATGTTCCTAGATTTCATTAAGTATAATTGCTGTTATAGGCATACAAATCCCCACTTATCAAGACCAAGAAGAAATACCATTAACATCACATTATCATTTTTGTATATGATTAATTTCTTATCTCGTTTTGAATCCCATTCCATAAATCTTTTAGAACCTAGGATGGATACATTAAAATAAATCGTTGAGAACCCATGATGGATGGATTAAAATATTAGAACTTGTTCAAGTATGGAGAGTAAGTCTTTGAAAGTAATCCTTCAGACTTCTCACACTCTATCTCAATCCTGCTTCTGTTTACTTTGATTTAAGTCCCAAGGAAAGGTGGCAGCTGTCTGGAATTACCTTGTTTAAATATAGAGTAATTGAAAGAAGATGATACCCAAAGCTTATATTTTGATTTAGTTTCAGCAGGTCATAAATTATATACTATTTTAACCTATAATTTCCAAATACTGACAGAATCATTGAATTATTTTATGTCTTTTGCATACTAAAATCTAAGAGTATATGTATCCAAAATACACATAGTTTTCAGGAAAAATTCAATTATATTACTAGGAGAGTGAAGAATATATATTTTTATCCTTTTGTACTATTTCCTTGTGCTTTCTAGAATAATCATATATATGTTGGTTATATAGAAATATGCTTTATGAAACTGAAAATGATATTATACTATTGTGATATTTTAAGTACAATTAATAACAAATTATATGGTAATATGGTGCCAATGCATGCATGTTTTCTTCCTAATAGGAAAGTCTGCCTGAGCAAATTAGTTATACTATCTCTGAGTTTACCTTTTAATAAATCAAGGAGAAGTATTAAATTCATAGCTTTTATCTTAAAAAGATTACTAATATATAAAATAAATTTATTAACTGAACTTTGTTTCCTTACATAAAGTTAAACTTGATATCAAACACAGTTTCATTTACTAATAAATACTTTTACTTTGTGATAATAATTAAATTTCTTAATTAAATGATTAATTTTAAGAGGTCAATGAATTTCTTCACTGGTCTTTCTTAATACTGACTACTATAGAAAATAATGATATCAATTATTTAAAAGTGGAATACTAAAACATAATAAAGGGTTCACAAAAGCCCATTTTTTATTCAAAGATTATTGAGAGGGCAGGAGTCTGCCAATTTTCAAAAACTGACATGAGGTTATAAGGCAAAAAATATATTTCTTCCGTTATCCGTGCCTAATTCTATTCTCTTGTTCAGTTGTGCACCTTTTGACTTGTGTTTCTAGCTCAAAACCTACAAACTATTTTTGTTACATGAGAAAAAAATGTACTAGGGCAGTAATATATTTGAGTGACTTGAGATTCAGACATTGTGCTTCTTGTAGCTTTAAATGATATATTTCTGAATACTAAACATACTCCTAGGGGAGCTCTGGTAGCACAGTGGCTAAGGCACTTGACTGCTAACCAGAAGGCTGGTGGTTCAAACCCACCAGCCACTCCTTGGAAGGAAGGTTGGGCAATCCTACTTCTGTAGTGATACTGCCTCGGAAACCCAAGGAGGGGGCGCTATGAGTCAGGGCTGACTCGACGGCACATAACAACAACAACAACAAACATACTCCTTTTTCTTTTTTCCATTTTCTGTTGTTACATGTTAGGTATAGATGCAGAGACAGAGATAGATAGAGATGTATAGGCCTTCTCCAGGTACATGATTAATTCTCATAGGATTTTCTTATAACTTTATATTGCCTAGATAGTTTAAAGATGTTCAAATTTTCAAAGACCATACATGCCTAATGTGATGTTCTTTTCATTATCTATTTGGTGATGGTGAACTTTCTTGCAGTTGGGAGCAAACTTTTTGAATACTTTGTGACCATAATATTTTCTTTCTTTATAGAAAGAATACCCATGTTAGTATGAAAGTATGTGGTTCAGTCAAATGAAAAGCTAATAATTTTACAGTATTTATGAACATAATTACTTATTAGAATTTGATTGACATGTGGGCGGTTTTCCAATTATATTAATAAAGTTCAGGGAATACATTAATAAGCTTGTCAGTCAATTCAAGAGCTAAATAAATGTCACAAAAAGTCAACCTCACTTAAGCTGCATTTTCTCTCAATGAAGAAAATAAACTGCTATGCACATCTCTCAGTCTTCAAATTTCTTAGGTTGTCTGTTGCACAGGTGTATCTTGATAATTTTGAAATGTATGCTCATTGCCTAACAATTGCCAAGCCTTTATTCACCAGCATAAAGCAATTTAGCAACTGAAGGTAGACTGTAGTAATCCCTGGTGTCAAACAAACATTGGCTGATCAAAAACAAAGCTCGTCTTTAATTGTTGCAAATCCATACTTCCAGGGAGCTTTTTTTTTTTTTTTAAGTAGTCACTTCAGAGAGGGGATAATGAAGAGGATATCTTGCCAGCACAGACACTATGCACAGGGGATTTGCTGGTGTTATTGATTTCTTAAAGCTATTAATATCAATGAAAGGAGCAGTGGAAGAAAGAAAAGAAAAGAAAACATTGGAGTAGAAGTTGAAAAACCTGTGTTCTAATTCTGCTTTTCCCTCATTAAATGATTAACAATTAAGCATCTCGGAACCCTAATTTTTTCATGTGAGCAAGAAAGAAGAGACTAGATAGCCTTTAAAGTCCATGGCAGTCAAAACAAAAACCAAAGTCAAATCTCCCTCTCCCGACCTCTCCCCACAAAAAAAAAAAAAAAAAAGAAGAAAAGAAAATACACTGTGATTATTTGCTTTTAATTTGGAAGAGAAAATAGTTCCTTTCATTTAAACATGAAAAACATTCCAGAATCCTGTGTTAGTACAATGCAAACTAAATTTTACAAAGTAGCCCCTGCTACTAGTATTTATTGTTCAAGTGTGTTGTGTTTCTCTTTATGTCTTTCTTTGACCAACTGAGCTGAGCAATGTATGTACTTACAGAATTTGAAGAATCTTATGATTTGGAATTTAGCTCCAAGGAAGAAGTGATTGGTTAATGTATGCAATAAGAAAATGATTATTTTCTCTGGTAGCGTAGTGCCTAAGGCACTTCACTGCTAACCAGAAGGCTTGCGGTTCAATTCCACCAGTCACTCCTTGGAAGGAAGGTTGGGCAATCTACTTCTGTAGTGATACAGCCTTGGAAACCCAAGGAGGGGTCGCTATGAGTGAGATCTGACTCCACAGCAGTGAGTTTGGTTTGGTTTTTTCATATATAATACAAAGGGCCAGGTAGTGCAATGTTTTAAGCACCCAGCTGCTAACTGAAGTGTTGGCAGTTTGAACCTACCCAGCAGCTCTGTGGAGGAAAGACCTGGCGATTTGCTTCTGAAAAGATTACAACCAGGGAAACACTGTGAGGCATTCTACAATGTCACATGGGGTCTTTATGATTCTGAATCAATGGACCGGATGGTACCTAAAAACAATAACAGCAACATATCTAATATAGTGCTCATAAGTCAAGTTAACTAATTGTTCAACTTTTCAAATTATGTGGTGCAACATCTAATATGAGCAACATTCCTTGTTCAGGATGATAAAAACCTGTGAGGCTGCAGAGCTTGCTGTGAAGCCAGCACTCCCTATTACAATGCTACAATAATAGGAAACCTGAAATGTAAACACTGCCCCACTTGATTATATGACAGGGACGTTGTCTTCTTTGAATCCTTCATAATGTCTGAAGTCTAAGTGGTGGTGGTTGTTATTTACCATAAAGTCAGTCCCTACTCATGGCAACTTTATATGTAACAGAATGAAAAGCTGTCAGGTTCTGTGCATCATCGTGATTGTTGGTATGTTTGAATCCATTGTTGTGTCTATTGTGTCATTCTACCTCATTAAGGGTATCTCTCATTTTCTCTGACACTCTACTTTCTCAAATGTGATGTCTCTTTCTAGTGATTGATCTGTCCTGATGACATGTCCAAAGTAAGCAAGCTGAAGTCTCACCAAGTCTAAATTGTATATCGCACAAAGTAGAACTGATGGATACTGTGTATTAAATAAATATAAATGAAATATTTGCCACTCAACTTATAAGAGAGATACGGTCTAGATTTTTTTCCCGCCAGGCAGAGTAGGAAGAGATTGGATTAGTACACTATGCCCAAAGTAGCTTCTCCAGGGTAATTTCCTCAGACTATCTAAATTCTTCATGTTATCTAACATACCTAGAGTATTTGTGATAGATAGGGTGCTGCACTTCCAGATCCTTTTTCAAGGATGGTATTGTATTTCCAGCCCCTGAAAATACCACCAGAGAACAGCCTTCCATGGTCAGCCTCTTTGAAAATTGTTTTAGCTGAAGGAGGCCAATTCCTTCTCCCAGTAACCAACATCCAATGACTGATGGAGCTGGAGGGTATGGAGGCCCCTCCCTTTAAGCCCAGTGTGGAATATCTCTGATAGGCTACCTCTCCTTTCTACTGGGATTGATCCTGAGTGTTTCCTAATAAATATCTTGTACTCTAAACTCTGTCTTGCTTCACAAAGATCCCAGATTTAAACCCTTGCCTCTGTCCTAGTCATTGTTTGGGGAAGCTTTTGTAAAGTAAAAAGATAACACAATCAACATTTATGATGAACATCATTTTTTTTTAATTGGAAAGGAATTAAAGTGCCTTATAAAGAAGGATTTAGTAAACCAAGATGAATAAAATAAATAGACAAAGGATAAATAAGTAAAATATATGCCAGTCAGAAGTGAGGGTAGATTACAAATTTTGTGCCATGATTTCTACATACTTTTAGAGATTGGTAGAAAAAAATAGTTCTGAAAGATTTCTAGCAGCCAATACAGATAAGGAAATGTAATTTCTTATTTATTTCATTGTCCATAAGTTCAAAACACTTATTTTTCTCATTTCTACTGTGAGTAATCATAAACAGCCCCTGTGAGATGCAGCAACCTCCCCCCATACAGTACGTATAGCCCTCATGCATACAATTGTTCCTTTAATGCCTCTCGATGTGAGCTGAAGTGCAGGGAATTAAAACATAAAATAAAAATATGTATCTAAAATAAATTCAAAAAGATGTCAGTTCAATAACAGATACATAGCTTTCTAATTATCACAATAATCTGTAAATAAAATTAGAACCTATCCTTCTTACTAAAACCTCCTAATATATGATTTCTTTCAATGAGTCTTTGAATAGGAATTGGGATGCAGGTATTTTGAGACTATGTTTAACAATGACTGTCTGAAGAGCAATTATTCTATGTGACTACAAGTATAGAGCTAGGTTCTTTAAAGACAGCACATCTTTTTTATGAACATTAACACCTTGACAAAACACACACCTGAAGAGAGGGCCACCATGCTTCCGCTCCAGTTTGAGCTGGTGTATATAAACATAGCATCATAAGACAAGGGCCTGCCTTCATCAAAAAGGAAAGGAAGTTAAAATTGTTAATAAACATTACCAACATATTACATGCATCATAAAATACAAGTCATTCTATAAGAGCAAACATTTCAAAATGTTCAGCAAGATGAAAGACAGACCAGAAGAAAAATGATCAGGATAAGGAAAGATTCGACAGAGCCCACAAATGTCAAAAAGGCATGGTCTATGCAAAAACTAACTCCAGATGGACCAAAGACTTAAATGTGAAGTCTAAAACTATTGAGTTCAAGGAAAAACTAGGGGCAAATTTAAGGGCCCTAATATATGGCATAAATAGACTATCAAGCATAACCCAGAATGCACAAACAGCAGAAGAGAAACTAGATGAATGGGACCTTCTAAAAATCAAATTTTTATGTGCTTCCAAAGACTTCTCAAAAAAGTCAAAAGAGTGATTGGGAAAAATATCTGTCAATGACATATCTGACAAGGGACTTATCTCTAGAATTTATAGAAAACTCCGACACCTCAATAACAAAAAGACAAATAATCCAATTAAAAAATGGTTAGAAGACATGAATAGACACTTCACCAAGGGGGATATTCAGGTGGCCAAGAAACATATGAAGAAATGCTCACGATCATTAGCCATTAGAGAGATAAAAATCAAAACAACAGAGATACCATCTTGTTCCAGCACTAATAGCAAAGTTCAACAAGACACAAAATAAGAAATGCTGGCAAGGATGTAGAGAGATTGGGATACTCATACACTGCTAGTGGTGTAAAATGGTACAACCACTGTGGAAAGCATTATGGCGATTCCTTAAAAGTTGGAATTAGAAGTACCATTTGACCCAGCCATTCCATTACTAGGTATATACCCTAAGGAAGTGAGAGCCATGACAAGAACAGACATATGCACACCCATGTTCATCGCAGCACTATTTACAATAGCCCAAAGATGGAAACAACTTAGGTGTCCATCAACTGAGGAATGGATAACCAAACTACGGTACATACACACAATGGAATACTATGCAACCCTAAAGAATAATGTAGAATCTGCAAAACACTGCTTAATGTGGATGAACTTGGAGGACATTATGCTGAGTGAAACAAGTCAATCACAGAAGGACAAATATTGTATTAGTTCATTATTGTAAAAGTCAAGGAAAGGTTTATCTATGGAAGAAAATTGTCTTTGTTGGTTACCAGGGATGGGAGGGAAACACTGTTAGATAGGGAGAGATAAGTATTGATTTGGGTAGAGAGAAGGACAATGTACCAAATGTGAGTGATTATCATGGCTGCATTGAGGAAGAGGAAGACATAGAGAGGTACATGGGAGGTACAGACAACAAAGATGAACCCTTTTGCACATACAGTGCTGCGTTGTCAGTGAAGGCCAACATGGGTATATAGGTGGATGGATGGGTGGACAGGCTGAACTATTAGGCATGTCTATGAAATGGGGAGTGTACCCAAGATCATGTATAGGGTTGGCAGACAATGGTCCTATAAGTGTATTTGTATGATCTGAATCCCCAGGTGTATAGTAGAGCTGACAAGGGACAAAGTTGTAGTCACTTCTTGGTCACAGCCAGCTACCCAGAGGCTTGGGACCATAATTCCTGGGGACATCAAGATCAATTGGCATAACACACTATACAAAACATTGTCCCACCTCCTACTTTGGCGAGTAGTTACTGGGATCTTAAAAAGCTTGCAAGAAGCCATCTAGATGCAATGATGGGTCTCTCCTCATCCAGAGCAAAGAATAATGAAGAAAACCAAAAGTTCATGGAAAGAATTAGTCCTAGCAACCAGTACACTGTGTGATCTGCGGCCTATACAACTATGAGACCAGAAGAACTAGATGGGGCCCGGCTACCAATGTCAACCACTCAGAGGGGGATCTATGGAGGAGATCCTGGATAGAGAGGGAAAATAATGTGGAACAAAACTCAAAATCATTTGGGAAAAAAAGGGAGGACCAGGTTTGCTGATCTGATAGAACCTGGTAGAACCACTGAGACTATGGCCCCTAGCTGCCATTCAGGTCTGGAATTGAACCCATACCTGTGGCTTCCAGCCAAGCAAAAAACAGGCATAGGAGTTGAATATTTACCTGAGATAGATACACTCCTTGAAGAGAACAATCATGGGAGAAAGAAAGGCTGTTTATGCACAGGGAGACAGTTCAGGGGGCAGGATTGCATGAAGGGATGGACACAGGGAAGAGGTGACTGTCAGGAGGAAGTGGGAGGGGTTGTTGTATTGTTGTGAATTGTAGTCAATGTCATGAGACAAAGTATATGTGAACTGCTGTATGGAAAGTGAATTTGCTCTATAAATTTTCACCCAAATCACAATTAAAAAGGAAAAGAAAAAAGCCATGGTCTGAATACAATGATGGCTCAGGACAAGACCTTCATATCAGCACCCATTCTAATGTTTTATTTAAGCTTTATTTATAACCTATGGATAGACAAAAATTATTCATGTTGTTGTTGTTGTTGAGTGCCGTCAAGTCGGCCCCAACTCATAGCGACCCCTCCTTGGGTTTCCGAGGCAGTATCACTATGGAAGTAGATCGCCCAACCTTCCTTCTGAGGAGTGGCTAGTGGGTTTGAACCACCAGCTTTCTGGTTAGCAGTCAAGTGCCTCAGGCACTATGCTACCAGAGCTCCCAAAATTATTCATAGGTACTCAATTTTGGATTTGCTGTAAAATATAAATGGACAAAGATGCAAAACATAGGGCCTGAAAATATATATAAAAAAAAAAAATGCTATTTCACCACATAAAATAAAAATATCTCCTTAATATAATGATCTTTCACTACTCCACCAAAGAACTTTTAGTTTAAACAATATAACTTCATGGTATACCTACAAAATAAAATAATTATAAACCATATTCATATGTAAGTGAAAAAGGTGACTTGCTGATGATATTAACTATCAGGTAAAACTAGGGAGATTATTTCTTAGAACTGAACTTAATTGTTGAATGCATGATCTGTGTCTTCTTTATAGTATTAACTAAATGAAAGAGATAAATTTCTTAAGAATACCTTATTTGTGATGATAAATTTATGTTATCTGCTTACATAAAAATGATCATCATTTACTCGCTAAAGTTAGCTAAACAGGTGATGTGAAATAATTAAGATAAAAATTACCTGGATGGGGTGAACATACACATTCTCATGTGTTTTGTAGGGATTTTCTACCTTTCTGACCATAAATCATTCTTTATTTACCCCAATTCACATTATGATTCAGGTCAATAGGGGTCAGAATATACTGAATCCACATAACCTAATCAATACCTAACTAGTAATCACCAGACTAAAGACCAGTTAAAGCCCAATAAATGGTCAAATAAGATTGTTAATCCTTCCAGATTTCTCCCATAAAAGTATTTTCTAACAATGATATATCTCATACTTATATTTCTGTTTGTTTGTCATGTCCAAATTTGTAAACATTTTGGAGGAAGTGCTTCATTAGTTAATAGGACTGTCATTGGGATAATTACTCCTTTAAAAGAACATTCATACATTCTTGGTCCAAGTGGGTAGACTAAACTTGTAGATTTGGGAAAACGGAAGAAGGTTAATAAGCCTTTCATTAGTGGAGACTCTTAAACAGCTCTGTAGGAAGAAAATATTACCCAGTTCTTTATCTAACAGAAACATTTAATCAATGAAAATATACAAGGCAGTAGTATTGAGGTTCAGAAAGAGGTCTGATATCTAAATAATTTGGAATAAGTATGACTAATCTGTAAGATTTAGGAAAGAATAGGTATCATTTGACATGTAGACTAAAGCAAGATTAAACAAACAGTTGTTATCAAGTCAGTTGTGACTCATGATGACCCATGTGTCTCAAAGCAGAACTGTGTTCCATAGCCTTTTCAATGGGGACTTTTTGAAAAGTAGATCACCAGGCCTTTCTTCCAAGGTGCTTCATGGTGAACTTGAAACTCTAACCTTTTGTTTAGCATCCATGCTTGTTAAACCTTTGCACCATCCATTATCTCCCCAGACAAACTTAGGGGTAAGTGAGGAGGAGCAAGCTTTTTTAAAGCAATGAAATATTACATAATGATTTTAAAGTTAATACATTTTTCAGGGGCATATTTTCAGTTTTGTTTTCATACACTTCAGCCTGGCTAGAAGCTTTATGGTTACAAGGCAGTGTTCATCGGCCCAGCTTCCAGGAAAACATTGCCTCCCTTACAGAACTGAACATATTGATGATGATTAGATTTTTTTTGTTGTTAGTTTTGTTTTCATTTGCTTATTTGGTCAGTTACTAGGGTCTATAAGGAATGAGCTAACTTGTAGTGAAATTCTCATTTTAATATTAGCTCTTCTTCCAAAGTATGCATTTTTTTCCCTCTCTTCTTTCTTTCCTTCTGTCTTCTTTATGATATGTAGGACAGTATTATTGGTCCTTATTTTTCTTTGATTGGGGTAAAAGAAGTGACTGGAAGAGAAGGTAGATTTTAAGAACTAGTGAAAATAGATTTTCTCTATAAGAGCAGGGATCATATTTTCAGAACCAAATATTCATACATAAAGTTTGTTATCTTGTATATGATCTGGTATTAGAATAATGTTGTGTATCAAAATTGTGCTTACCAAATACAGAGGGACTGAAAACTTGAAGATATTTTCTTGTATGCTCTCAATATGTTGCCATTTGGCCATGACAGAAATAGAAGAGATGTGGGAAAGAACAAAAGAAAAGGAAAAAGTGAGATCAACAGACCTTCATTGCATACTATTGGCTTCCATCTGAGTCATCCTTCCTCTAATAGAAGGAACTTTCACAGAAAATGACTGCTGAGCTTTGTGAGTTTTAACAGCAAAGGGAACAATATTGGAATTTAAATAAGCATCTTTTCTAACTAGGGACGTGTGTCATCAATGAAGTTTCTCCTTCATAGCCTCTAATCTACTCATGGGTTAGATATATTTTTTGAGGGGGTAGCAAGAGAGAGACAAAGAATTTTTTAAAAGCGGATGGTGTGTTGTCAGTGTGGATGAAGAACACTTCTCTACATTTTCTCTTTTAAGTTTGGAATCATCTTGACAAGGAAAAAAAAGAAAAAGAATGGTTGTGGATAAGGTGTCTGAGTAGAGGACTGGTATATATCATTCATTTGGGGCCTGAGTAAAGCAATCTATGTTTCGAGTAGCATACAGTTCAAAATCCAATCTGAAAATATTTCAGAGTAATTAATCCATTAATCAAGATTGTTGCTCTTAAAAGTCCTTTCCATCATGGATATTGTATAATGGATATTCTTGTTTCAGAAGCCCTTAGTTTCCTAAGTATATCAAATCTTAGACTAAGCAAATTTTCATTTCTTGATAGTTTAACTCTGAACTTTGTGGTGTATGTTGCCTTGCTATATGGTTAACTTTGTTGCCAATCTTAGAGGGTCTTTATTCATTCCAAAAAATAAAATAAAATAAAATAACTATACTATATGTCAAGTCCCAATGCAATGTAAACTACCATAGTGAAAATTTTTCTGTAACTAGATTACTAAACTCTAGCCATCCTACTTATTCTGAGATGCCCTGCAAATAGCTCTAAGTCCAGGAAATAATTTTCTTTCACTTGGAAGTCATTGTAATGGGATTTGATTTATGTAATAATACTGTTTTCTTTCCCAAATCATGTGTGTGTTATTACTACAGATGCAATTAAGATTTTGCTCTTTTCATTAACTAGATTCTAAATGACACATCCCTTATAACCTTTATTTAGGGCAAAGATAAAATTTACCAGAGGAGAAAATTTGAATCTGCTAATGATACTGTTTATCTTATGATTTGTAGCAGAACAGTAAGAATTAATTATGTGTACTGCCAAGAGGAAAATGGGCACAATTAAGACTGGTGGCAAAGTGCAGTTTGGTGAATCAAAGTGGCTCTGTGTCCCAACTTCTCTGCTTCATACCACTTCATTTTCCATCCTTTCAGCATTTTCTGGTGAATGATGAAGCAGGAGCAGCAGAGAGGCTCAGGCAAAGTCGACCATGTACCTGCACTAAGCTGCGAGATTTCCTAACCCAAATTTAGAACATTTGTATTTAGACCATTGATTCTTAAATATTTTGTAGCCATGAAGCTAGGTGAAATCTGATAAAACCTATAGATCCTGTCTCTAGAAAAACATACTCTTGACATTTCACTTTTTTAAAAAAAAAAAAATGAGCGGGAGGCTTATGAACCTCCCAAATCTATCTCTGGTTCTAAATAAGAACCCTGGGGGGTGAGGATGTGGTCTTAATTCCTTCTGACTCCCAACCATCCAGAACAGTGTCTGACAAATGCTAGGGTCTCAGTAGACATGTATCAGCTATGTACATGTTCATGTTCATCCCTAACCCCCAGCTTCATGCCAATCACTTTGCTTAAGCCGTGACTTAATGTATTGATGCTATCTTTAGGGCATAACACCAGGAATGCTGACATAACAAGAAAAAAATTAAAAGGATTAGTTAGGCATTCATGACTTATGTTGCTTATAAGGTTATAGCATCCTTATCCTCCACTAATCCTCACGTTTTCACAAATGCAGAATAGTGATTGAATATTGGGGTGAAAAATAATAAATGGGATACCAGAATTTTAGGAAAAAAAAAGTAATTATTTTTCTCCTAGCAATATTATTTGAGGAAAATATAGTTCATTAGGGACAGAGTCTCACATGAGAAAGATTATAGACAAAGGCGACTAATGCCAAACACAAGTGAGAGGTTAACATTTTAAAAAGGCCAAGAAATACACAATTACATTTTTCTCTCAGGCATTTCACTCATTCTCTCACATTTTGATTTGAGCCAGTGGGTGGGTAAAATGTGATGCTGAAAACTTGAGTTGGGACAGATTTCAAAAGGAAAATCAAGGGCTATTTATGAGTACAAGGAGGCCTGGTGGAACAATTCAGCACTCAACTACTAATCTGACTGCTAACTGAAAGGTTGGCAGTTCTAAATCACCCAAAGGCTCTGTGGGAGAAAGCCCTGGCAATCTGCTTCTGTCAAGATTACAGCCAAGAAAACCCTATGGGGCAGTTCTACTCTGTCTATTGGGATTTCTATGAGTTGGAATTAACAGCCAACAACAACATTTACCAGTGCACAATTAGCCAAGATATGCATATTGTTTTTCCCTCTGCTTTTGACCCATTAAGGTCACTATGAGTCAGAATCAACTCAACAGCACACAAAAACAATATGACCCTATCATTTGAGGATGTTACATTTCAAATGGGCATTCAGGATTGATTCAATTTAATGCAATATATACTCCTGCAGTCCCACTTTAACTCAATACCTGCTATTTGCAAATAATGTTTCTAGTAGTTGCACATGTGTCCCCACTATGGTGGGCCATATAATGGCAGGCCAAAGATATCCCTGTATCTTTCCCTGAAAACTGTGAATATGTTACATAATATGGGAAATGGGATTCAAGACTATAGATGGACTTAAAGTTGCCCAAGCAGCTAGCTGATTTTGGGGTAGGCATAGTTTCCTGGATTACCCAGGTGGGCTCAATATAATTCCAAGTGTCCTAAAACCTTGAAGGGAGTCTCTGGGTGATACAAGCAATAATTGTGCTCAGCTGCTAACTGAAAGTTAGGAGATCTGGGTCCACCCAGAAGCACCTGGGTGATCTCCTGAAAATCAGGCATTGAAAACTCCGTGGAGCACAGTAACCCTGACGCCCATGGGTTACCATGAGTTGTAATTGATTGCTTTAGAAGTGGAAGAATAAGGCAGGAAACACAAAGGCTGATGTGCATACAAGAAGAAAGTCCAAGTTAATTCTATGTGAGTAGGACTGAACCTGCCATTGCTGTCAATAAAGATGGAGAAGGGGTGCCATGAAGCAAAGAATACCAATGGCCTTCAAGAGCTAGAAAAGCATAGGAGTTGGGCTCTCTCCTAGAGTTTCCAAGGAGCTCTGGTAGTACAGTGCCTAAGGCATTTGACTGTTAACCAGAAGGTTGGCAGTTCAAACTCACCAGCCACTCTGAGGAAGAGAGACTGGGCAATCTACTTCCATATAGATATACCACCTCAGAAACCCACAGGGGGTAACTATAAGTTGGAATCGACTTGATGGCAATTAGGTTTTCTTTTATTGGGGAGGAGGAGGGTCTAGAGTTTTCAGAAAAGAATGCAGCCTTGCTGACACTTTGATTTAGCAGAGTAGTGTGAAACTTGCATAGCTGTACAATCATAAATTTCTTTTGCCTTAAGTCATTAAGTTTGTACTACTTTGTTTTGACAACAAATAGGAAACTAATATACACCCACACATACACACTCATAAACACACACAGACTCAAAAACAAAGATACCTCCATATGCATTTAAAACAAAGTTTCTTAACCTTGGCATATTGACTTTTTGGGCCATATAATTCTTTGTATGTTGTTGTTGTTGTTGTTAAGTGCCGTCCAGTCGTTTCCGACTCATAGTGACCCCAGACACAGCAGACGAAACACTGCCCGATCCCGCGCCAGCCCCACAAGCCCTGTTAAACTTGACCCCATCATCACAGCCACCGTGTCAATCCATCTCATTGAAGGCTTCCCCCTCTTTCATCGACCCTCCACCCTACCAAGCATGACATCCTT
>NW_006921800.1:5428508-5445604 GCF_000298275.1 Orycteropus afer afer | reverse complement strand
TCATACTTCGTACATTCCATGTTCCAATGATTAATGGATGTCTGCGGCTGTTTCTCTTCAATTTGAGTGGTGCCACATCAGCAAATGAAGGTCTTGAAAACTTTCTCTTTTCCATATGAGTAAGGCTGGGTTTACTCAGATATTGCAGCTCTTTCCCAGTCCTGTTTTGCGAGCCTTTTAGCCTAAACGGACTATTCCTAAAGGTGCGTGGTAATGTACCAAACAGTGTTTCTTTGCTATTCATAACTTTTTCCCTGGCCAATTGTTTGAGAAGTGGGTGGCCTCTTCCTTCTTCCTAGTCTGTCTCAGTCTATAAGCTGGACTGTTACCTGTGTACCAGGTGCATCTCCCTGGGTTTTAAACACCAGAGGCCCAACCTCAAAACTCACATCTACAGTAGGACAAACCAACAGACAAGTTTCTCTTGCTGTTGGAGACCTCTCATATCACCCCCACCTGGGTCCCTGTGGCTTACTGTACCTCTGTCTGGCTTCCTGGCTTTGAATCCCCTTTCTCCTGCTCTTCTGGCCTGCTGCTTTGGGCGTCCCTGAGTTGTCCCTGGGACTGACTGCTCTTCTGTCTGGGTTCAAGGCTTTTATCCCCTTTCTCCTCCTCTTCCGGCCTGCTACTCTAGGTGGGCCTGGGTTTCCTCTCCTCACCTAATCCCTTCAGCTGAATGCTCTTCTCTCTGGCTTCCTGGCTTTTAATCCCCTTTCTCCTGCTCTTCCCGCCTGCTACTTTTGGCGTCCCTGAGTTGTCTCTCCTCACCTGTAACCCTGGGGCTGACTGCTTTTCTGTCCGGGTTCCTGGCTGACTTTGTATGTAAGTGTGTGTATGCATGTGGGGTGTCAGGGAGTCTCCTGTGCAACATAGATAGAATCTTTAGATGCCAGTAGCACTCCCTGCTGGTGACACCCAAAAATATATCTAGACATTATCAAATGTCCACTGGTGTCAAAACCACTCCAGTTCAGAACTATTGACCCAACTGAAAAATTAAACAAACGCTGCCCTTCTCCAGTGCATAGCAGGTTGTGACAAGCACCACAACAGTATGAATCTGATATATTGTATCTTACGGCTCTAAACTTTGCAACTGGTGCAGTGGCTGGCATATAATAGGAGCTAAAATAGATATTTACTAAACAATAGAATGAATGATTGATTGAATGAATGAATGAATGAATGTCTGAATAAGCCACTGTCTGGAGAAGTTCTGAGTTTTGTGTGTGTGTGTGTGTGTGTGTCATTCAATAATGGCTTGAGCTGTCAAATATTTCTCCTTTTGAAACTAGTTAGGACTAGTGTTCCCTATGTAGTTAACTGTGGCATAGTCATTTTGCCTGTGACTGACTTCAGCTGAAATTCAATTTTAATCTTTATAAACAATATGGATTTGTCTCATCTCTTTATGATTCATTTTCCTACTCTAAGCAATAAAAAAAATAAAAAACCCAACCCTCTAGTTTGCTGTGAAAATTCAGAAAACAATTAGGTATGTAACACATTTCTTCAAGTACCTGAAATAGAATAGGTATTCAATAGGTTTTACTTCCTTTCTTTTCCCAAAGAGCTCACAGTGTACAGATAGCTCCTTTATTCTTCCACTCTTTGAATTAGGATATAATTGAAATTGGTCTCATTCAATCTAAATGATTTTTATTTAAGCATATAGACAATAAAGTTAATCTTTAATATATTAATAAAATTAATTATTCTGCTGTGGAGAAATTCCATGTGAACAAGATATAATAAATTTATACCATTATTAAGATTTTGGGCTAGAATAATTGGAAAGAAAATTAATTACTACATAAAATTGAGAAAAATATATTGTGGCAATCACTTTTGTCTATTTGATTTCAGAGTTATTTTTGGCCCCTTTCTTGCTATGCTGTGTATCACTGGGTTGGCTAACCTGCATGGGTATGTTTCTCAAGCTGCTGTTTTCTGGCTTGTGACTGGATTTATCCAAGGGGAGACACTGAAAAGTGATTGGGGGAGGGATGAAGGGAGACACCAGGCTATTTATCTTTCATTGCCATAGGCATGGTTCTCCTCCAAGGAATATCTCTTCCTTGGCTCCAGCTGCCTCCGGACCACCTATCCTCCTGTTGTCATGTCACAGCTCAAACAAGGCAGCCCAGTGCAGTGGATCTATCTCCTGATGAACAGTCCCAATGTCTGGGATTGAGTCATGCTACTTGCTTGCAAGAATACAACTGAAGTCTTCTTGTTGCAAATCTCTGGTTTGCCTTACCTTTTATGATCTGATTTCTTAGCCTTTTATTACATGTGCAGACAATTCCCTTGATTTATCAGAACCAGTTTCCATGGAGTCGATTCTGACTCATGGCACACCTATGTGTCAGAGTAAAGCTGTGCTCCGTTAGGTTTCCAGTGGCTAAGTTTTCAGAAGTGGATTGCAGGCCTTTCATTTGAGGCACTAAACCAGAAACCAAACTCATTGCCATCCAGTTGATTCCGACTCATACCGTCCACCATTGGGTTTCCAAAGCAGTAAATCTTTATGGAAGTAGATTGCCTCATCTTCCTTCTGCAGAGCAGCTGGTGGGTTTGAACTGCTGATCTTCTGGTTAGCAGTCATATGCCTTATGCACCACACCACCAGAGCTCCTTTAGAGGCACATCTGGGTGGATTCAAACTTCCAGCTTTTCTGTTAGCAGCTGAATTACTTAACCATTTATATCATCTAGAAAACATTTCACAGTAGTGCCTAAGGCAATTGACTGCTAACCAGAAGACTGGCAGTTCAAACCCACCAGACACTCCTTGGAAGGAAAATTCGGCAATCTACTTCCGTAGTGACACCGCCTCAGAAACTCAAAGAAGGGTCACTCTGAATTAGATCCGATTTGAGGGGAATGTGTTGAGTTGTTGTTTTATATAAGTTTCTATTTTCCTGACTGATGCAGATATTTTCCCTAAAATTTCAAGTATTTTCTATTTTTGAATACTCGCAAGAGCATGTGTTAAGCTGTATCCCCTGTACAGGTAAGCATTTATATAATAGTAATTACCTCTTTACATTCTGGGAAAAAATAATTCTTTCATGAATGTAAAAAGCAAACTTAATAACAAATGTTAAAATTAATTACACATATGTTGAGATCTCAGATTTACTAATTATCTGAAAGTAATATATATAAAGGGAAAAACTAAAAGTATGCGTAATTATTAAATGTTGGCATTTATGTGAGTCTTGGGCTTCTCCTTATTAGCTTTTTGGGTGCAATTATCATTAACATTTCAGTTGCATCTTTAATGAATATTAGAGCTACAAATACACAATGGCATGAGTGGAAATGACAGTTTTCATTAACTACACAGACTATAACTTTAGGAAAAATAACCTAATGAGAGGTTGTATATTTCAATGGGAGCTATAAGAAGTCCAGGAATATCCCGGGCCTTGAGTTTCACAGGTACACCTGAGCCTTGAGGTAAAACAAGAGCATATTGGGACTTCTCTCTAGTTAACCACTTGCCTGAGTTTGGACACTAATACTGCCTAGCCCCATTTTTTGGGTATTTTCTTTGTGTTAACCAGGGTTCTTGATGTTAGAAAAACAGGGATATCCCCAAAATAAAATAAATTAAACTAACTCTTCCCTTCAAGAAACTAAAAACATAGAGGGAAAACTAAAAAGTGGAGGAATACTGATGAGGTGGCAAATGCATGTACCGAAGTTAGGTAAAGGCTAGAGCAGCTGACATGCAGAGTACAAGAAGAGAAAGTGGTCCTTTTTTCTAGAAAACCGTACCCAATTTTGAGGTGAGGCAATTGGTAGGGAGAAAGGCTTAGAGTTTGATTATAAGGCAGGACATGACACTTAGCAGTTAGCTACAGTAACTTGCTTGGAAATTACTATGCTTAGTGTGTATAATAAATCATTCAGAGCTGAATGAAAAGATCCTTCAAGACCCAGAAAATGCTGAAAAAGCAGGTGGAGGTATGATGTCACATTGTCTTTTTCCATAAAGTTAAAAGGCAGTTGGGGCATGGAAAGTATGGGAACAGGACCAACTCTGCAGACAAGAGGAATGGCTCCATCAGAGCACTGTCATAAAATGTCCTTTAGAAGTGCTGCTGGCAGAGGGATGCTCAACTATGCAGCTCCAGAGACATCAAGACAGCCTTGGAGGTTGTTTGAGCATGTGAGAAGCAATGGGACTCTTGGGCAGCAGCTGTAGGAGGCTGTAATTGCTGGGCACGACTGCTGACTGGAGTCATTCATTGCTGAGAGGAGCAGCTGCAGAGAGCTTAAATGGGAAGCCCTGGGGAGCCACGGCTGGGAGCTTCCCTAGATTAAGAAGCTGCCAGGGGAAACAGCAGTTATGAGTTTCTCCGTATGGAAACTTTAGTTATCTATCCAGCTCCACTATCTGCAGTCTGTAAGGGTTGAAGCACAGGCCGCGTATATAAAGAAACAGTAGAAGAATAGATTGACAACATGGGCTTGAGATTTTTAAATAAATTCCCTCACTCTGTTACAGACTTCCTTGGCCAAAATGGCATGGGATTTTTTGTTGGTGGTGTTTGTTTCCTGAAGAGCATTTTAAAGAATAGCTATTTTATTGGCCAAAATGAGATAACTTTAAGACAGGGATTGTTTACCCAGGATTCAAAATCACATAACAATATATGTAAGATTTTGTATGTTTTTTTTTTTTTCCTAAGTGAGAAAAATGACTGTAGTTTTCATCTTATTCTCCAAGGCCAACCAACTGGGTAGCTTGGTAGCATCTGTCAACAAATTATCCATAAAAGCCAATATTATTTAACTGATACATTTTGGTAGGCATAGTCATATAGAACACTGTCTAGCATTACGATGAGGCTGTCCTCCCAAAATGGTGAGTGGAAAAATATCAAAACCAAAATGAAACCAGTTTCCATCCAGTCTGTTCAGACTCATAGCACACCCATGTGCTACCAAGTAGGACGGTGCTGCACAGAGTTTCCATTGTTGTAAGAAGCAGGTCACTACATGTGTCTCTACATGAGTTAGGACCACCAAACCTTGGGTTAGTAATTGAGTATTATTGAGTGTAATCATAGATCTTAGTAGATTGGTGATTCAATCTGTCTTTTTGAACCAGCTTGGACTCGGTACCATGGGGAAAAGGGAGGCAGAAAAACAGATTTTTTTTTTTTTTTCATTTACATGGAACAAAATTGTGGTTTAAAGACTGAAAAAGAAAATCCAGTTGAAAAACTACTGTAATAGTCCACACTTGAGTGAAGATCTGGGAACTGGGATAGACACTGTAGAAATGGAGGTATGAACAGTATGAAGGTAGAGCTGTTTAGCTTGTGAATGTGAACAGTTTTAAGTTTTGAATTGCAACATATCTGGTAATATTTTATTTTGCTTAAACCTTATAATTTTTCTGACTTCTTTCAAAATCATTCCATCTAGAAAAATTCCATGTAGATTGAGCCACATGGAAGTTAGTTACGCTGGCCTTGGTACTACTTCATTGGTCTAGTTCTACTCAGTAAATTTGACCTTCAAACTTTGCTTGTTATACAATCTGTTCTGAGTAAACAATAGAATGAAGTGAAGTGAATCAGGCTTTGAGTCTATTAGTGAATTGGGGTTTGAGTACCAAGAATGAAATGTCAAAATAGCAACACAGAGGAGAAAACTCAGTATTTTTTAGGTTCAACATACTTCCTTTATTGTTATTTTTTTATGTGCAGCATACATTATATTCCTTTTTTTTTTTTTTTTAGAAAAAGCATTTTTAACAGAAAAGTTATGCATATTTTTGAAAGTATCATAAATGTACCCTTGAAGTTTCTGTCCTTTTAAAGCTTCCCGGAAATCGTTACTTTAAATCTGCTCTGGACAAATAAAACAATTGATTTCAAAGGTGTTTATTTAGCTAATGAAGATGCCTTGCCGAGCATTTGAGCAATTATTTAAAAGCCAAAACATTACATGGCTCATCCGTCTCTTGTGGAGAATTGTTGGCTTTGCACACGGTGGAATGTTTTTTATTCCCATCTCAAAAGGAGACACTGCCCCACTTTCTGAGACTTGGCATGGGTTTGGGATTACTGTGAGGCTTTTGAGCTTGTAATTCACACAGCCCCCTTGTCTTTGACAGCATGATGTGCTTCTCTTTTAAGTTCACAGAATACTGCACTGAGGTCTTCCTTAAAGGCAACCTAACTCAATCTGTGCTTTCTGAAGTGCAGTTTGTTATCTAATTTGGCTGCTGCCAAAAAAATGATATGATTTATTTTTTTGCATTTGCATGTAGTTACAAAATTGGGCTGGCCTTGTCAAGATCAGAGGGAAGAAATATATGAATCCCTGAAACCTTTGGTTTCACAGAGATGACTTGGAACATACTTCAGGCTTAAAATAAGGAGTTAATCAAATAGGAAGAGCTATATATTTCAAAGCAAATTTATCTCCTTTATATATATATATATATATTTTTTTTTTGTTTTGTTTTGTTTTGTTTTGTTTTGTTTTGTTTTTCTTTTCCTTTAAGGTAAGTGAAGAGGTCAGACGGTTGATCATGACGTGAGAGAATAGGGTCTATTTGTTATACTTCTTATTAAAAAATTATAATAATGTTCAAAGGTAACTAAATATACCAGTTTGATTTAATGTGCACCATAATTTTTCAGTTCTCTCCTTGTGTCACTGCAGTACTTAACAGTCTCTATTATCACCAGAAAGTGATATTTATGAGTGGCCATCGGCACCAAATGCTGCACAGCACATAGTGCCAACTGTGGTCTCAGTCTCCTCTGATTCATTATTAACATAAAATCAGGAACACTGGCACAGGCAGAGATATAGAAAGCACATGCATTCACATGAAGCACTACGAAACTGTCCTACCAACCATTGCTTTTCTGTTTCCTAGAATCCTGTAGTCAATCACATCATCAGAAATCACCCGTCACATATAGCTTCACAGACCCTGTCTGCTTAAGCCCAGAACGAAAATCTACAGATGGCAGAATAAAACAGTAGCCCTATAATTTGGAATAGTCTAATGAAAAGTGAGAGTACTGTGTATTTGGAGTTGCAAAGTCTCCAGGTTTTGATATTTTAGCCCAATTGTTACAAATGTATTCTTAAGATTTTCAGTGTTAGTGTTTCATAAGAAATGAGTGTTTTCTTTTTCTTTTTCTTTTTGGAAGCTCCATATCAACTAAAACTTCCCCATCAAATTATGTTGCTTGCTATCTTCCTAGGTGATTATTAAAGAAGAGAAAGCACTATATATGTAATAGCTTCATTATGCTTTTCACTTTTTAAAATCATAAAATTAATAGTCTTCCCACCAGCCATTCCTCAGAAGGAAGACTGGGCAATCTATTTCCGTAGAGATACCACCTCGGAAACCCAAGGAGGGGTCTCTACGAGTTGAAATTGACTCACTGACAGTGAGTTTGGCTTCTTATTTTTTGGAATGCCTGTGTCATTTTGTCGTAGGGTAAGAGCTCACTTGTTGCAGCTAAGCTGGAAGCTGTGCCACTGGATTTCAAATCCTAGCAGGGTAATCCCTTGAGGACAGGTTCCAGTGGAGCTTCCAGAGTAAGACAAACTGGGAAGAAGGACATAACAATCTGAATAAAGTGTCCAATGAAGAAATTATGAACAGCAGTGGAACATAATCTGATGTAGTACTGGAAAATGAGTCCCTCAAGATAGAAGGGACTCAAAATAAAATTGGGGAAGAGATGCCTCCTTAAAATAAGATAAACTTTAATGATATAGATGTAATAAAGTTTTTGAGACCTTCATTTCATGACTCAAAATGAGAAGAAACAGCTTCAAATATCCGTTAATAATTGGAACATAGAATGCATTGAAGTACGAATCAAAGGAATATTGGAAATGATCAACAACGAATTGAAACACTTGAAGATCAATATCCCAGGCATTAGTGAGTTCAAATGGCTATTTTGAATTACACAGACATATGGTCTGCTATGCCAAGAAAGATAAGTTCAAGGAGAACGATGCCACATTCATTGTCAAAAAGAACATTTCAAGATCAATCGTGAAGTATAACACTCTCAGTGATAGGATAACATTTATACATCTACAAAGAAGACCAGTTCATAAAGTTATTATTCAATTTATCCACCAACCACTAAAGCGAAAGATGAGATATTGAAATGTTCACCAATTTCTGCATTTTGAAATTGATCAAATATGCAATCGAGATTTGTGAGTTGAAATGGACTGGTTTTAGCCATTTTGAGTAAGACAACCATATAATCTACTATGCAAGTAATGACAAATTGAAGAGGAATGTTGTGATATTCATTGTCACAAAGAATGTTTTAAGATCTGTCCTGAAGTGCAATGCTCTCAGTGATAGGATAGTATTCATACACCTACAAGGAAGACCAGTCAATACTACTACTATTATTCAAATTTACACACCAACCACCAAAGTCAAAGATGAGGAAATTAAAGATTTTTGCCAACTTCTGCAGTCTGAAATTGGCTGAACATGCAATCAAGATGTGTTAATTATCAATGGTGGTTAGAATGCAAAAGTTGGAAACAAAGAAAAATGACTGGTAGTTGGAAAATAGGGCCTTGGAGATAGAAATAACACTGGATAGCCCATGATAAAGGAGCTCTGGTAGCATAGTGGCTCAAGCACTTGACTACTAACCAGAAGGCTGGCGGTTCAAACTCACCAGCCACTCCTCGGAAGGAAGATGGGGCAATCTACTTCTGTAGTGATACTGCCTAGGAAACCCAAGGAGAGGTCACTATGAGTCAGGGCCGACTCAACAGCACATAACAACAACAACAACAACAAGCCCATGATAAAATTTTGCAAGACCAATGACTTATTCATTGCAAATACCATTTTTTTTCAACAACACAAATGGTAGCTATACATGGTGGACTTTGCCCGATGGAGTACAAAGGAATCAGATTGAATAAATCTGTGGTAAGAGGTGATGGAAAAGTATGATATCTTCAGCCAAAACAAGGCCAGCAGCTGATTGTGGAACAGACCATCAACTGCTCACATACAAGTTCAAGTTGAAGTTGAAAATAAGTAAAACAAGTCCATGAGAGGCAACATATGGCCTTGATTAGATCCCTCTTGAGTTTAGAGACCGTGAAAATAATAGATTTGATGCATTGAACATTAATGACTGAAGACTATATGAGTTGTGGGATGACATCAAGAACGTCATCCATGAAGAAAGCAAAAGGTCATTAAAAACACAGGAAAGGAAGAAAAGACCAAAATAAATATCAGAAGAGACTCTGAACTTTTCTCTTGAATGGACAGTAGCTAAAGCAAATGGAAGAAATGACAAGATAAAAGAGCTGAATAGAAGATTTCAAAGAGCAGCTCAAGAAGACAAAGATTATTGTAATGAAATGTGCAAAGACCTGGAGTTATAAAATTGAAAGGGAAGAATACACTCAGCATTTCTCAAGCTGAAGGAACTGAAGAAAATAGTTAAGCCTCAAGTTGCAATATTGAAAGGTTCTATGGCAATATATTGAATGATGCAAGGAAACATCAAAAGAAGGTAGAAGGAATACACAGAGTCACTGTACCAAAAAGACTTGGTCCACGTTCATCTATTTAAGGAGGTGGCATATGATCAAGAACCAATAGTATTGAAGGAAGAAGTTGAAGCAACACTGAAGGAATTGGTGAAAAACAAGGCTCCAAAAATTGACAGAATACCCATTGAGATGTTTCAATGAATGGAAGCTGCACTGGGGGCACTCACTCGGCTATGTCAAGAGATTTGGAAAACAGCTAACTGGCTAATTGACTAGAAGAGATTCATATTTGTACCCATACCAAAGAAAGGCAATCACACAGAATGTGGAAATTATGGAAAAATATCATTGATTTCACATGCAAGTAAAATCTTACTGAAGATAATTGTTGCAACAGTAAGTATATTGACAGAAAACTTCAGAAGTACAAGCTGGGCTCATAACAGGATGTGGAATGAGGGATATCATTGCTGATATTGGATGGATCTTGGCTGAAAACAAATAATACCAGAAAGATGTTTACTTGTGTTTTATTGACTATGCAAAAGGATTTGATTGTGTGGATCATAACAAATTATGGGTAACATTGAGAAGAATGGGAATTCCAGAACACTTGATTGTAGTCAAGAGGAACATGTACATAGACCAGGAGGCTGTTGTTCAAACAGACAAGGGGATACTGCATGGTTTAAAATCAGGAATGGAGTGTGTCAGGATTGTATTCTTTCACCATACTTATTTAATCTGTGTGCTGAGCAAATAGTCCAAGAACCTGACCTATATGAAGAAGGAATGTGGCATCAGGATTGGAGGTAGGTTCATTAACAACCTGTGATATGCAGATGACACAATTTTGCTTGCTGAAATTGAGGATGACTTGAAGCACTTACTGATGCTGATTGAAACTACAGTCTACCCTATGGATTACCCCTCAATATAAAGAAAACAAGAGTCCTCACAACTGAACCAATAAGCAGCATCACGATAAATGGAGAGAAGATTGAAGTTGTCAAGGACTTCATATTATTTGGTTCTACAATCAGTACCAATGGAAACAGCAGTCAAGACATCAGATGACATATTGCATTGTGCCAATTTTCTGCAAAAGACCTCTTTCAAGTGATGAATAGCAAAGATGTCTCCTTGAGTACTAAGGTGTGCCTAACCCAAGCCATGGTATTTTCAGTCATTTCATATGCATGTGAGAGCTGGACAATAATAAGGAAGACCAGAGAAGAGTTGATGCTTTTGAGTTGTGGTGTTGGCAAATTATACTGAAAGTACCATGGACTGCTGAAAGAACTAACAAATCTGTCCTGGAGGGTGTGCAGCCAGAATGCTCCTTGGAAGCGAGAATGGTCAGACTTCATCTCACCTACTTTGGTCATGTTGTCAGAAGAGACCAGTCCCTAGAGAAGGATATCATGCTTAATAAAGTGGAGGGTCAACAAAAAAGGGGAAGGCTCTCAACAAGATGGATTGACACAGTGGCTGCAAAGATGGGCTTAGGTATAGAAAGGATCATGAAGCTCATACATGATCAGGGAGTATGTAGTTCTGCTGTACATAGGGTCGCTATGAGTTGGAAATGACTCAGTGGCACCTAACAACAACAATAGTGCTGCTCACACACTTTTGTTATATTGCCTTTCCCTTTACCCAGATCAACACATATCTCTGAACTAGTCAGAAATTTTCCCTCCCTCCTCTACTTTCCCCTCCCATTCCTGGTAACCAATAGAGAAATTTCTTTCCCTGAGTGAAACTTTCCTTAATTTTTTGTAATAAGAGACTCATATAATATTTGTCCTGTGATTGAGTTATTTCACTCAGGATAATGTTCTTTAAGTTCATCCATGTTATGAGGTGATACATGAATTCTTCATTATTCATTAATGCTGCATAGTATCTATCCCATTGTGTGTATGTACCATGGTTTGGTTGTTCATTTATCTGTTGATGGGCACATAGGTTGTTTCCATCCCTATGCTGTTGTGAATAGTGCTACAATTAACATGAGTATCTATTTATGTTCTGAATTGCACCTTTTTAGGGTATTTTCCTAATATTGATATTGCTGGATCAAATGACATTTTATTTCCAATTTTTTAAGGAAGCACCACAATATTTTCTACAGTAGTTTGACCATTTTACAGTTGCACCAGCAATGTGAGAAAGTTCCAGTCTCTCTACACCCTCATTGCATTTGTTTTTTGTCTGTCTTGTTAAACTTTGGTATTATTGCTAGTGTGAGATGATATCCCATTGTTGTTTTGATTTGCATCTCTTTAATGCCTATTGATCATGAACATTTCTTCATGTGTTTGTTAGCTGCCTAAGTGTTTTGTTTGGTGAACTGTCTGTTCATGTCCTTTGTTGATTTTTGTATTGGATTGTTCTTCTTTTTGAAGTTGAAATGATGAAATTTTCTATAAATTTTAGAGATAAGTTCCTCATTTGATACATCATAGTCAAATATTTTTTTTCCCAATCTGTAGGTTCTTTTTTTTTTTTAAATCTTTTGCATAAGTCTTTTGATGCACATAAGAAATAATTTTAGAAGGTCTTAGTCATCTAGTTTATCTCCTGCTGTTTGTGTGTTTTGGATTATTCTTGATAGACTATTTATACCATATAACTCTGATGGCGCAGTGCCTAAGGCATTTGACTGTTAACCAGAAGGCTGGTGGTCTGAACCCACCAGCCCCTCCTCAGAAGGCAAGTTGGGCAATCTACTTCTGTAGTAATAAACCGGAAACCCAAAGAGGGGTCGCTATGAGTCGGTTTTGACTCGATGGCAGTGAATTTTTGAGTTTTGAGTTTGAGTTTTGACCCTATCTTATCTTTGATGAACTTTATAGTTTTGGGTTTTATGTTTAGTTCTTTGATCAATCTTGAGTTATATATATATATATTGTATTGTGTGAGATATGGATATTGTTTCTGTTTTCTGCAATAGATATCTGGTTTTTCAGCATCATTTGTTAAAGAGGTTAAATCTACCCTAGTTACTGGGTTTCAGACCTTTATCAAAGATCTTTCGGTAGATGTATGAGTTTATTTATGGATACTCAGTTCTGTTCCAGTGGTCTATGTGTCTATAATTGCACCAATACCAAGCTATTTTGACTACCATAGCTGTATAGTAGGTTTTGAGATCATGAACGTGAGACCTCCCACTTTTTTTTTTTTTTTTTTCTTCAATAGGGCTTACTTATCTGAGCTCTCTTTGCTTTCCATACAAAGTTAGTGATTGATTTTCCATGTCCTTAAGAGTATTGATGGAATTTGGATCTGGATTGTATTGAATATATAGATTGCTTTGGGTTGTATTGACATTTTCAGAGTATTCAATCTTCCTCCCCATGAACATTCCATGTTCTTCCCTTTATGTAATTCTCTTATAGTTTCTTATAGTAATGTTTTGTACTTTTATTTGTATAGATCTTTTGTGTGCCTGGTAAGCTTTTTCTTAAATATTTTATCTTTTCAGTAGGTATTGTAGATGGTATTAATTTCCTTGCTTTCTTTCAGAGATCTCTTTATTTATGTAGAGGAATCCAACTGATTTTTGTACGTTCATCTTTATCCTGACACTTTGCTGAGTCTTTCAATCGGTACCAGTAGTTTTCTTATTGAGCCTCTTGGGTTTTCTATGTATAGGATCATGTCATCTGCAACTAGAGATGGTTTTACTTCTTCCTTATCAATTTGGATGCCTATTATTTCCCTTTCTTGGTTTATTGCCCTGGTAGGACTTCTAATGTAATGTTGAATAGAAATGGTGACAGAAGGAATCCTTTTCTGGTTCATAGTTGCAAAATGAATGGATTGAGTCTCTCTGTATTGAGAACAATGGTAGCTGCTGGTTTTGCATATATGCCCTTTATTATATTGAGAAATTTCTATTCTGATTTTGCTGAGAGTTTTCATCAGGAATGTGTGTTGGATTTTATTAAATGCCTTTTCTGCATCAATTGATATGATCATGTGGTTCTTTTCCTCTGTTTTATTAATGTGATGGATTATGTTGATTGTTTTTCTTATGTTGAATCATCCCTACATAATTGGTATAAATTCTACTTGGTCATGGCTTATTATTATTATTATTATTTGATATGATGTTGGATTCTATTGGGTAGACTTTTGTTAAAGATATTTACATTTATATTCATGAGGGATATAGGTCTGTAGTTTTCCTTTTTAATAGTGTCTTTACTGGTTTTGACATCACTTTTATGCTTGTTTCATAGAATGAATTTGTGAGTATTCCATCCTTTTCCATGTTCTGAAATAATTTGAGAGATATACATGTTAGCTCTTCTCTGAACATTTGATAGAATTCTCCAGTGAAGCCATCTGGACCAGGACCTTTTTTTGGTATAGGAATAGTTATTTTTATGACCTACTCAGTTTCTTATTTTGTTATAGGTCTGTTCAAGTTTTCTATCTCAGTTTATGTGACTTTAGGTAGGTTTTGTGTTTCTAAAAATTTGTCCATTACTTCTAGGTTTTCACATAAGTTGCAGTACAATTCTTCATAGTATTTTGTTATTATCCTTTTATTTCAGTTTGCTCTGTTGTGATGTCTCCCATTTTGTTTATTATCTGTGTATTTGTGTCTCTTATTTCTTTTCTTTAGTTAAATTTGCCATTGTTTTGTCAATTTTGTTAATGTTTTGGAAGAACCAGTTTTTAGTCCCATTACATTTTTCTATTGTTTTCTGTTTCATTTATTTCTGCCTAATCTTTATTATTTCCTTACTTCTGGAGACTGTAAGTTCCTTTTGTTGGTTTCTTTCCTAATTGTTGGAGTTGTTGGGTTAAAGAATTGAGTTTGTTTCTTCTTTTTTGATGTGTGCATTTATTGTTATAAATTGACCTCTGAATACAGCTTTTGCTGTGTCACAAAGATTTTGGTATGTGTCTTTTTTTTTTTTTAATTCTCATTTATTTCTAGGAGTTTCCCCACACACACACACTTAATTTCTTCTGCTACCAAGTAGTCCTTGAGCAGTGTTTCATTCAATTTCCATGTATTTTATTTTTTTCCTTGGTCTTCTCATAGTTGATATTTTAATTTTATAGCATTGTGATCTGAGAGGATGCTTTTCAGTATTCAGATATTTCTTGGCCTACCATAATGTCTATTCTGGAGAATGATCTATGTGCACTGGAAAAGAATGTGGAGTGTGTATTTTTTTGATGGAGTGTTCTGTATGTCTATGAAGTCAAATTCATTGTGTTGTTGAGATTTTCTGTATCTTTGTTGATTTTTTTTTTTTTTCCTAGTAATTCTGTCCTTCATCTCAAGTGGTGTGTTAAAGTCTGCTACTACTATTGTAGAATTGTCTCTTTCTCCTTTCAATTCACTTAATGTTTCCTTTATGTATTTTGGAGCTCTTTCACTGGTGCACAGATACTTAGTATGGTTATGTCTTCTTGGTCAGTTGACCCTTTTATCTTCATAAAAAAGTCAATTTCTTTGTCTATTACAATGGTTTTCACCTTGAATTCTGTTTTATCAGAAATCAATATTGCCACCCCTGTTCTTTTTTTGTTGCCATTAGCTTGAGTTTCTTTTTTTTTTTTTTCCTCATCCCTTAATTTTTAATTTATTTTTACCTTTTTGTCTAAGGTGGGTCTCCCATAGACAGAGTATTGATAAGTCTTCTTATGCAATGTGCCTCTCTCTTTCTCTTGAAAGTCCACTCACATTCAGTCTAATTAATGTAATTAATGATAGATATGAATTTACTGCTGCCATTCTTTTTTTGTTTTTTTGTTGAAATGTTAAGGGTTTCTTTGTTCTGAGTATTTTTTATGCTGAGTTCATTTTGTTATCAAGTTGTCTTTCCCTTTTCTTCATTTGTGTTCATTTTGTATTTACTAAGTCTTTGTGGTTTTCCTCTTTTTATTTTCATTAGAAGGTTTATTAATATTCTTTGTGGTTACCATGTGGTAGGTTCTTATCTCCCTAAGTTTGGAACACTCTGTTCTATGTTGACACTGTTCTGACGTCCTCTCCATTTGGAATTTTTGCAATTATATCATTCATTCCCTCTATTTGCTTTGTAATTGGGTGTCATTTACAGATTGAATCCTCTAATTGTCTATTTTCCTTTTAGTAAGCTTATTTTAGCTTTTGAGAATTATTTTTTCTGGCTTCTGGGTGTTGCTGTCATGTGTGAAACGTATATGCTTCAGCCAGGCCTGGCTTCTTTTCTCTCCCCAATCACTGATCTCGCTGTCTCCCTTTCTAATCTGTGCTCAATCTAATAATTCATCTTCATACTAGGTGCTTAGAATTCCAGGCTCATTATTTGTATTCAGTTCACTCATTGTTTCTGGGTCTCTGTTGTAGAGGGATTGCGTGGAGTAGATTAGCAGGACACCATCTTGTCTCCACCTCCTCATATAAATTTTGATCTTTGTTCTATGATAAATGGTATAATTAAAAATGAAGAAATAAAAATATATCACTAAAGAATGTTTAGTAATCCAAAAACAAATATTATAACAAATCATTATATTTTATTTTTAGATAGATCTTTCATCTCTAGCATGTTTTAATTAAAAACATTTTTTTTCTATTCTTTGCTGTTACAAATTCTTCTATGATTTTGTCATAATTGATATCTACTTCCATACATAATAAGGATAATGAATTGAGTCGTCTTTTAATCATTGTTATATGCTGAGAGTTTGTGAGTCTCTTTAGGGACAAAATTGAACAGTCTGTTGTGTAGGTTGTAATCATTAAAGTTAGGAATAGGCATAAAACAATTTAAATAATAGAATCGTATATGTCAACATGAGTAAAATTTGTTTCCCAAATCTGAAAACTTACTTCTCATGTAAGAATGAAATTGACACACTTGGTATTTAAGTCATCAAGATAAGCCCATACTACTTTCCTCAATGCCTTCATGCATTCTTCATCAAGTATATTCATATTGTTTCAAAAGGAATATCTATTTGAAATAACTTCATATACTTTCATATATTTTTGTATCCCTTCACCATACTTATTCAAGTTGTATGCTGAACAAATAGTCTGAGAAACTGGACTTTATGAGGAAAACATGGCATAATTTATGTAATTATGCCCCACCTCTTCTCAATGTTAATGTCAATCATCAGGATTGGAGGAAGACTCATTAACAACCTGCATTATGCAGACGACACAACTTTGCTTGCTGAAAGTGAAGATGACTTGAAACACCTACTGATAAGATTGAAGACTATAGTCTGTAGCATGGATTACACCTCAATATAAAGAAAAACAAAAGTCCTCACAATGGAACCAATAAACAGCATCATGATAAATGGAGAAAAGATTGAAGTTGTCAGGGACTTCATATTACTTGGTTCTATAATCAACACTGATGGAAGCAGCAGTCATGATATCACATGTCATGTAGCATTGGGTAAATCTTCTGCAAAGGACCTCTTTCAAGTGCTGAGAAACAAAGATGTTTCCTTGAAGACTAAGGTGCACTTGACACAAGCCATAGTATTTTCAGTTGCCTCATATGCATGTGAGA
>NW_006921800.1:5409195-5427473 GCF_000298275.1 Orycteropus afer afer | reverse complement strand
ACGAAAGAGGTGGAGGCCTTCAACGAGATGGATTGACACGGTGGCTGCGATGATGGGCTCAAGTATAGCAGGGATTGTGGGGCTGGCGCAGGATCGGGCAGTGTTTCGTTCTGCTGTGCATGGGGTCACTATGAGTCGGAAACGACTCAACAGCACTTAACAACAACAACAACATTTTGGTCATGTTGTAAGAAGGGATCATTCCCTGGAGAAGGATATCATGCTTGGCAAAGTGGAGGGACAATGAAAAAGGGGAAGGCCCTCAATAAGATGAATAGACACAGTGGCTGCAATGCTGGGCTCAAGTGGGGCTGGCACAGGACCAGGCAGTATTTTGTTCTGCTGTACATGAGGTCACTAAGAGTTGGAGACAACTCGACGACACCTAAGAACAACAACAGCTACAACATATACTTTCACTTTTCTTTTCATGCACCATTCAAATTGGATAGTGATCATGTGGAATGTAGTTACACAAAAGTAATTGCTGGCACTTCTGTCATTTACTTGTTCCTTTCTAATGCTTCTGCAACTACAAACTACAGTATTTGTACTTATTTTGTTTTGTTTTCAAAATTTTCAAACTCTTAAATTATGAAAATACCATGTTAATAATCAACTAACAGGGTATCTGTACATGTTTTTAATTTTACTTCTGAATTTTGGAGAGTTGATTTATCCCATGAAATGCTGCAGTATATTATTCCACATAACCAATAAAAATACATACTCTAGTGTTTTCATTTTTTTGGTGATGTTTTCTGCAACTCTTTTGATATCTCCTTGTTGTGTCTGGTCTTCAGAAATATTTTCTGAGGCATCTGGAATCTGATTGTATAATTCTGTGATTGCACTTGTTGCTACTACATGTGCTTTCTCACATATCTTAGAAAGGAATTTTAATATTTGATCATGGACTAAATATGTTTTTAGAACTTCCCATTAGTGAGCTGAGGTGGCAGAAAATTTGTAAAATAACTGAATAGTAGGAAAAAGAAAATCAACTGCTTCTGGACAACTCTTTACTTCACTACATCCTAAAAGATTAAGTGAATACACAACATATGGAATGAGAATGGCATATTCAGTACATTCTGTAATTTTATGTTTCCTGACTTTATAATACCCTGACATATTGGCAGCATTGTCATAGGACTGGCCAGTGCACTTAGAAAATCAGTTTTACAAACTTCACATAAATAGTGGAATATATGATTTGCAGTTTCTTCAATACTATAACTTTTTAAGTTAGTAAATGTGGTAAACTGCTCAACACATTTTCCATCTGTTGGAGATAAAAAACAAAACAAAACAAAAAAACTCCCATCTAGTCGAACCCAACTCATAAAGACGCCTCCTTGGGTTTCTGAGGCAGTATCTCTATGGAAGAAGATTGCCCAGCTTCCTTCCAAGGAGTGGCTGGTGGGTTTGAACTTCCAGCCTTCTAGTTAGCATTCACATGTCTTAGGTACAACAGCACCAGAGCTCCTTCTGTTGGAGATTGTTGTTGTTGTTGTTGTTATGTGCCGTCGAGTCGGCCCCGACTCATAGCGACCCCTCCTTGGGTTTCCGAGGCAGTATCACTACGGAAGTAGGATTGCCCAACCTTCCTTCCGAGGAGTGGATAGGTATCTTAAAATAATAATTGATGTGTGTGAAAAAGATCAGGAGTGGAATCTACTGAAAACCTGAAATATCAAACTGTACTTACTTCACTGAAAATACTTGATCAAAGTTTGTCACTTACTAAGTTTATTACTTCTTCACACATTGTTTTAGACATATATGATGGGTTGCCCTTTCCTCTGTTACCATATTTTGAGATGTAATCTGCTAAAAATGGATCAAACTGGGGAACACATTCAAGTAAACCCCAAAATTTTTTTGTGGAGACCCCACCTCTTCTTTTCTTCTTTGAAAAGATAATTTACATTCAGTGATTGTTGTAATGACAGCAACAGCACAGTGCAAAATAGCTTTACAGCACTGATGGCTTTCATTCATTTGTTTTTCCAGTTCATGAGTTCTGCCACAATTTTATCTTTTCTTTAAATATGCCACCATACAATCTCTGTGAATTGTTTTCAGCACATTCAAGTTGCACCAATCACTAAATCAATCTGTAGCAAATCAAGAGTTAAATGATTTAGGACTGAAGAGTTTATAAACAAAACAAAATACAGACTGAGGAGAATACATTAGCCAGTCCCTCTCATAATTTTCACCATTAGCTTTGCACCCTAGAAATATATTATGGCTATAGAATCTTGTGTGTTAACTATACAGAAATTTTTGACATGAATTTTCAAATGGTCTACTATGATGTTGACCATCACTTTGGCCTCTTTTGATGCAATAATTTACATCATTAGAAGAAAAATTATTCCAAAAGTAGGATTAAATTTCTGTTATTTATTGGGGCTACAGATACAAAAATTTCAGATTCTAAAATAGTTTCTCTTTCTACATCGTTATTAATTTTTTATTACAGCAAGGAACAGCTGCAGAATTTGGAAAAAAATCTGTTATATTTATATTGCTATTAGAAATTTCATCAGTAGAGGTACTAGAACAACAATTTGAACCCATTAAACTTGAGTATTGTGAAAGAATTTTCTTCTGATTTATTACTTTTTAAAAAGGAAGTTAATTTTGGAATTTTCTTTACAGATTCACAAATCCTTTTTATGTTCTTCAAGCTTTTGTTTTTGCACTCGACTTATATGTTGCCATTTCATTTTACCTGGATATAAAATTGTTGCCACTTTTAAAATTTTATTTTACTGTATCATAAATTTGAATAGGTGAAAATAAATGGAATCTATAAAACCAATTCAATTTATAAAATCAAATTTACATTCAAATTTAAACATTAACATAAATATTTATATTGATTTGGAAAATGTATTCTTGTTTTTCAGATCTGATATATTCCAAAGAAATAGTACTTACAAGGCAGTTGGAAATAATTTCATTTCTTTGTCATATGATATGTGTTGTCACGTCTTTCACAGACCTCTACAAGTGTTTTTTTTTTTTTTTTTGTTTTGTCTTAAAATAATACTTAAAAACTTGCACACTCATTATCCTTTGATGCTGCATGTTCACAGCTCATTGGACTGTCACTGATACTCATCTGAAGCAAGAGAGATCTCAAAGAGCATGATTCAAATGTGAGAGGATGCTCAATCTTAAGACATATTTTGGTTCCTTTTGTGCAGGACAGGAGAAGATGCATCACCAGTTATGTAATTATAGTGCTGCTAGCATTCTCATGTGGTAGAAGAGAGGGAATTGCATGTGAGGTTATACTTGAATGGTCCTAAACAAAAAGGAAATTACCATTGTCATTGTATAAAAAAGTTGTAAAATGTTTATTTGATTTCTTTGTGGAGTTGTTCAACTCTATATTCAGAGATGAATAACATAATTGATATAACAATAGCACCACTTCTGGATGAGCAAATTTGTTTTGGAAGTCATAAAAATATCAGTCAATTTATTAAAAAAAAAATGTAGAAGAAGTCAGTTTGAGGGGAAATGGAAAATTATATATATATAATTTTTATTATCTAAATATTCATTTAGGAGCTCTGGTAGCATAGTGCCTAAAGGCACTTGACTGCTAACCAGAAGGTTGGTGGTTCAAACCCACCATCCACTCCTTGGAAGGAAGGTTGGGAAATCTAGTGATTGTTGTTGTTGTTCTTGTTATGTGCCATCGAGATGGACCCAACTCATAGTGACCCCTCCTTGGGTTTCCGAGGCAGTATCACTACAGAAGTATATTGCCCCATCTTCCTTCCAAAGAGTGGCTGGTGGGTTTAAACTGCCAACCTTCTGGTTAGCAGTCAAGTACCTTAGCCACTATGCTACCAGAGCTCCCCTTGGACACCCAAGAAGGGGTCGCATGAGTTGGGTCTGACTCAATGGCACATAACAACAACAAATATTCATTTAATTTATTTTGTCTAAGAATTTTTCAGTTTTTTCACATGACAGTATGTAAATATCCTGATAAAATATAAATGCAATGTTCTGATAAATGTCTTTCATTATTTTCCTGGATACAAGTTGAGAAGCATATTCACTGTTGCAAAACAAAAACAAAAACAAAAACAAATACATATTGAATTTTGCTTTCTCTTAATGTGCCTGAAACATTTATTAGCATATATAAAAGAATATCAAGTACTTTGTCCCATACAATAGACATTAAAAAAATTAAACCCAGTTGATAAATAAATAAGACTTTTTCTTTTTAGATAAATGTTAATATTTCTAGTATTTGTTGGAGGTTTGCTAAGTTAGCATTATATTAAATTATAACCCATGTTAATATTATATTAAATATATGCTAGATTGTGTCTGCATGTGTGCAACACAAATTTTCAAGTTATAAACATTATTGTTTACAAAACATAAGATGTAACACTGTAACACTGTATGTAAATGCTGTACAGTTAAGAAGTAATTTGATTGAATCCATTACAATGGCCAACTCATGTAAATTCTTCTGCTTTTGCATGTTGTCTGGGACTGGAGTTCCCATTGGTTATTTACAAGAACATGTGCAAGAGCATATCCTCATGTTTGTATCATGGCAAAAAGCAATGATGGCACACTTGATAATAGTTGCTGGATCAGCAGATGTTGTTATACAAGATGGTTCTCTCAAAATGGATCAGAAAACTATTTTCTATCAATATAATCCATCCTTGCCCAGTAAACTGTTCATGTTGGACCTAAATGCATATTGGGTGAATGTAGTAAAAAAGTTAGACTCAACAGCCTACCATACCTCTTGTTTATTAGGAAAAAAAAAAGGTATATTACTAAGAGACTGCTGAAATAAGGAATTTCAATTACATAAGAGGAGAAAATAGAAAAAAGGTGTCAAGGGTGGTCACCTTCATGACCCTGCATAAACTTTTTTTCTGGCCAGCATTTTCTCATGTACTGGAGCTGGTATAAGTTTCATTTAGTGTCCTCCAGTTCCCTTCCACTGTTCTCCTTGCTTTTCCTGTGCCTTATTTGCTTTGCATGTATGAGTCTTTACTTTGGTTCGCTGGTGCCCCTGTATAGTTGATTCCCTAAGCATGTGCTTACCTTGCTTATTTGGTCATCTTTCTCTGCTGTGAAGCTTGTTATCCTCATCAATTCCAATTCATGGTGACCCCCAGTATGTTAAAGCAAAACTGCTCCACAAGGTTTTCAATCACTGATTTTTCACAAGTAGATCAGCAGACTTTTCTTCCAAGGTACCTTTGCATGGACTTGAACTCCAACCTTTTGGTTTGTAACCAAGCAAACATTAACTGTTTATACTATGCAGGAATGACAGGTAACATAAATCAATTGAAAGGGTGAAAACCTAGGGTCAATGATTACTATTATTATAATATCACATTAATTAACATATCCACAAGGCAGAAAGAGAATGACAAAGATAGATTTTTTTTAAGTGGCAAAAGATGACAAGTAGATTGCCATAAAAGTTAACCTCAGACATACATGACTCGGGTTTTGTCCAGCAGCTCTGATTCTGTAGTACTCACAATGAACTGTCAAGTCAATTCTAACTCAAAGATCTCTGTAGGACAGAATAGAACTGTACCATAGAGTTTCCAAGACTGTAATCATTATGGAAGCAGTCTGGCACATCTTTCTCCCACAAAGTGGCTGGTGAGTTAAAAGTACTGACCTTTCACTTAGCAGCCATGAGCTTAACCACTGTAACTCCAAAGATGCAGGTTAAATAGGTACTTTCAGGCCTCAAGTTATATTTTTCCTGCTGTTCCCAGGCTCTGCTGTTTATCCTTGCTAGGAAGAGAAATTTAATGATGACTTTGGAGCAAGATGTGAAATATAAAATGCAAACTTAATGAAACCAAGCAAAGCATTTTATTTTTACTTATCAATAGATCTTTGTGTGTGTGTGTGTGTGTGTGTATACATATATATGTATATATGTATGTGTGTTTACACACACACACGCACACATATGTATAATTAATTAGTTTATGTCCTCACAACTGATATGAATCACCTAAAAGAATAACTTTTTATTCTTTTCTGAACAAAATGGCTTCTCCAGAATGATGATGTCATTATACAGATTTACACAGTGGAAAGAGGAAAAGGGTTAGCATAATATAGTCCTGAACATGGATCCTGACTTCTGCCACATAGTAGGTATGTGAACTCAGACTATGACAATAATGTCTCTGGAGTTTTGTGGTAATGAAATCTGTATTATATAATTACCTTAAAAATATGTTGAGTCCTGGATATAGAGTTAGTACCCAATAAGTTAAGGAACTCTGGTGGTGTAGTGCCTAAGGCATTTGACTGCTAACCAGAAGGTTGGTGGTTCAAGCCCACCAGGCACTCTGTGGAAGGAAGACTGGACAATCTACTTCTGTAGAGATTTACTGCCTCAGAAGCCCCAAGGGGGTCACTGTGAGTTGGCATCAACTTGATGGCAGTGAGTTTGGTTTGGTTTGTTTTTTACTCAATAAGTTGCCCTATTATTATTATTTGTAATGTAAAAATCATATAAAATTTTTATGTTTATTGGTAGATGAAAAAAATCAGTGATCTATTTCAATTGCCCTATTTTTACTCTTATCACACTAATTTCTTATTTAATAATGTATCAAGCAATATCATTATAAATATTAGCTGCCTATTTCTAAAACTTTCTATTTTCTATTTTTAGCAATGACAGCAAAACACAGAAAAATACATATGCCAAACCATTTTTCAGCATAGTAATGACAAAAAAGCTTCTTGTAAAACCTAAATGTGTTAAAATTCCACACTTCGTTTATTAGATCTAATGAGATTCTTGCCAACCATTTTATTTTAGAATAATCATCTGTTAGCCTGACAAACAAATCAATTTTTTTTAAAAATATATTTCATCATGTGTCCTCTACCTTTTGAAACAACAGAGTAATTGCATTCTAAATTGTTGGAAAACTTTTGGTGTCACTAAAGAAAGAAAAACATAGTCTTAATAAAAGTGAAAAATACTTTCATAAAGAAAATGATAGTCAACAGTCAATGTAAGAACACAAGAGCAAGTAATTCCACCAGTTAAAATAAATAATAATAGACAGTGATTTCATAGTAAAATGATGCCACATGGGTGCTTCTCTGGAACTATTGAAAAAGAGACTAACAGAGAGAGACAGAGACAGAAAGAAAGAGATTACGCTGACTGTGGTAGTTCCTAACTCCTATCTCCCTTCAGGTGATGCCAGAATTAAGCTCAAGGAAGAACTGTATCTTTCCATAAAACTGACTTTTGTAGTGATTGGATGCTTCTATAAATTATGAGAATAAACCAATACCTCTACATTTCTATAGAGATGGAGGTGGATCACATTTTCTCCTAAAGGGGAATAACAGCACCAAGCAATGTGAAATCACATGAAAGGTGTGTTATCAGACATACTGGTAATAATTTAGAACATCTGGTTTTCGTTACTTAGGTAGGTAGGTACCATATTAGTGTATGACCCTAACTCTTGAAGAAGGGCACAAAACTATGGTTTGGTGTTTTAAAAGTATACATTTACTTAATAGTAAAAAAAAAAAAAAAAGGTCTTGCTCCTCTATAGACTCCTCCTCCTTCTTGAATTACCAAAAAAATAATGGGGAGAAAGTATGTGGCTGTTTTCATTTACACATTTTCACTTATTTTTGTTAAATTGTCATGGTTCCTTAATATGATTTTTACATTCTTATTTCTCCTGAAAGATAGCCTATCGATATACTATGAATCTGGTGAAACACACTCTGGAAATCCAGGAGCAGGAGCAGATTGCATTTTCAGCTAAGTTTTCTATTCAAGCAACAGTTTTGTGTCTTATTTATGTCTTCTGTAAAATTAAATAGGAAAAAAAAAAAGGATAGAGTTGGTCATGCATTAATGTAATATTCACATACACCTGTGGCTATACAAGAATAATTTTTTTAATTGTCGAAATAAACGGTGTAGAAGTCTATCTATGGTGATATGGCTCCCAGGTTGAATCAGGCACTCAACAAGGCACTCAAACAAGGAAAATAGTTTATTCCAGTCTGTAAGGTTGTCTTACCAGTGTCTGGTTATAGGAATCAGATAGTGATATGGCCTGGTTCAGAAAGAGTTAAGTTCCACTCAGATATGGTGTCTCAGAATCATATCTAAGATTAACCATAAAGTGGTGGTCTCAGAGGCTAGAAATATCTCCCAAACTTCTTAATTGTTGAAATTAAAATCTTTGTTTTAAATTTAGCATTTGTTAAGTTAATGGAAGAGGATATTGGTATTATGATCAACTTTTCACAGAGAAGTGTATACCACTGAGGGATTAAAAACATGCTGGGAAAGATATTGTTTGTGTTGCATACACCAAGGGGTATACTTAGTTATCAGTGTTTGCTTTCTCCTCCCCTTTTTTTTCTTCTTTAGCGAAAACACTTTGTGAAACTAGAGTTTGAAGGCATGTATTAATGACCATGAAATAATAGAATTCCAGAATGGCAACTCTATTTTTTTTTTCTTTGTGCTTATGTACCATCCATTCCTTTGTTTTAAAAGATTAGAATGTGCCGAACAACTAGAAAGAAAATAATTAGGAATGAAATCAGGGTAAAACAAATAGAAAGGAAATTTTAATTAGCTTATGAAGATACATCATTTGGCATCAGGTCTTCTTTCAATTTTAATATTACTTGTCCCATTCTTCAAGATCTGATCTCTTAGACTGATAAATAGCAAAATAAGAAAAACATGAGGACATCATGCAAAAAATATTGGCTTGGAAGTGACATCACAAAGGCTTCTTTTGTGTTTTGTCCACACTAAATAAGAATGGAAATTATAAAATAGCAAAGAATTTCTTCCTTTATTGATTCACTTTAATAAATATATGAGCCTAGAATTATACAAACTTTGGATCTAGTGTTTACCCTTAAGCCTATTCAAACTGATAGGGGTTTCCTCTAGAGGTTTACAAGCAATTACATGTATTGAATGATTATAATTAGTGCTAAATATATATCAAGGAAAATAGATATTTTAATGGTAAATTTGAGAATTGTTACAAAGTATATAAAATATTTAATGTAGCAAATGCACATGCCCATATGCATGTATATATAATGAAATATATATTTATACAAATATATATTGTTGTTGTTGAGCCACTGGAGGGTTTGAACCACCAACCTGCCTGTTAGCAGTTGAGAACTTAACTGTTGCACCACCAGCATTCATATTGGAGGAAGTAAGTATGGTAGAAGAGATTATTCTTTAAGGTATATTCATTGAAACAGTAGTTTCCAAAGACGTGACCTGCAATAGTAGGGATTTATACAATTAAAAACTCTGAGTACTATACTCCCCTTTAAATTTATACATACTAAATGTACATAGGCTCTTCTAATGAGTTTTTGTCAAAGCAGCTATAATAGGGAGAATAATGATGAATCAAAGATATTCATCTCCTTGGACCTATGAATATGTTACCTTACTTAGCAAAAAAGAATTGAAGTTGCAGATGGAATTAAGGTTTATTATCAACTGACCTGAATATGAAGAGATCACCTATAATATTTGGTAGGCCTAATTTAATAGCAAAGGTCTTTACACATGGAAGAGAGAGACAGAAAAAATGTCCCAGTGATGTGATGTGAGAGGGACTGAACCACTCACAGTGGCTTGGAAGACTGAGGAAGAGCCATGGTCCAAAGAATGTGGGCAGCCTCTGGAAGCTAGAAGAGACATGGAAATACATTCTCTGTGTTGCGTCCAGAGAGAAATACAGCCTTGTAGATACCTTGATTTTAGCGAACGAAATAAGACCTGCACTGGACTTCTCACTTAGAGAACTGTAAGATAATAAATTTGTGTTATTTTAAGCAACTTGAGTTTGTGATCATTTGTTACAGCAGCTGTAGAAAATGAATCCAGCAATTATGGCCATTTGAGTGTTTACTATATGCCAGGCACTGTGATAAGTGCTTAATATCCCATTATCATATTTAATCATCACAAAAGGAAAGAAAGCATAATATTATTATTATCTGTATTTTATGAACAAGGAAATTTGGGGGAGGGCTCATGAAAGTTAGCCAAATTATGCAAATTAACACAAATAACAAGAATTGGAGCCAAGTCTCAAATTGATAACTATATGACTCCAAAACTATGCTTTATATTTTTCACTGCTCTGTCCAATTTTGTCAAACTTACTCAACACTACAACCTTTCATCTTTCTTCCACTACACTGGTTTATTTTTAAGAATGCTTGTATAGCAGAAAGAGACTATATTTAAGAGATTAAGAACTTAATTCTGAATTTGCTACTAAATATCCATATAACCTTGGCTAAGTGATTTGTATTTCTTGGCCTCAGTTCCTTATTGTATTGATGTCCCCAAAATATCCCTGTTATCAAAGGGGTTAGAGTCAATACTTTAGATTATTCATGACTAAATTTAAAATGTTTGCACACATTATCTTATTTGTAGTATTTACAACTCCCTTAGAACCCATGAACAGGTATCATCATTTTCGTTTTTAGAAAAAGAGAGTCTAGGAGAGACTTGTGTTATGATGGAGGAATAGGCAGACAAGCGACACAGACCCTCTTCAACAGAGAAAAGAAAAACCAATTGACAGAGATACAGAAGATAATCCTGGAACCCTGAGCTTTGAAAGGAACTATACAGAAGTGGATTGGGCACCAACTAGTGGAAAAACCTGAACGAAAACAGGACCTAAGAATAGGCTTTGTTTGCCAAGGTCAGCAGGGACATACCAGAGGCTGACAACAGGAAAGGAGACAGGTGGTGAGTGTATAAGTGCTGTCAACTAGCAAATAGAGGAGCACAATACCCTGCTTGCTTAGATAACATACAAACAAAACAAAACAAAACAAAAAATGAAAATCATGGGCAAGTGACTCTAACACACAATCACCAATTAAATATAAATACAAAAACGTGACAATTCCTCAGAGACAATAGAGCATCCCAGACCACACAAAGAAGCAAGATAAAGCAGGAGAAACAGGTGACCAGGACACAGACTCAAAACACATCCCTGAGGAAGATGTAGCCTTGGAACTCCATGATAAGGAATTCAGAAGAATTATATTTAGATATCTTCAATGAATTGAGAGACAGATCAAGGAAAACACAGAGAAAACCCTAGAACAATTTCAAAAGACAATACAAGAACAAAATGACAAAATAAGTGAAAAATTAGAAATGATACAAAATCTACACACGGAAATCCAGAAGATTAATACTAAATTTTCAGAAATAGATAAGACATTGAATGTCAAAGGAGCAGAATTGAATCAATGAAAGACAGAATTAGGGAGATTGAAAGAAAATACCTGAACACTTATTTGGAAAGGGATAAATCGAAAAAAGATCAAAACAAAATGAAGAAAGCCTAAGGTTCATGTGGGTTACCATCCAAAGGAATAACCTACATGTAATCAGAATTCCAGAACAGAAAGAGAAAAATAAAACCACAGAGAAAATTGTCAAAGATTTGTTGGAAGATAATTTCCCTGATAGGATGAAAGATGAGAATATATCCTTTCAGGAAGTCCAATGAACCCCAAATAGGATAGACTCCAAAAGAAAATCACCCAGACATATCATCATCAAACTTACCAAAACCAAAGGAAAAGTTTCCTACAAGGGGAAACCAATAAAACTAAGCTCAGATCTCTCGACAGAAACCATGTAGGCAAGAAGATAATGGGATGGTATGTATAAAACCCTGAAAGAGAAAAATTTCCAATCAAGAATTATGGACCTAGCGAAATTGTCCCTCAAATATGATGGTGAAATTAGGACATTTCCAGATAAGCAGAAATTAAAGGAATTTATTAAAACCAGACCATCCTTACAAGAGATGCTAAAGAGAGCCCTTTGGACAAAGAAGCAACAATAGCCAATAACAACTGACCATTGACACACATGATGATATAACCTAGAAACCAACCCAGCTATGGAAGTATCCAAAGTAAAGAAGACTATAAGATTGTAAACAGGGAACCAGAGACATCAATTGACAAATAAGGACAACTACAAACCAAAAAGGGGGAAAAACTGTCATTACAGAACTTCTAGATGGTAGAGAAGTCAAGACAACTACAAGATAGAATGGACTGTTCTAAACTTGGGAAAAAAAAAAAAAAAAAAAACTATAAATCACAGGATAACCTCAAAGGAAAATGATAAATCTTCATATCAAAAAAGAGGACCAGTATGAATATTCAGCAAATACTAAAACAATAGCAATGAAGGAAGAGATAACATGATTCATAAACAAAACAAGCTCAGCATAGAAAATTATATGGAACAAAGAAATCAACACCATGGAAAAAACACATAACAAAAATGACAGCAACAAATTCGTATTTGCTGATAATTACATATATGACAAGGGACTTTATCTCTAAGATTTATAGCGGAAGGGTGGGTGACCAAACTATTGTACATACGCATAATGGAATGCTATGCAGCACTGAAGAATAATGTAGAGTCTGCAAAACACTGCATAATATGGATGAACCTAGAGGACATTATGCTGAGTGACATAAGTCAATCACAGAAGGACAAATATAGTATTAGCTTGTTGTTGTGGAGGCTCAAGGAATGGTTTATATATGGAGGAAAACTTTCTGTGTTGGTTGCCAGGGGTGGGAGGAGAGGGGAGGAAACATTGCAAGAAAAAAAAATGCATTGACCCATGTCACTTTAATTTTGTGTATTTCACTGTACATAAATTATATTTCAATAAAATGCATTTCAAAAATAAATAAATAAAAATACACTTTAAGCAGGGGAGCGGGGAGAAAGAAAATCTAAAATTCAAAGAGATTGAGTTTCTTTCTCCAGATCCAGAGATATTAAGTGATAGGGCTAGGTCTTAAATTTACATCATCTGTCTTCAGGATCAGAACACCATGTGTTCTAATAAACAATGCAATACAGATTTTTGTAAAATGTTTTATTTGACTATACCATCCTAAGCTTTGGTAAACTTAATATATCACCATTTCACATACACTATAATCAAATACACTAACATGACATTGTCTTAATCTGTTTTCCTCCAGACATATATTTAGAGCTGGAGACTGATATCAGTATAAGAAAACCAATAGAAAGTTACATGCCATCTGATAATTCAACTAAATTACTTGTGGATCTTGAAAAACAAATATAGATCTCTCATTTCCCCTACCAAATCAGAATGACCAGAGTGGTGCTAGTATTTGTGTATATGTTTAAAATACTACAAAAAATTCCATTTAGAAAATCCTCAGATTGGTCATTCAATATAGGGTACAAGCTTAGGATTTTTTCCAGATAAGCTAAATATAACTTTCAATGTAATTTTACTTATTGACTAGAATAATAGGCATAGCTGTAAAACAGAAATAGAATGAATTTTTGGGTCTAATACATTGACTTAATAACATCTGTCCTATATACTCGTATTTCAAGTTTTCAACAATCAGGCTTACTTTGTTTACTGTAAAATTAAGAAATTCAGACCTATCTTTGAGAGTTGTTTGTTATAAAATAGAGATCCAGATATTTGCTATCATTAGTCATAAAAAAGGTCCTAGTGGTATAATGGTTTACATGCTTGGCTGCTGACCAAAATGTCTGTGGTTTGAACCTACCAGCCCCTCTATTGGACAAAATCTGCTTCTGTAAAGATTATAGCCCAGAAAACCATATTGGGCAGTTCATCTTTGTCCTATAGGATTGCTATAAGTCATAATTGATTCAATGGTACAGAGCAACAATAGCCACAAAAAATAAACAAAAATATTTGCTGTGGTGTGGATTCCAAGTCATGGTGACCCCATGTGTTTTTTCAGAGTAGAACTGTGCTCCATAAAGTTTTCAATGGCTGTGACTTTTTGGAAGGAGATCATCAAACCTTTCTTCCAAGGCACCTCTAGTTAGACTCACCTCACCAACCTTTTAGTCAGAAGCCCAGCCAGTGATTGTTTGTGGCACTCAAGTAAATGAGTTTTGACCCCATATGTATCAAAGTAGAACTGTGGGCTCCATACGGTGTTCAGTGGCTGGTTCTTAGGAAGGAGATCACCAGACCCTTCTTCTGAGTGCCTCTGGGTGTCCTTGAGCCTCCAAACTTTAGGTTAGCACCCAAACATGTTAATCATTTGTGCTAGCCAAAGACTCCATCTTTAGCAATACATCTGCAAATAGGTTTGAACCAAGATACTTTCCAAAGTATTCCAGTATTTAAATGTTCAAAAGTCTATTAAGTTGTCTGTTCTACAATTTACATAATGGATTGTAAGTTTCTGAAAGCTTGTGTTGCTGTCTTATTTAAAGTTTATTACCAGCCTTTAGCATGTGGTCTGGGCTATAATAGACACTATTAAATATTTGTTGCATGAATGAGAAACTTCATTGAATGTTATTTGGTTGGCATATAATGTGTGGCTTTGTAGAGATACCTTTAAAAATCAACGATTTTTAAATTTTCCTGTTAAACAATATGCATTGTCATCCTCCATCTGTCAATTTGTTTTAACTTCTTGCAGTTTTTCCTTCTTTCCTGTCATCATCTAATCATATTATAAACTTTATTGCATCTTTACATTATATAAGTAAATCTTTATACTATATATAGATAAAAAAACAAAAAACAAACTCACTGCCATCAAGTCGATTTGACTCAAAGCAACCCCTCCTTGGGTTTCAGAGGCAATCTCTATGGAAGTAGATTGCCCAACCTTCCTTTCAAGGAGTGACTGGTGTATTTGAACCTCCAGCCTTCTGGTTAGCAGTCAAATGTCTTAGGCACTGTTCCACCTTGGTGACTTTGATTAAACGTATTTAATACTTTTGATGTAATATTAGCTGTCTTTGGTGGTTATTAAATCTTTCAAACACCTCCTCAATATTAATAGTTATTAATAGTTATTTAGTCCTAATAATGTTTGGAAAGTCTAATTTATTCCAAATCTGGCCAAGGGAGACTTATTTGGAACTAAGAAAAGGAATCTTACACAGATTTTTGTAAAGTGTAACAAGATCAATATTCAAAAGACTTCACAAGTAACAAAAGCCCCTTTCTAGTTAAAACTGACAATTCATTCATTACTCTTTTAAATTGTGGGTGCTTGAGTGGGATGTCAGTTTTGGTTATAAAATTAACTCACTAGTGCCAACCACTGTTATCATCTTGTCCTAGGTCAGGACAAAAAGAGCAGAATAGAATATATGTAGAAGAAATTTTTCTTGAATTTAGAAGAGGTTCGGTCAAATTTACCAAACAATAATGAAGTAATCATGTTCAACAAACACATTAAATGACTATGTTTAATTTTAGGGGGTACCTTTGAAGAATTACAAAATTGAAATTTTGGAATCATGTCTAGTTCCTCCCTGTCCTTTCTTTTCAAGTTGTATTTTGCCTGATTTACTGAATACTTTATGAAAGGAAGACTGGCAGCCTTTTCAAATGGACTCCTGTTGATATGCCATGATACATGGCAGCATGAAGCAAGGCTTTCCCTATAGAATTCTCTCTATAAACAGACCATTGTATCTTTCATCTTCAGGACTGTACCCACAGAGCAGTGTGGCAAAGAATTAATTGTTTTGAAAACCTCTCAAGCAATCCAAAGGGAGTTCTCCAAGTCTCTTAGGAGCAAGAGTCCTTAAACTTCAATTAATATCTTTGGGAATTGCATCTTTAAAAACCTGAGTGGCTTCAAATTATTCACTCTTTTTCATCAATGTTAAACTTTACAGAATTTTTATAAAATTATAATTTCATATGTAAAAAATATGGGGAAATATATAGCTTCATTTTTCTATACTTGAGAAATGAAAGAAAATAAATTGTCTACAAGTTCTTTAATGTAACAAAACAACAACAACAAAACAAGTGAATTAGTTGGGAATAGGAGTAAAGATCACTGCTCTGAGTGATTAACAACGTGTGACAATTGATTATGAAGATTTAAAATAGTACATTTTAGATATGGAAGAAGCTTTAGAAATAAACTGTCTCAATTTATTGATAAAGGCCTCACAACCATCTGGAGTTGGATGACTTTGGTATTTCATAGGAATAGTAACATAAGGAGTGAAGTAGACTAAAGTTTAAAATCTCTTTCTTTCCTAATTAGAGGATCTCCTAGAGCCTCCTTTATTCACTTTTTGAGTTGAATTTTCTACTGTCTTAGGATGTTATAAGAATTTTGAAGCCTTTAAGACAGTTAACCACCTGGCTGTGTTCCTGCCCTACATGGTGAGGTACACAACTCATATTAATTTCCTTCCTACTCTTTGCTGTGTCTGGAGCTCTATCAACTATAGCATGTTTTCTAGACTTGGTTCGATATTTGGATTTTCTAGACTTCTAAATGTAGTAAAATTTTTGGAAATGTTTTCAATAAATTACCATGAAAACAGTGCTAAGGAAGATTCAAAGCCTTGTTGTGTAGAAGAGACACAATGCAAGTTTCACATGAACTTAACTGATGTCTTTTTCAAATTTGTTCTCTGGTGCTTTTAATTTTACCTCTATTCCAAATCAATTATCTTTATATTTGTAATGGTAGTCAGAGTCAATGCTATAGTGCCAATGTTTTACTGGAATTTTACTACTAAGTTAATTGGAGTCAATAATTGCCATATAGTTTCTAGACTCTCAATGTTGTTATGTACTGTCAAGTGGACTCTGACTCATAGAAAACTTACATATAACAGAACAAAATGTTGTCAAATCCTGCACCATTTTCATAATCTTTGCTACATTTGAGCCCATTGTGACACCCACTTCGTCAATTTGTCTCATTGAGGCTCTCCTTTTTACCTGACCTTCTATTTCACCGGGCTTCTCCAACAACTGGTCCCTCCTGATGACATGTCCAAAATAGGGGCCACAGAGTGTTGTCATCCTTGACTCGAAAGAGCATTCTGACTGTACTTCCTCCTTCTTACAGCAGTCCACATATTCAATATTCTTTGCCAAACACCACAATTTCAATGCATCAGTTCTTATTTGGTTTTCTTTTTTCTTGTCTACCTCTTTCATGCATATGAGGTGATTGAATATGCTATAGCTTTGGGAAGGTTCACCTTAGTCATCCAAGTTATATCTTTGTTTCCAATATGGAGATGCAATAATGAAAACAGGCAGTCGACCAAGAAATAACTTTTAAATTATGAAGTACTTTATTTGGATAATGCATTTGATCTGTATTAAATTAAAAATGTTATTTTCTCTTGTAAACAGTGATCATTAATTTTGATTTAAATATTTTTCAAATGCATTTAAGTATAAAGAAGAAGAGAACTGACTATCCGAACTAAAACAAAATGTGTGATCCGTAATGGTTTATCTTTAGCTCAAACTGGAGCTAGGCACTGGGCTGGTAGCAATAGCTATTAAATAAGAAAATCTTAGAGATTAAAATAGAAGGGAAATCTTTCTAAATTCTAGCTCACTTTCCCAAGAATATTTTTACTAATCAACCTTTGTGGCTGGGTAAGTACCACTAGTATATATCCGGAGCCACATTCTGAAATCTAAGGTCTCAGACTATAAAGTATATACACTTTACCCAACACAGTATTTTGTTACTTGTTACTGTTTTTATCTTGCTGAGGTGAGAGAGTTAAAAGGACATATGTTTCTAAAGCCTCCAAAATGTCATCTTGTCAAAATATACATGCATTTTAATGTTCTTGTCTTATTGGTCTATGAAAATATCTGTCTTTCATATATGGCTTCATTTATTTGAAAAACAATTAAAAGTAGGTCCTGTTTGAAAGGTGATTTCTTTCTGCTAAGAAGTTTTATGGAAATTTCCCATAAGTCAGAAACATTTTCCCAAATGCTTGTTAAATTCAGAAGCCAAATTTTCTATTGTTTCCCAAAATAAAATGTTGAAAGAAAAATGAGTGACTAATGCATTCCATATCTCTTAACTTTAAAAAAGAACACTTGTGACTTTGATTGTGTTATTGATAATATTTTCAATATTCCATGTTCTGGTTACCTAGTGCTACTCTGACAAGAATATAGCACAAATGGGATGGCCTTAATAAACAAGAGTTTATTCTTACAATTTGGAGACTTTAAGTCCAAGTTCAAAGTGCCAGGCTCTAGGGGCTGGGCTCTGCCTCCTGCTCCTGGCCCAACTGGAGCTAGAGGCATTTCTTCACTCAGACAGCTGCTGGCTGCTGAGGCTGA
>NW_006921800.1:5406935-5408538 GCF_000298275.1 Orycteropus afer afer | reverse complement strand
AACCATTATAATTTTTAAATAAATTATTTAAAAATAGCTTTTAAAGAGAGATAGAAGCATTTTTTTGTGTGTTGACATGCAAGTTAGTATTGAAAACAGAATTCAAAAACTGAATGAAGAATGACATTACAATTGACCCTTTGAGTACTTTTTAAAGTATCTACATAAAAAAAAAAAAAAAGCATCCAGTATCTATCACTCTAAGACAAAGTAATAGGAACTCTGGTGGTGCAGCACTCAGGTGCTAACCAAAATGTTGGTGGTTGAAGCCCAGTAGTTGCTCTGAAGGAGAAAGATTGGTAGTCTGCTTCCATAAAGTTTACAGTCTGGGAAACTTATGGGGCACTTATACTCTGTCCAATAGGGTCACTATGAATTGGAATCAACTGGATGGCAATGGGAAGATAAGGTTATATAATAACTAAAAACAAATCAATTACATAAAAAATGTCTTGATTAAAGAACACTACAATCTTTTGAAAATGCCATATTAATATAGAAAAACAAAATGGGTTCTGTAGCATCCATTCAAAGGTTGTATATGAGATGGCTAGAATTTCTGTATTTGCTTTGGCAGCTTTGTATGCAATAGAGGAAGTGCACACAAGCTGCCCTCTTGGGTTTGAAATAAAATCCACACTGCTGTTTGTGGGATCAGACAACTTTGTTCCATACAAATGTGTGCATTGCTAGTTAAAACGCCACATGCCACATTGGATTTTGAGTTCTTTCTGGACACCAAATTGAGTGGGTGAATACCAGATGAGTAAAAACTCAGATATATATGGCCATTCTTTAGTGAGCTTAGTTTCCAGAAGCAGACAGGCAGTTGGGGTTAGAATGCTTATACAAATTCTATTTAAAATTTTTCCCAGTCACATTGATGGAGACAGACTTCTACTTCTATTCTTGAGAAAAGACAGTTAGTCTTGCCAAGTCCTTTATTAGAAGAGACTGAGATAAAACTTGCAGGATAGAATTAAAAAGTTTAAGGAACATTGCTACTGCATTTTTTATATTACTGTGTGTCTTTACCATAGCAATTGTATTTTCTTTCACCTAAGAATGATAATATTGTACAATACCATAAAGAAAATGATTATATTTTGGAGATTATACTACAAATATCAAACAGTTATCTACTTATATAGAATTAACACATAAAATTATTAATGTTATCTTATAATTTATGTTTATTATCAATATAAATTAATTTTATAAGTAGTATCTATTTGAAATCAAGTTATTAATAAACAATCCCATTTCCCTTTGTGAATGCTGATACAGTTGCTCTCCTGAGCAATGCCTTCACAATTACTTTTGTTCCTCGAGGCACTGCTTCATACTGGATTTTATTTTGACTAGATGAAAGATACACTAAAGGATTTTAATATTATACTTTACACAGTGATGATACCAAGTCATCCCTATAAACAAACACTCATACCACATAAATAGGGGAAGCAAAGTAATAAATCACTTTTATTAAAAGAACAAGTAAGACTAATACAAATTATAAGGCCAGAGATTTGTTTCTGCACACTAACATTAAAGTCAATAAGTAATTGCAGGATGCGTATCATCCATATGCTTGACAAATGGC
>NW_006921800.1:5404063-5406835 GCF_000298275.1 Orycteropus afer afer | reverse complement strand
TATATATATATATATGTATATATATATCTCCTCAATATTTGTACTTAAGAGAAAAGAAAGCATGTAATTGAAATTTATTTGGACACATACCAAAATATACAGATGATCACTCTTGTCACATGATTAAAGGCATAACCTTATTCGTGGGACTTCTAGGACATCTCTAGATGAAAGATTGAGGTCACAATGGTGCTCTTTTACTGATTTAGAACTAACAATATCTGACATATTAAATAGCCTAGTTGAAATGTTATCATCATATGAAAACCTTTTGTCAAATTTGGTTAATATTGTATAGAGTGAAATGCATACAAGTAGCATTGAAAAATAAAGCTTTTGCCTTAATATTGCTGAGAATGGAAGCACTTTAAGCTAAATAAAATTTGTTTAGTAAGCATATTAAAAATATGAGTAGACATAAAAAATGGCTAGATACTGTTTCAGTGTCATCAAAAGTCATGACTACTTGTACTGGAAAAAAGATGAATAAAGACTCGAGTTATAGTAATGTGAAGATGTAACAGTGTTCTGATCTTTTAACTAAGTCTTTGGAAGTTTACATATTTCCAATCAAGTTTCTTTATATTTATTTGATCATATAAATATAACATCATAATTATTTGTTAGTTTTATGCTTAACAAAACTAAACTTCTTTGGCAGCTGAAAATTTAATAATGAGAAATTAATACAAAGATTAATCACAGCATTTTAATAAGCCATTGGTATAATTTAGTCTCAAATAGTTTGCTCTCTTCCAATGAAAGATTCAAAGTAACTTAGCTAATGAAGTAGTTTCACAAGCATGCATAATAATATTATCTGTAAATATAGCTCACTCAGAAAAAAATAATCTTTTATTATGATTTATGATTATTTAGAAGGATATTTGAGAGTTAGGCAATGACATCGTGTGCCAATATTACATTTATTTATCAAATAAAATTATGTATTAATATAATTTTAAAATCACATGCACTCTAGTAGAACAGATAGAAATAACTATTTAAAAAATTATCACAGTTGTCTTGGTGATGTCACAAATATTAGAGCATGTTGTTATTAGTTGCCATCAAGTTGGCTTCAACTAATGGCAACCTTATGTGTAACTGAGCAAAACCCAGTCCTTCTCCATCTTCATGATTTTTAGTATGTTTTTCAGTCCATTCTTGGGTCTGTTGTGTCAGTCTAACTCATAGATGGTTTTCCTCGTTTTTGCAGATCCTCTGCTTTGCCAAACAACAAACGCATAAAAACCAAAACAAGAACAACAACAACAAATAAAACTCACTGCTATCGAGTGGTTTCCGACTCATAGTGACCCCTCCTTGGGTTTCTGAGGCGTTATCACGGTGGAAGTAGATTGCCCAATCTTCCTTCCGAAGATTAGCTGATGGGTTTCAAGTGCCAGCCTTCTGGTTAGCAGTCAAATGTGTCAGGCACTACCCACTAGAGCTCCCAATGAAAGCATGTTGTTGTTGTTATGTGCCATAGAGTGGGACCGACTCATAGCGACCCCTCCTTGGGTTCCTGAGGCAGTATCACTATAGAAGTTGATTGCCCCATCTTCCTTCCGAGGAGTGGCTGGTGGGTTTGAACCGTCAGCCTTCTGGTTAGCAGTCAAGTGCCTTAGGCACTATGCTACCAGAGCTCCCAATGAAAGCATAAGAAGGTAAAATTAGGCAAGACCTGAATTGATGGATTTATCTTAGAACTAAAAATAACAATTCCTACGTCTGTGAAGTATAAATAAGAAGACATTTCCTTCCTTAGTTTCCTTGAACATGAAATGAACTAAATAAAGATTTATGAATTTTTGACTAAAATAATCACTATTTTCATATTTTAGCTTCTATTTTTATGGTTAAAATAAAATATAAGTTATTTATATTTAATTTCTAGGAAAAGTGTCTTTCAAAAGAAACTTATCCCCTGCTTCAGTGCCACACTGTGGTTGGGAGTGTAATTCTGATCCCGGTGCCACAATTTACCAGATTTTTGATCTTCTATGAGTCAGATAAAGATAAATAAAATTTATTGTTCACTCAATAATTTTTTTAAGCACCTAGTTTGTACCATATATTATTTTAGGTGCTAAAGATTCAATAGTTTACAAGATAGTCTCAAGAGAATGTTCTCATGGGTCTTACACTTCATTGAAAGGAGATGCATAAAAATAATTATAGTAGCTGCTGTATTTATTATTAGTAGTAGTAGTAGAAATTGTATTAGACATTGTTGTGGTAATCATAGTAGTAGTGATAGACTTTATGGAAATATATATAGAGGTTATTCCTTATTTTTGGATCATTTTGTTTTAATTACTATGTCTTGCAATGAAGATGTGAGTCTTACACTTCTAATTTCAGTTGTAGACTAATTAAAATATTGTGGCCTTTTCCATACGGCTAGGCTACTTCATTGACTCTCCATCAAATATAGAGCACAGAACTAAGGTAATCAGCAGATGATTTTACTAAGAGAACATTAGCTTTAAAGTCAGATTGATCTCTGTGTTCAAGTCATTATGCTTACACATTGTATGAATATTAACGAGGAAGTATTTTAAAACACTTAACAATTATTAGCTATGATGATAATGATGGTAATGATAGGACTATATATTTTCATTCACTGTTTTCTATTTTAAGGCATCTTGGTGGGTAAGTGATTAAGCTCTTGGCTGCTAACTGAAAGGCCACTAATTTGAACCCACCAACTGGTAGCGTAGTGTCTAAGGCACTTGACTGTTAACCAGAAGGCTTGTGGTTCAA
>NW_006921800.1:5384121-5403673 GCF_000298275.1 Orycteropus afer afer | reverse complement strand
GGCCCTGACTCATAGCGACCCCTCCTTGGGTTTCCGAGGCAATATCACTATGGAAGTAAGATTGCCCAACCTTCCTTCCAAGGAGTGGGTGGTGGGTTTGAACTGCCAGCCTTCTGGTTAGCAGTCAAGTGCCTTAGGCACTATGCTACCAGAGCTCCCTTCAATATTTCTTTAGCAATACAATAAAATTAATAATCATTAAATAAAACACCTACCTTTTGTGCAGAATGACACTATACATATTGAGAAATGAGTTAAGAAAACAAATATATAAGCTTTCCATCTCTGGCTTCTATAATTGTCAAACTCACAGCTGTCGAGTCGTATCTGACTCATAGGGACCCCTCTTTGGGTTTCCCAGGTGGTATCACTACAGAAGTAGATTGCCCAACCGTCCTTCCCAGGAGTGGCCGGTGGGTTTGAACAGCCAGACTTCTGGTTAACAGTCAAGTGCCTTAGGCACTATGCCACCAGAACACCCTCTATAATTATAGTTACAGCTTAAATCTTATGTTCCCTCTTAAAAGTTATTAAAACATGCAAAAATTATTTTCCCACATTAATTGGAGGCCTGCCCTCATTTTCCAGTACATAGTTGGCTACCCGGCAAGTTAAATAACTCTAATTATTAAGATTCAAAACATTACATGTATCAGTGAAGGCAATTAAGATGATTTGAATATTATTAAATGAAAATGAACTATTTCTGTTTCAAAAACTAAATAAATATGCTTAGGGATTTTTACATTGTTAAATTGTCTCAAAAATAATTGGACAATTCAATATAATAAAGTGAATGCAATAAGTAATTTTAATTCACAATAACAATAAGTAATGTGCTTATTTGCATGACTGGGAGAAATAATAGATTGTGCAAATGCTTAATAGAGACTAATAGGGAGAAAGCACAGGTTGTTTTACTTTAACCTATAGTTCATAATTTATGACACTTTACTGTGCTTAAATTTGGCCTAGCTCCAAAATAGCATCCTTTAAAAGACTTCATAATCTGCCCTCCAATTTGCCATGTGAGGAAATCCCCATATGTCAGACCAAAGAAACTGCATAGGGCTTTCCTTAAGCAGGATTTCACACTCAGTGGCATTCTGTATTGTTTGGTTGGAAGTAGGGTAATAGAAAACCACTTAAGCATTCAGTGCATTGAGAGTGGGTTTTGTGGTTTTTATATACTTCAAAGGTTTTTCTTCACTAGCCATGTTTTCCGTTGTCACCCTTTGGAAATACTCCCAGATCTCCAACAGTTATGCTATTGCAACGATTTAAGGAGAGCTGCAGGGTGAGAGGAGAATTAGCACCATTGAGAGAGGATCCTTGACCAATGGCCTTTTAGACACCTAGTGAAAGAAAGCAATATGTAATGCTTGATAAGATCTGATCAGAGTGAAATGCAATTATGGAAAATTTCAAATAAGCTAGCTATGAGAAATTATAAAATGATTTCTAATCAAAATAGCTTTAATTTAGATTAAGGACATTTTAACACTATTCAGAAAACATTTCTACAAATGAAACAATATCATATTTAATTGGAGTAAAAAATGCTTTGTTTTAATTTAGTAAATATAACTATATGCATATTCTAAATGTGAAATGTGATTATGTGATTGTGCAACCATTTCAGGGAATAAAAACTCTAAGTAAACTTGTACTCTCAACACTTTTTTCCTTAGTGTTTCCTCCTTTTCATTGTGACAACACTCCTGAAGCTCAAGGAATCTCTCAGGCTCAAACTCCTACCTTCTTCCCATTATTCTTGCCCTCGTGTAATGTACAAGACTTTCTGTCCATTTGCTAGTGTTATTTGCAGGCTAGCCTCTATAAATATCCCTGCTTGCACTCTCTTCTATCCACTCTTGAATCATGCTTCCCTGAAACTCAGGGAACAGTATTGCCCCTACCCTGTATCCACTTCTTTCTCAGAATCTCACCTGTCTTTATGTAGATAATTTAGAAACTGAGGATAGAAACTTTGGTTTGGCTTTTTAACAACTATCAGTGCATTAAACAAAGGTTTGATTTATCCGTTTTCTACATGGAATTTTGCCTTTATGGGCATCTTTTCCAAAAGACTCTTAGGCTTATATATAAAAAGTGGTCCTTTTTTTCTCCAGGCTGAATTTTGGGATCTCATTATTGCAAGCTGCATTTAAACTTCCAAAAGTTTATTTCAACATTAAATAATACTAATAATAAACTGCATTGCAGTCATTGCATTTAAAAAAAAGAAAAGAAACTTTTGATTTGGATACCTGTAAACATTTTCTAACATAAGCCCTTCTTAGATTGAGAGGACGAAAATACATTAAGAAGAGAAAATAAAAAGGGACAGCCATAATACTGAGAAGAAACATATTACTATCTCTGATGACTGATACTACAAACACCAACCACAATGCCTTCCATAATTTCATTGACTCTCTTAAGTATAATTTGGGAAAAAGGATAAATTATATACTGTTTCTGGAATCTCAGTCATTCTTAGTTAGTGAATATTCTTCCATCAATGGCCATAGCACACTAGGAACTATGACATTTGAAAACTTGTGAAAGCAATGACTTCAAAAAGTACTATCCCTAAGCCAATTTTTTGATTGGCTTTCTTAAGGAACCAAATCTGTTATCTTAAAATTTCTAAATGAGAAATGATTTTCTTCCCCTGGGTTTATACATAATCCATGTCTGATTGATTTTCTTTAAAATTCACTATTTATTGAAATTACCAAATTAATGTAAAGTTAAACCAAGAATTAGAAATGCAAGTTTTTTACAATTATCTAACAACCATGGTGATTGACCCCATTTTGGGTAAAAACAAACAAAAATCCAACAAGAACAATAGTGGCACAAATCTTTATTTTTTTACATATTTATATTTATATATCTTTATGACTTTTATTATAGAATTGCCTTAGTTTTTATTCTATTAAGGAGTTTTCACACTAGGGAGTAAATCTATTTTCTATTTCAAACTATGAATTAATACTTTTAAAATTGTATATGGTTAATACACTCTCTCTTCCCTTTGTATATATATCAAATATGAACTTTACAAACTCCATTTGTCACCATCCCTGAAGAACACTTCTCAAACTATGGTTACAAACCTATACGGAAATTTAGATATTACAGACTTCTCTTTTGCAGGTGAAAAATGTAAGAACAGAACAGTTGAAGTATTTGTCAAAGGACAAGTAACTAACTAGCTGCACAACTAGAACTGGAACGTTATACTTTGGATTCTAAATTAAATGTAGAATATTACTTTCTTTTCTTGATTTATCTGACTTTTGTGTTATAGGCTAGCTCAGTCGGTAGAGCATGGGACTCTTACTCCCAGGGTTGTGGGTTCAAGCCCCATGTTGGGTGCGGTGTCACTTTGGAGCTCTGGTAGCATAGTGCCTAAGACACTTGCCTGCTAACCAGACGGCTGGAGGTTCAAACCCACCAGCCACTCCTCGGAAGGGCAGTCCTACTTCCATAGTGATACTGCCTCGGAAACCCAAGGAGGGGTCGCTATGAGTCGGGTTTGACTCGACGGCACATAACAACAACAACAACAGTTAGTCCTTACTAAGTATTTTTGGGGCATTGAGGTGTGTTTTGGTTACCTAGTGTTGCTCTGATAGAAATATACCACAAATGTGTGGTTTAAACAAACAGAAGTTTATTCTCTTACAGTTTTGGAGGCTAGAAGTCCAAGTTCAAAGTGCCAGGCTCTAGTGGCTGGGTGAAAGCCTCTCTACATTGGGCTTCAGTTCTGCCTCGTGCTCCCGGCCCACTGAAGCTAGAGATTTTTCTTCACTCAGCTGCTGGCTGCTGAGGCTGACAAGCCCAAGGTTGACAAATAAAAAGGCACAGTCCTGATGTTACCAAACCATATGGCAGGCTATTGATTCAATTCCCAAGATCAGCAAACAACATGGCAGGCTGCTAAATGAAGACTTGGTTATATGCAGGGTTCAAGCATGCCAAAAGCTAGAGACCATTCCCAAAGCTTCTCTTTATATATGGGAAGCAGATCACATCATTAAAACAGAGGCTCAGCTGCTCACAGCAGGTTCCACCATGGAGTTGATTGTTAATCTCATCATGGGGAATAACTACCACCAGCTGCCCAGCCACTCAAAACAAGGCCCAGTCAAGTTGACACATAATCTAAATTACCACAGGGTGGATCTGATGTTATAATATTTACACATATTTTTGGACAGTAATTCTTTGAATTGTGGAATATATACACTGCTATTGGTACTTTAAATATAAGCAGATAAAATATTCTGCAATTATTTTATCAGTTATGATAATAAAAAGAGAATCTGACCATCATGGTATTGGAGGCAGCTGAACTGGCTTTGAATCCCTACTTAATAGATTGTAATCTTTAGCAGGTTCTTTAAGCTTGCTATGCCTTAGTTTCCTCATTTCTAAAGTAAGGGTAATAATCTAAATGGAGTGTCTAGATATAACCACATATATTTTCATAGTCAAAGAATTTTTACAAGGATGCCAAGACAATTCAAAGGAGAAAGACTATTTCAATAAATGGTGCTGAGGCAACTAGGTATTCATGTGCACAAAAATAAAGTCAGAATGCTTACCTCAGGCCATATAGAAAAATTAATTCAAAATTAATCAAAGACGTGAAGTTGAGAGCTAAAGCTAAAAATTGTTATAAGCAAACAAGAATATATTTTCAGGACCATAGATTGGGTAATGACTACTTAGATAATGGCATCAAAAGCACAAGCAATAAAAGGGAAAACAGATAAATTGACTTTATCAAAATTAAAAACATTTATCCTCAAAGTATTCTAGCAAGAAAAGAAAACAACTTACATAATGGGAGAAAATATTTGTGAATCTACTTGATAAGGCACTGCAATCCAGGATGTATAGAGAAATTTCACAACTCAACATTTAAAGGCAAATAACTCCATTAGAAAATAGGCAGGGAATTGGAATAGATAATTCTCCAAAGAAGATATATAAATGGCCAAACACATGAAAAGATACTCATAATTTGTCAATAAAGAATTGCTAATTTAAACCATGATACACCAGTTGATATCCTCTGTTGTTGTTTTTGTTGTTAGGTGATACTGAGTCGGCTCCATATCATGGCGACCCTATGTACAACAGAACAAAATACTAGCTAGGATTTCAAAACACTGTGCTAGCCTCGCAATCCTTGCTATACCTGAGCCCACCATTGCAGCCACTGTGTCAAGCCATCTCACTGAGGGCCTTCCCCTTTTTCGCAAACCCTCCACTTTAGCAAGCATATGCTTCTCCAGAGAATAGTCCCTTCTGATATCATGACCAAAGTAGGTGAGACAAAGTCTGGTCATTCTCACTTCCAAGGAGCATTCTGGCTGCACTTCTTCCAGGATGTGCTAGTTCTTTTAGCAGTCCATGGTACTTTCAGTATTATTCACCCACACCACAATTCAAAAGCATCAACTCTTCTTTGGTTTTCCTTATTCATTGTCCAGCTCTCACATGAATATTAGGCAACTGAAAACATCATGGCTTGGATTAGGCACACTTTAGTCTCTAAGGAGACATCTTTTTCCTTCTGCACCTTAAAGAGGTCTGTTGCAGTAGATTTTCCCAGTGTAATACATCTGATTTCTTGACTGCTGATTCCATTGGTGTTGATGGTGGAAACAAGTAAAATGAAATCTTTGACAACTTCAATCTTTTCTCCATTTATCATGATGCTGTTTGTTGGTCTAGTTGTGAGGATTTTTGCTTTCTTTATGTTAAAATGTAATCCATGCTGCAGACTGTAGTCTTTATTCTTCATCACTAAGTGCTTCAAATCATCTTCACTTTTAGCAAGCAAGATTTTGTCATCTGCATATCAGGTTGTTAATGAGTCTTCCTCTAATCCTGATGTTGCATTCTTCTTCATAGAGTCCAGTTTCTCAGATTATTTGCTCAGCAAACAAATTGAACAACTATGGTGAACAGTTACAGTCCTGACACACTGCCTTCTTGATTTTACATCATGTAGAATCCCCTTGTTCTGTTCGAACAGCAGCCTGCTGGTCTATGTACAGGTTCTTAATGAGTACAATTAAGTATTCTGGAATTTCCATTCTTCTCAATATTATTGATAATGTGTTATGATCCACACAATCAGATGCTTTTGCATAGTCAATAAAACACAAGTAACCATCTTTCTGGTATTCTCTGATTTTAGCCAAGATCCATCTGACATCAGCAATGATATTCTTCGTCCCAAGTCCTTTTCTGAATCCAGCTTGCATTTCTGGATGTTACTTGTCTATATACTGCTGCAACTGTTTTTGAATTATCTTGAGCAAGATTTTTCTTGTGTGTGACATTAATAATATTGTTCAATAATTTCCACATTCTGTTGGGTGACCTTTCTTTGGAATGGATACAAATAAGGATTTCTTCCAGTGAGTTGGCCAGGTCTTCCAAATTTCTTGGGATAGATAAGTGCTCTGGTTACCTAGTGCCACTCTGACAAGAATATACCACAAATAGGATGGCCTTAACAAACAGGAGTTTATTCTTACAATTTGGAGGTTTTGAATCCAAGTTCAAAGTGCCAGGCTCTAGGGGCTGGGTGAAAGCCCCTCAACCTTGGGGTCTCGCTCTGCCTCCTGCTCCTGGCCCACTGAAGCTAGAGGCATTTATTCACTCAGACAGCTGCTGGCTGCTGAGGCTGAGAAGCCCCAAGGTTGACAAGTAAAAAGACACAGTCCCAATGTTACCAAACCACACAGTAGGCCATTAACTTAAGTCCATTGTAAGTCCCCAGGTGCGCAGAGCAGAGCAGGCTGCTGAGCAACGACATGGCTAAATTCAGGGTCCAGGTGTGCCATAGGCTAAAGATGATTCCCAAGGCTTCTCTTTATATATAAGGAAGCAGACCACATCCCAAAGGCAGCTACTCAGCTGCTCGTGGTAGATCCCACCATGGAGTTGATTACCAGTCTCATCATGGGGAATACTACCACCAGCTGCCCAGCCACTCAATCAGGCCCAGCCAAGTTGACACACCAACATAACCATCACAGATGAGTAAGTTCCTTTAGCATGGCATCTGTTGAAACATTCAATGTGTAGTCTGTCAATTCCTAGAGTCTTGTTTTCCGCCACTTCCTTCAGTACACCTTCACCTTCCTCCTTCAATCCCATTGGTTCTTGATCATATGCGATGTCCTGAAAGAGATGAACATTGACCAGTTCTTTTAGTACAGCTACTCTGTGTATACTTCCATCTTCTTTTGATGCTTCCAGCATCATTCCATATTTTGCCTATAGAATCTTTCAATAGGCTTGAATTTTTTCTTCAGTTCTTTCAGCTTGAGAAATGTCAAGCGTTTTCTTCCCTTTTGGTTTTCTGACTCTAGGTCTTTGCTCATTTCATTATAATAATTCATTTTTTTTTTTGTCTCTGCTTTTTGAAATCTTCTGTTCAGCTGTTTTATCTAGTCATTTCTCCCATTTACTTTAGCTACTCTCTGTTCAAGAGCAAGTTTCAGAGTCTCTTCTGACATCTGTTTTGGTATTTTCTTCCTTTCCTGTATTTGTAATGAGCTTTAGCTTCTTTATATATGGTGTTCTTGGTGTAATCCCACAATTTGTCTGCTTTTTGGTCCTTGGTGTTCAGTGCATCAAGTCTATTTTCCATATAGTCTTAGAGGTCAAGTGGGATATAATCAAGGTCTTATTTTGACTTTCATGGACTTATTTTAATTATCTTCAGTTTCAACTTGAACTTTCATTTAAGCAGTGGATGGTCTGTTCCACAGTCAGCTCCTGGCCTTATTTTGGCTGAAGATATTGAGCTTCTCCATCACCTCTTTCCACAGATGTAGTCAATCTGATTCCTATGTATTCCGTCTGGCAAAGTCCATATATATAGTCCCTATTTATGTTGTTGACAAAAGATGTTTGCGATGACTAAGTGGTTGGTCTTGCAAAATTCTATCATGTGCTCTCCATTGATTTCATTCTATCATTTTCTTCATCTCTTTCTCTGATAAAATTCTTTCATTTCATCTCCAATGAAAATCATGGCATTGATTGTGGACTCAAGTAAAATGTAACCTTTAACAACTTCAATTTTTTCTCCATTTATAATATCTCTTACTGGTCCAGTTGTGAGGATTTTTGTTTTCTTTATGTTGATGTGTCATCATACTGAAGGCTGTGGTCTTTGATCTTCACCAATGCATGCTTTAAGTCTTCTTCACTTTCAGCAAGCAAGTTTGTGTCATCTGCATATCACAGGTTGGTAACGAGTCTTCCTCCAATCCTGATGCTGTATTTTTCTTTCTATATTTCAACTTCTCCAATTATTTGCTCAGCATACATATTAAATACAATAGTGAAAGGATACAACTCTGTTGCACACCTTTCCTGATTTTAAACAACAGAATATTCCTTTGTTCTGTTTGAAAGACAGTTTCCTCATGAGAACAAATAAGTGTTCTGGAATTCCCATTCTTGACAATTTTTTTTACAATCCACACAGTTGAATGAATGCCTTTGCATAGTTAATAAAACACATGTGAACATCTTTCAGATATTCTTTGCTTTCAGACAAGATCCATCTGACATTAGCAATGATACCCTTCATTCCATGCCCTTTTCTGAATCCAATTTGAATTTATGACTGTTCCCAATATACTGCTACAACCATTTTTGAATTATCTTCAGCAAATTTTACTTGCATTTGATATTAATGACATTGTTCAATAATTTCAACATTCTGTTGCATCACTTTTCTTCAGAATGGGAATAAATATGGATCTCTTCTATTCACTTGGCCAGGTAGCTTTCTTCCAAATATCTTGACATAAATAAGTGAAGACTTCCAGTGTTGCATCCATTTGTTGAACCATCTTAATGGTTATTCTGTCGATTCTCAGAGCCCTGTTTTTTACCACTTCCTTCAGTGCATCTTGGACTTCTTCCTTCAGTGCATCTTGGACTTCTTCCTTCAGTACCATTGGTTCTTGATCATATATTGCCCTCCAAAATGATTATCAACCAATTCTTTATGGTACAGTGACTCTGTATTCCTTCCACCTTTTTTCAATGCTTTATATGTTGTTGTTCAGTATTTTTCCTATACAAACCTTCAATATTGCCCCTGAAAGCTTGAAATTTTTCTTCAGTTCTTTAAGCTTGAGCAATGCTGTTTGTGTCCTTCCCTTTTGATTTTCTACCTCCAGATCTTCTTGCACATTTCATTATAATACTTCACTTTTTCTTCTTGAGCTGCACTTGGAAATTTTCAGTTCAGCCCTTCAACATCATTTCTTCCATTCTCTTTAGCTACTCTCCATTCAACAGCAAATTTCAGAGTCTCTTCTGACATCCATCTTGGCCTTTTATTTCTTCCTGTCTTGTCAATAATCTTTCCTTTCTTCATATATGATGTCCTTGATGTCATCCCACAATTCATCTGGTCTTTCATCATTGATGTTTGATATGTCAAATCTATTCTTCATATGATCAAGGTCATATTTTGGCTGTTGTGGACTTGTTTTCATTTTCTTCAACATCAACTTCAACTTGCTTATGAGCAATTGATAGTCTTTTCTGTATTCAACCTTGTTATGACTGAGGATATTGAGCTTCTCCATCATCTCTTCCCACAGATATATTTGATTCCTGTGTATTCCATATGGCAAGGTCAAGATATATGCTGTTGTTGATAGGTGCCATCTAATAGGTTCTGATTCATTGCCACCCTATGTACAATAGAACAAAATACTGCCCAGTCCTACATCATACTCATAGTCCTTGCCATGCTTGAGCCCATCATGACAGCCAATACACTAATTAATTTCATTGAGGTTCTTCCCCTTTTTCAGTGACCCTCTACATTACCAAGTATGATATCCTTCTCCAGGGACTGGCCCCTACTGACAACGTTACCAAAGTGCAAGAGATGAAGTCTGGACTTACTTTCTTCTAAGGAGCATTCCAGCTGTACTTCCTCCAAAACAGATTTATTTATGTATGGTCAATGTGTATAGTTGTCATTTATATTGTTGGAAAAAGGTATCTCCAATAAATAAGTTGTTGGTCTTGCAAAATTCTGTGATGCAATGTGCAGTGTCCTATCTATCACCAAGACTATGTATTCCAGCTACCAATGTTTCTTCTTTGTTTCTAACTTTTGCATTCCAATCACCAGTAAATATCAATGCATTTTGATTGCATGTTTGATCAATTCCAAAGTTCAGAAGTTGTTAAAAATCTTCAATTTGCTCAGCTTTGGCTTTAACAGCATCTCCATAGCAATAAAGAATACATTAACATTCGCCTGGGGCTTGAGGCAAGAGGAGTGATGAGTGAATGAAAAAGATATGGAATTTCCCACTTAAAAGAGTTGTTGTGAAACTAAAATAAGATAAAAGATGAAAAGAGAAGCACAGTACCTAGTACTAGTATACATTCATTAGGATGATTAACTATAATGCCAACAAAAATAAATCAAATGAAAAGCATGGAACCTTTGCAATATATAATGAGAAATAAAATGGTATCTGCACTAAAACATAAACAGACCCATTACTATAGTCACTCCTATCAAAGGAGTTTCAAAATGTCCTATTTAGACCCTATGGTGGTTTAACACTAGAATTATGCCACCATATGCAGAGACTATTGATGGATAGATATTGCTTATATATTTTCATAAAGTGAACATGGTCCTTTTCATTGTGTGTGTTCTATCATTCTTAGCCAGAAACTCATTAAAAGTTTTCTTAATATTTTAGTAAGAAAAGAATATATACGTATTATATGGGAGCTCTGGTAGCATAGTGCCTAAAGCACTTGATTGCTAACAGAAGGCTGGAGGTTCAAACCCACCAGCCACTCCTTGGAAGGAAGGTTGGGCAATCTACTTCCGTAGAGATACTGCCTCAGAAACCCAAGGAGGGGTTGCTATGAATCGGGGCCGACTCGATGGCACGCAACAACAACCATAACAATTTATTATATAAGTCAGCTAACATTAGTAATCAGGATCCTGGAACCCTGAGTAAGTGAAACAGTACCCCAATAGTTACTTAACCTCTTTGATCTTATTTACCTTATCTGCAAAATGGAGATAACGTCCCAGTGTTGTTTTAAAGGGAAGAGTGATATAATGCATCCAAAGTATTTAGTATATATAGTGCTTATTGCTTGGTAACTGCTCAATAAATGGGAGTAATTTCATTATTGTTATTAATTACCGAATGGTCCTTCAAAGGCCCTCACTTTCTGTTAGAATGTTCTTCCGTTATTCTTGAACTATCAAGGCTGTTTTACTTCAGAAGTTAATTGTAGTACTCGAGAGAATAGCAAAAGATTTTGTGCCCTGATTTTCCTCTAATACTAATCAGTTTCTTTTTCTATTCAAAGATATGTCAGAAGAAAAACAATAGCATGTATTGGCAAACCCCTGCTCTGGGAGACTGGCTTAATGAAGAGTGCATAGCAGGCTGCCTACTCAGAAACATGTTATTCCAGAGGTGTACAAACTGTGGCCTCATAAGTTTTAGCTCCTCTGGCTTTGCTTGACAACTCCATGTGTTTCAGAGGAGAATGGTGCTCTATAAGATTTTCAATGGCTGTAATCTTTTTTTTTTTTTTTTTCCTATTGCCTTCCCTTTCACCCAAGTTAATATGTGTTTACTCTTTGGTTCGTGGTTTACTGTCCTTTCCCCTCTGACCCCTGGGCTATTTCTTTCTATGTGAAACCCTTTTCTTGACTTTTTATAATAATGATCTCATAATATTTGTCCTTTTGTGATTGGCTGAATTCAATCAACATAATATTCTCTAAGTTCATTTATGTTATGAGATGTTTCACTGATTTATTGTTGTTCGTTAATGTTCCATAGTATTCCATTGTGTGTTTGTTCCATAGTTTGTTTAAATATTTATCCTTTAATGGGCATTTAGGTTATTTCCATCTTTTTGCTATTGTGAATAGTGCTCAGATGAACATGGGCATGCATATATCTGTTCATGTCATGGTTCTTCTTGCTCCAGGATATATACCTAGTAGTGGGATTGCTGTATAACATGATATTTCTATTTCAAGCTTTTTAAGGAAGCGCCATACCATTTTTCACAGTGGTTCTACCATTTTACAGTCCAACCAGCAGTGTATGAGGGTTCCAGTCTCTTCACACCCTTGCCAGCGTTTGTTGTCTCCTTTTTTTTTTAGCTTTGCTATTAGTGCTGGGGTGAGATGACATTACATTGTTTTTCTTTTGTTGTTGTTGTTTGTATCTCTCTAATGACTAATGATTGCAAGCATTTCTTCACTTGTTTGTTAGCTGCCTGAATGTTTTGTTTGGTGAAGTGTCTGTTCATGTCCTCTGCCCATGTTTTAGTTGGATTATTTGTCTTTTTTGTTAAGGTGTTGAAGTTTTCTGTAAATGTTAGAGATTAGCCTTTTGTCTGATATGATTGATTGGCTCTCATCATTAGAAATAAGGAGTAATTCTTCCTGCCCCCCCAATCCTTATTTCTGTTTCTCTCCCTGCTTCTGTCTCTCCATCCTTCCTTTTTTTTTTTCCATCATCTTGGAGTAAGCATATACTCTGCCCTGGCCATTATAGCACATGCTGAGGCTGTAGTGAAAGATAATGTTCAGTAACCATTCTGTTGGAATAGCAAGGTTAATAACATGGGAGAAAAATGCAATATAAACTTTAGGTCTTACTTTTTTTTAATATTGTTACTACTAAAGCAAATACTAACATTTTCATTCACTGTTCTTATTAAAACATAACTAATAGTAATACTTCTCAAGGGAGAATATATTTAAATTAGTAGGGTTTGAATTCAGGAAAGAAGTTCCCTGGACTAATATAAGCCCTTTTGTTATAGTTTTCAACACCTTTTGTTCCTTTGTGTATAATTAGCAACTCCATTTTGAAAGTTTGCAAACATTAGAGTTCAGGCTTCTCATAAGGATTGTTTATGGTTGATGGTCTTTTCCCAGAAGTGGGTAAGTGAAAAAGCTGTCATCTTTTGCTATAGAAACTTTGTAAGACTTAATTATCATTTTAAGTGTAAATATATTAAACAAAGTCTTCTACCAGCTTATTCAAAATTTTTAATAACTTATTCATTTTTCAGTATAAAAATATTTTGGTGAAAAACATACTTTATAACATTTCATGTTGAACATAAAGACCTTATTATTATTATTATTATTTTAATGAAAATTGTCCAGGTAGATCTAAAACAGATGGAGAAACATATTATATTTAACTAAATATAATATGAAATGCGACCCCTCCTTAGGTTTCTGAGGTGGTATTGCTACAGAAGTAGATTGCCCAACCTTCCTTCCAAGGAGTAACTGGTGGGTTTGAACCGCCAGCCTTCTGGTTAGCAGTCAAATGTCTTAGGCACTATGCCCCCAGAGGTCCCATAATAATAATAGTGTGTAAATAAAGGGAAAGCAATCCCCTAGAACATTGAATACTTCCCTATGCTCAAGTGTTTCTGTACATATTAAAAAATATATATGTTTAATGTGATTAATTAATGGGTTGTGAGCCATTTTCCAGGTAGTTTAGAGATTGTATTGTAAATTTTAGCATTTATCAGTAAATTTTTTCTTTTTTTCATTTTCCCAGATCTTCTTACTTAGAAGTTACATTACTAATTTTGTGTTTTACTACAGAAGTTTAAGAAAAAGCTAGTACAAAAATTTTGCTTGTCATTAAAAAAAAAAAAAAAAATTGTTTAAAACAAAATCTGAATAAGAGGAAATCCGTAAGAAACATTGCTATGTGAGTCAGGTCTTCTGGGAGAATTACAAGCTGGCATTCTGCCCACTTATTCAGGGTTTCTTAATTTGTTCTCCATAAAATAATGTAAGTGTTCTCCATAGCCGTAAGTATCTTACCAGTATGAAATGCAGGAAGTGTAATTAGACTTGAAACTGAAAATGAAGGTACCTTGGAGAGTCCTGGCTTTTATTAACTTTACAGCTAAGGACAAACAGATGCCACAGATTATTTGAGAGCTGTTTTGTGGATGATGCTAATCGTTTACTGTGCTCATTATTCTGTGACATCCTTAGAATCACCCACGTGGATAGATGTCAGCCTAAAATTACCAGTATCAGTACTAAGACAAACTCACATTGCCACAGTTTAAGTCCATTTTGGCCAAGGTAGAGGAATTCAAAAGCCATCTAAGGTTTATGAACGTGATTAAGAAAACACTTGGAACTAGCCTTAGCTTGTAAAAATAGGCCCCACAGTAAATTGTTCCAGAGTCTTTCACATTCCTAATTCAAATATATAGAGAAAAATGCTATGCAAGAAGAAATCATATCAAGGAGAAGTGTGATCTTTCTCCATGTGAATTTAAAACCACATCCAGTCATCTAATTTGATTAATGGATCTGATAGCCTAATGGCAGGTCTTCCATTCTCATTCTGAATAATCTATTAAATTTTTGTTTTAATGTAACTTTTCTTGGTGTACTAGTTTCATGAAAAAGATGAGTCATCTAGTTCTCAATTTCCCATATGCCAAACACAGGTTTCTGTTAAGCATAGATGTTTGATAAGAAATTCAAGCCTCTTATCAGAGTGGAGAGGACACAAGATATTTTACTTTGATCTAGATAAATTTTAAGACACTTCTCAGTTGTAATCATTTTTTAAATTTAATTCTGTTGAATCACTTATCAAAGCATCAAATTATCAATTTAAAATGTTTTATAAACTAATTGATCAAATAATTGAATGAATTCACATATGTAGTGGCCAAGCCTTGTATGAATTTAGACTGTGTGTAAGTCTGTACATGTGAGTGTAGGTGTGGCCTAATTACAATGAATGGTGCAGAACAATGGAACTTCATTGAGAAATTTTCATAGCAACTTCGCCAAGAAACAAAGCAAAATATCAATATTGAAATAAAAGGGAGAACTAACATAATAAAAAGTGAGATATAAGCTATTAACAAGGTGGAAGAATCAGTAGCTAATTAAAGACAGTGTTAGGAAAGTTATAGGGTAAGAAAAGAAAGAAAAGAATTAACAGTTAAGTTCCTGAGTTATGAAATTCTGACTTACCAACAGCTCCTAATTGCCTTTAATATTATGTAAGCTTGATGTCACTTGGAAACAATTGAAATGACCCACACTCACAACAAATTTTTCATCAAATTACCTTCACCTGCTATACATGCAGCTTTTAACTCATTAAAAAATCTTGGACCCTTTTCTAACCCAATCAAAGCCACTGCCAGGGAGCCAATTTCAACTCATAGCAACCCTATTAAACAGAGTAGAACTGGTCCATTGTATTTCCAAGGGTGTACGTCTATCCAGAAGCATACTGCCCCCTCTTTCTCCTGCAAAGTGGTTAATGGGTTTAATCCCACAACGTTTTGTTTAGGGGCTGAGAGATTTAACCACTCCACCACAAGGGCAACTTTCTTTCACTAAAGTAAGTGTAAATAAGAACCATACTCACACTCACCTGTAGCAACTTACCTACAAATTTGACTTAAATACACACTTAGGAATGGATATCATTTGTACCTCCGGGACTGCCTGTACTTTTGATAGTTTTAGGAAGATTGAGCAATCTATTTCCATGGTGATACTGCCTCAGAAACCCAAGGAGGGGTCGCTATAAGTCGGATGCCACTCGACGGCAGTGAGTTTGCTTTTTTGGTTTATTGAGAAATTGAGCTATTTGATTTCATTGATTTGAGAAAAGAATACAGACAGATTGGCACTATCATTAAGGACACAAAAGAGTCAGAATACAAAAGATAGTTAAAAAAATAATAATTTAAATATGCTGTTGTTAATTCTTCTGTTTATACGTTCCAGAATCTTTATGTTGTGTGAATCTTTGTTGTTGGTATTAACAATAGCAGACAATTTGTATTGTGGGTGGTTATCAAGTTGAATCAAATTAAACATTAAAAAATGTCTTTTAAATTATTTAATTGAAAATTATATTTCTGTATATTAACCTATAATTATCACAATGCTAGCTATACCGTATCTCTGGAAGAATGCATAAAATGACCGAATTTCTGCATTGAATTATCTGTGATCCAACTGCTAGTTGAGCAAAATGTTTGTTTGTTTGTTTAGATTTGATTTTTTTTTATTTTGATTGATCAAAGATTTTGATTTTTCTATTTATTTAACAAAAAATTAAAAATTAACCAGCATGGCAGCATAGTGAACAAGAGTGTAAGTTTAATATATTTAATGATTATATAGTATATCTGGTATTTCAAGCGAGATGAAGTTACTAGAAAAGCCATTTTACTATTACATTTGGTGTTAACATTACAAAATCAAGGTAGAATTTGATATCAGTAGAATGCAATTGAGGAAATATACTTTTGTAATGCTTAGTAGTAAAGTAGAGGGTCAAAAAAAAAAAAGGGAAAGGTCCTCAACAAGATGGATTGACACAGTGGCTCCAACGATGGGCTCAGGTATAGCAAGGATTGTGGTGCTGGCATAGGACTGGGCAGTATTTCATTCTGCTGTACATAGGGTCTCTGTGAGTAGTAGATGACTCGATGGCACCTAACAACAATGAATAAATTCTACAGCAGTGGTATTGATGAGGTGAACTAATGTGTGTGATTTACATTTGTTGAAATAGTGCCATATATTCTTATATACACATGGCACTATTTCTACAAATATAAGTACATATACATATACGTATACATATACATATACATATACCTCTGAGGTCCAATGAGATTGATTCTTCAAGACCAAACAGCAAGAGAGCTGAAATTATACTTTTTGAGTTTGTTGTTGTTGTTGTTGTTATGTGTCCTCAACTCGGATCCTAATTATAGCGATCCCTCCTTGGGTTTCTTAGGCAGTATCGCTATGGAAGTAGATTGCCCCATCTTCCTTCTGAGGAGTGGCTGGTGGGTTTGAACCTCCAGCCTTCTGGTTACCAGTCAAGTGCCTTAGGCACTATGCTACCACATATATTGAATTGACTTAAACAAAAGTAAATATTGCATCATTAAACAAATGGTTTCCAACAATTAATTTAAATATCTAACATATGATACATTTCTTACATATATTTTCTTAAGTCTTTACAGCTTTGCAAGGTAGATAACATGGCCCTCAAATAAAATACCAGAGCTTTATAAAGGCAAAAGAAATTATCCATAATTTAGATTTAGATAGAAAATCTAACCATTTAACCTCCCCCAGTTTCAGACTCAGAACCCCTGAAATTGAATCCTTGGGAAGAGTTCAACATGCATTTTATTGCTGAAGAAGATGAAGATTTTTAGTATGTGGAGCTGATAATTATTATCACACATACTGGGGAGTGAGAAAACAGAGATACTAAAGACAGGTGCCTTTTAAACCTTATTATATTTCACAGTGTCTGTTTAATTTTTAAGGAACTAAAATTTTTACATATTGTGTTTGCAAGAAAGTCAGCCATGAAAGATTCAGTGTTCTTATGGGAAACATTCTCTTCCCTAAATGAAAAAATAAATTCTCTGTTAACTCTCTTGAAAGGTCTTCTAATTGAAGAAGTCCATTCTTCCCTCAAAGCACGTGGGCAGTTCCCATTAATAATAAAGCCCCTTAGGGGAAAAATAATTCCCTAAGATGCTATAAAATGCCCAAACAGGATGAAATCTTCTGCCAAGGTTTATACTGACAATGAGTCTTGATAGAAGCAACTCACTGTGCTTTCCACAGGACTGAGGAAAATTTTATCAGCAGTTATACAACTAACCAAATTAAATGGAAAGAAGCAAATGTGAAAGTCAACAGATTTGAATTTCACCCTCTAACTACAAAGCAAGGTTTACATCTGTTTATTTAGATGACAGCCCGTTTTGGTGCCATGCTTTAGGATCCAAGAGAGCAGGAAAGTGAGATAACAACGCTCGTGAATTCCACAGGAATGCAACAAGTTTCGAAGAGAATATTCCCAAACTGTATTAATATGAAAACATCTGTCAGTGCTGATTAATTTTCTTCATAGATTTTCTACCTTTGGAAACATCTGCAGCTGAAATGTATTTCTTTAAAATGTAGATTATAGAGGTCAGCCAGTTTATCAGCCTTTCGAAGAATTGGCTGCTTGCTACAGTAGACAGATATAGCTGAAACAGCAAGATTAAGTGCATACCCTTAAAGCCACTGTTGAAAAGCTGTTGGGGTGAAGGGGAAAGACTTCCAAAATAAACTTATTAGGTCAAAAATAATTCAGCTGGAAACTTACTTGTGGTCTACATTATTTCAATAAAGGAAAGTCACGTGATAGTCATATGCAGAAAATATTTACAGCAATTTTCTCCTTTACCACACACATTTTTATGGTAAAGACTTTCCCCTTCAAATTTAATAGTCAAAAATGAAAAGCAATTGAGCAGACAAATGTTCCTTGCTGTCTAAAATGGGTTATTTTTAGTATTATACTTAAATATTCTGTGTATTTTAAAATAGACATGCACAATAACAGATTGGTTAGGAAAATGTAAATGTAAGAATCTATGCAAAGGCCTAATTGAGGTGAAACTTGTCAAAGAATTAAGTCATGATTTATTTTAGATGAAAATTTAAGACTCTTTATGGAACTTGCTTGCAGGTGCCAGAGATTTGGTGACGTCACCAGCATGCAAGGAAGAAACTATCCATAGTATTTTTATTAAAAGTTAAATTTGCTGTGAAGCTGATAGCTTGTTCTTCTAATTATCATTCAACTTCATATTTTCTGATTCCTTTCTGAATCACACTCTTATTGTTCTCTCATAAAGCATCTGCATATTTGGGGCTTTTATTATTATGAAAGGAGTCCTGGTAGTTAAAGCACTCAGCTGCTAACCAAAACATCAGCAATTCAGTCCTACCAGCTGCTTCACAGGAGAAAGATGTGGCAGGCTGCTTCTGTAAAGATTTACAGCCTTGCAAACCCCCTGAGGCAGTCCTACACTTATCTTTGTGGGTCACCATGAGTCAGAATACACTCAATGACATTATCAATATAGTTTTTTTGTATTAGCTATGTAATTCCTGGAAGAGCAATTTTCTTGCATCTTGAAACATGCTGCACAGTAGGAAGGATTCAGATTGAGCAGAACTCACTTGAGAAACTTTTACAGGTAAAAAAAAAAAAGTGAGTGAAATACTAAGGAAATACATTTGTTATATATAAGTGTATATACAACTCCTATCTTTTGATATTCTGTGTATTTGCCATTGTTATTATATTTACTGGATATGTTGGATATGTTGCATATCACTCTCATGGAATTTCAAGATGCTTAATTTCAGGCAGGAAATATCATCTAAATATTAACCAATACTTCCAATTAAATAAATAGTAATGCCACTCCATTCGGTCAGCCCCAAGGTTACAGGTGAGGAGAGACAACTCAGGGATGCCCAAAAGTAGCAGGTGGGAAGAGCAAGAGAAAGGGGATTAAAAGCCAGGAAGCCAGAGAGAAGAGCAATCAGCCAAAGGGATTAGGTGAGGAGAGA
>NW_006921800.1:5377454-5378953 GCF_000298275.1 Orycteropus afer afer | reverse complement strand
GGGTTTGAACCGCCAGCTGTCTAGTTAGCAGGCAAGTGTCTTAGACACTATGCTACCAGAGCTCCTAAAAATAGTACTGAAAAGTAAATGGATGTTAGGTTATTAGTTATTTTTGTAATATTGAAACATTTTAAGGTGAGTAATACTAAGGTTAACATATTCTGCTGCTATTAAAAGCCATATCTTCCTTTAGAATTTATATAAAAGATTCAATTTCTGGAGCAAATGTTGGAAATACTTCATGCTGATATACACACCGTGGGGTTCATGTTTCTAAATTGGGCCATAAAAAAGAAAAGAAAAAAAAAATGTTAGTCTTATTATACCTTAATAGTCTCTAGATAAATTTTCAATCTGAAATAAGAAAATTTAAATTTTATTCAATGCTCTATCCAAACATAGCTGAAAGAAAATTGTCTACGCCTAAAAGTATTATGAATGCCATATTAAAACTTAGCATTTCTAAGATATTTTCTGTGAAATACATTAATAAAGATTTAAAAAGTTATGCTAAGATATTTTTCATCAACAAAAAAGAAATTCTTTCTACCTTTTAACTTGAACTTCTTGCCAAGGTATTTATTTCTTGCCAAAGTATTAACAAACTCTTGAGAAAAGAGATAACATGTAATTACCATTGTGCATTCAATCATGTTTTCCTTTATGTTGTCAGTGTAAGAGTCATCTGGCAAGTTCACATTTTCATCAATATCTCTTTTGGTTATTTTCCTCCATAAACGTAGCTGGGCTTGAGTAAGCTTATTGGACTGTCTTCTCAAAGTGACCCTTAGTCTTTAAAAATGATTCTTTCTTCTTGAATACTGAACTCCTTGAAGTCGGTCAACTTAATTTGCTTTCAGTCTTCTTCTAGGAGAGATGGACGGGGTGGAATAGTACCTTTGTCCCCACTTTGCTTCTTAGCCTCAATTCCAGGGTAAGACTAAACAAAATACTCATCTCCAACTCATCATCCTTTACACATTTTTCTATAGTATGTGATATAAAATAGATGGAATGTATCACACATTATACTTGTTCCTGTATTTAAGCCTTCAGCTTTGTGTTCTAAATTTCATAGATAAATAGATAGATATGTAGGTAGGAAAGTAGGTAGGTAGGTAGGTAGGAAGAATGAAGAAAGGAAGGAGGCAAGGAAGGAAGGAAGAAAGAAAAGAAGATCTATAGAGTCAAGTCCAACTCATGGTGACCTTAGGTACAATGAACGAAATGTTGCTAATACTGCATCACCCTCGCAATTATCCTTGCTGGCCCTCTACTTTATCAAGCATGATGTCCTCCAGTTTTTAATCCCTCCTGATGATTTGTGCAAAGCAAGTTAATGGGACACTGTTCTGTTGTGATCTGTAGAGTTTTTATTGGCTGATTTCCACAAGTAGATCACCAGGTCTTTCTTCCTGATCTGTCTTAGTCTGGAAGCTCCTCGGACACTTGTACTCCTTGGGTGACCTTGCTGGCATTTAAAATATAGTAGCATAACC
>NW_006921800.1:5363902-5377149 GCF_000298275.1 Orycteropus afer afer | reverse complement strand
CATGGACAAGCAGGAAATATTTTAAATACACACCAATTTAGAGTTGTTAATCCCCTAAATTGGTTTCTAGTGATGATAACTGCAATTAATTTCATATCTTCTGAGATATGGTATCTTTCCAAATTGCTTCCAGCAATTTCTCGTTATTCAAAACAATAACTTACATCAATTTATTTAATTAAAACTATGTATTTTCATTGCAAAAAAATACTTTTTCATTGTAAAACGATATAATTTGATTTTATACTTAACAAACACTGTAGAGCCAGAGTAACAAACTTTACTATAGAGCACAGTGTGGTTCCTGGACCAGCATCATCAACAATAATATGAAGTTGTTAAAAAACACAAATGCTCTGTCTTCATATGAATAACAAAATGTGTGTTGGGCCCAGCAATCTGTGTTTTAACAAACCCTCCTGGTGATTCTAATCAGAATTGAGTTAAGATTTCATACTTCTTTAAGAATCATTCAAATACCCCTCCTCCATACACACCCCAAGTAAAAATAAAATAACAGTAGGTTTTTTCCAATGTTTGAAGTACTTTTCAGAATAAGATGATTTTGAAGTCATTTGTAATCTGAATTAGAAAGCTGAAGTCAGTAAATCATTACCCTGACATCACAGAAGTAAGTCTACATGAAATTCAAGCTATGATAGGCCATGGTGTGTTTTGCTGTAGTACTTTAATTATAAAATTTATAAGATCATCTCTCTCAAGGACTAGAGAGTAACTTCTTAGAGGTGGGACAGCTCTTGAACTTTCTCAGCCTTGAGATGGGGCAACTTGGAGTATGAAGTAGACTCCACATTTTTTGTTGTTTTCTTATAAAAGTAATGTGTACTTATTGTGAAAAATATAAATAATAAAATAAAACCACAGACAATTCTACTCTTTTGTCTTTTCTACTTTTTTGATGACTTGATTATAGTGGTACCTCTCGTGGTTTAGTGTGTAAGGCATTTGACTGGTAACCAGAAGACTTGTGATTTAAACCCACCAGCCACTCCTCAGAAAGAAGATTGGGCAATCTACTTCCTTAGTGATACTGCCTCAGAAACCCAAGGAGGGATTGCTATGAGTCAGATCCAACTGGAAGGCAGTGACTTTGGGTTTTTTTTTTGTTTGTTTGTTTGTTTTGTTTTGTTTGTTATTGATTATAGTTGCTGCCCTATTTTCTTCCAAGGCTATACATGGCTACTTCTGGTTCCCTGCTGGATTCTTCTCCAGATTAAGCTACCTCTCACCTTCAGAATCATGTTTTTGGTTTATTTCTACCATTTGTTTTTTCTTAATCTGTAGAGAACAGATTTTATTAGTGGTTACCAAGGGGTTGATGGAGAAAATGCAACTTATTTCTTAAAGGGCACTGAGTTTCTGTTATAGTCACTGTCTAGTTGACTATAGTTGAAATCTAGTTAATTTCAGTTAATGGAAACTTGATGTGTGTCATATAGAACTGCATTCCACAGACATTTATATACCTGATTTTTTTTTTTTTTTTTTCTGAAGCAGGTCACCAGGTCTTTCTTCTTGCTATTGTTGCTTTTAATGCTCTTTGATTCTTGGTCATCCCTTACCTTTGCACTATAACCCCTACTCTGTACACTCCTGTTGCTTGAATTTTGAATATTATTTCCATCTTCACTATTATTGCTAAGGTAAATTGTCTCTTACCTAGACTACTGTAAGACTCTTTCTACCTTAGAAGTTCCCTTCAAAAATGAGTCTCCTCTCATTTTTTCCTAGCCTCCACAATGTAGCTAGCCTGAGTGTTCTGAGGGAGAGGTATGATTTATCTTATTCAGTTACTCATCATCTCCATTATTTAGAGTTTAGTTTGAAATGATTATTTACCCCCATAGATTACATGAAAAGCCCAAATGCCATAATATGGGGCCATTACCTATAGCAACTTCATTTTCTCCCACTTTCCCACATGTTCAGGCAGTAAAACCTATCCTCCAATCTGTGAGCTTGTCCCTCAACTGGGTCACACTCTCCATTCTAATTGTTTCTCCAGGTAATTTTAAGATACATCTAAGATCCTCAGATTATGCTTATCTCCATATGGTATAACAAAATAAAGCTATAAGATATGCCCATTAATTTCTAATTCAAGTCCCTCTTCCTCCTGAGATCTTCCTTAACCATTGCTGTCTATATACCATCTTCTGGAATACCTTTCCCATTTATCATTCATTTAATACTTATAGTAAAATTATGATGGTTATTATATTATTTATTATCTTAGAACCATAGAATCATCACATTATAGAACTGTAATGGACTTGGATATCATCACTGAAGTCAGATGGATCTTGGCTGAAAGCAAGGAAAGATGTTTACCCATGTTTTATTGACTATACAAAGGCATTCAACTGTATAGATCATAGCAAATTATGGATAATATTTGAAGAATGGGAATTCCAGAAGCCTTAAATTTTGCTCATGAGGAACCTGTTTGTAGACCCACAGGCTGCCATTTAAACAGAACAAAGTAATAGTGCATAGTTTAAATCAGGAAGGATATGGATCAGGGTTGTGTTTTTTTCATCATACTTATTCAATCTGTATGCTGAGTGAATAATCTGGGCAGTTAGACTATATGAAGAAGAAAATAGCATCAGGGTTGGAGAAAGACTTATTAACAACCTGCTGAAGAGGAAAGATTACAGTCTTCAGTAGGGATTACAGCTCAGAAAGAAAACAAAAATCCTCAAAAATGGACTTACACGGAACATCATAAATGGAGAAAAGATTGAAGTTGCCAGGTAGTTTATTTTACTTGGATAAATCCATGTAAATCCAGTGAACAATCAGCCTATTGAAGCGCCAGTCAGGAAATCAGATGTTGTATTCCACTGGGAAAATACGCCGCAGAAGATCTCCTTAAAGTGTTCAAGAGCAAAGTTGTCACTTTGAAGATTAAGGTTCACCTGAACCAAGCCATGGTATTTTCAGTCACCTCATATGCATGTGAAAGTTGGACAGTGAATAAGGAATATTGAATAAGAATTGATGCCTTTGAATTGTGGTGTTGGTGAAGAATACAGAAAATACCATGGACTGCCAGAATGAACAAATCTATCCTGTGCAGGTGCAGTTGGAATGTTCCTTAGAGGTGAGAATGGCCAGACTTTGTCTCACCTGCTTAGGTTATTTTGTCAGAAGAGACCAGTCTCTGGGAAAGAATATCCCACTTGGTAAAGTAGAGGGTCAGATAAAAATAGAAAGTCCCTCAATGGGATGGATTGGCACAGTGGCTGCAATAATGGGCTCCAGGATAGTGAGCATTGTGAGGATGGCCAGGACTGGGCAGTGTTTTATTCTGTTGTGCATGGGGTAACTGTGAGTCAGAGCTGACTCTGTGACACCTAACAACAACAACAACAATGGACTTGAACAAAGGAAAAAAAAATGCCTATAATATATAACAATAACTGCTTTTCTTTTAAGGTACTAAGTTATAAAAATGCTTAATGGCACCCTCCCATCCCCCACCCCCCAAAAAAAAACCACTGGGTCCTTATTGCCTTCATTAGCTTACAGAATTCAGAGCCATAGATGTTACACCTTAGAGGAGAAACTGTATATGGAAGCCATGAATAAATAGAATGTATATTGATTGACAGTAACACCATGTTTACATAATGAGCAGCACCTCTTGGTTGCAACACATTCATGAAGACCATCCAGAACAGTAGAATTTCATTAACTCATTATTTTCACTGTTTTGTTCTGCCTTGAAATAGAAAAGGACCTAGGGACAATATAAATGCAGCATTCTATTTCCAGAGAAGTGTGCTAGTAATTTATGTATCTGGGTAGGTCCTTCATGAAAATCTTGGTTCTTAGTGTTTAAGTAGTTAAATAAAATGTTCTAAAACACAGATTTTTCCCAGTGTTTAGGATTTAAAACCAGGATTGCGGCATGCCACTGTTCAGCTTGTTCACTCTACAGGGATGTCTGGATGAATGAACAAGGAAGGAGATTAAATCCAGCCTACATCTGTTCACAAATTCTAAACTCTAGCACTGGGTTGTACCTTTTCTAACTCACATGAAGACTTCTTTACCAGCCTGCAGCAGCTCTGTTGGAATCAGCTTGAAATCTGTGAAAGCATGAAGTGGTTAAATCCCAAAGAATCAGAATGACCATAAGTGTGCCTTTATAGAGAGAAGTAGTATTATTCTGTAACCAAGTTATTAGTTTTAGTACAAGAATTTCATTTTTAAAAAGTAATCAGAGACCTGGTTTCCAACACGATTAAAGCACATAAACACAGCAAAGAAGAAGATAAATCAGGCTTAGTGTTTATTTTTCTTAAAATTAGTTATAAAATGGTATCCATTAGATTGCCATTTTTAAAACATACCAATTTATTCATGTTTTTCTTTGTGAGTTAATAAAAGCATCTTTTATATAAAAAAGAAAAATTCACTGCAGTGTCCAAAATTTTTCCTCAGCAGTCAGTATCTGCTGAAGATTACTTACTGTTTAAATGAAAATGCAATAATCTACCACTGACCATATTTTAACTGAGATGCATGGACCTCTAGAAAGCTAACATAAGAAGCAGGCCTAGCAACCTATTTCATTGAAAGCAAATTTTGTGTCCTCTCTGTATTTTTCAGAGCATCCTCATTATGATGTTAGGTAGGGGTATTGAAACATCAGGATGTAATAAAGGCGAAAAAGCAACAACTGTGAGGTAGAAGAATCAAGCGATGTTTACTTGTGATTATCAGAAAGCCCCCCCCCCCAGGTATCTGATAAAAGGAGATGGAAACCCACAAACCTAGCTCAATAGGAAAAGAAAATGAGAAGGTAGTAGTCACAGAGAACAAAGATAATAAATATCAGTAATATGTTCCCTACATATAAGAATGGATTTTTATTTCCTACCTTGCACAACACTCCTGAGTAGTGTTCAATTCTTCTGTTTTCCTCCATTAAATGATAAAGTACTTTCATAAAGTGCTTTGAGATCCTCAGATAAAGCTACTAAGTGCAAATTAATGTCATCTAAAAGCTGTATTAATGACTTCATAAGCAATAGTGGAATGGCTTCCAATTTAGATCTAAATAGGTGTAAATCATTTCACAGGAAGAACCAAGTGAATTAATTGCAAAAGAATAGTTCAGCATGCACCAAACCTATTAGGATACTTGAACACAGCTGCAACTCAGAGGATAAACTAGATTAGAATACTGTTTGCAGAAAATAGCAAATCGAAGCACTCTTTGAGGCAATTAACAAAATCAGAGTATCCTTTGAAGCAAATAAGCATGAAAAATGCCTTTCTTACTCTAATTTTTCCAAATGCCTACTTCTGCTGCTGACATGAGTGTCTTGGATTATGTTCAAAGCCCAACATAACAGTTTCTGACATACAGATGAGATTTTGTTTTGATGTGAACTATTCAGCCATAGCTAAATGCACATTTTCAACCACAGAAATGATGAATATGAATTATTATAGCAACACCCACTATAGCTTGACTCACTGGAGGCATCACCCATCATGTTTTACTGCTATCTTTCCACTGATTTTGGGGAAAAATAGGTAAGTTTAAAGGGAAAATTAAAACAGTTATTAACAAAACAAAAAAAAATATGATGATGTTTTCATATGTATGCTTAGATTATGGAGTCCTGGTGTCCCAGTGGTTAAAGCACTTAGCTGCTACCTGAAAGACCAGGGGTTCAATTCTCCAGCTGCTACATGGAAGAAATATGTAGCCCTCAGCTTCTGTAAATATTTCAGCTTTAGAAACCTTATGGGCTCTGAAACTTACTCTTGAACAGAGACTGAAAGCAACTGGAAGAAATCATGGAGTAAATGATATGAACAGAAGATTTCAAAGATTGGTTTGAGAAGACAAACTAAAATATTATAAAGAAATGTCCAAAGACCTGGAGTTAGAACATCAAAGAGGAAGAACACACTCAGCATTTCTCAAGCTAAAAGAACCAAAGCTAAAAGTTCAAGCCTCGCGTTGCACTACTGAGGTATTCTATGGGCAAAATATTGAACAATGTAGGAAAAAGCAGAAGATGGAAGTAATATACGGAGTCACTGTACCTAAAGAATTGGTCGACATGAGGTAGCATACTATCAATAGCAGAAAGATGTTCACTGATATTTTTGACTATGGAAAGTTGTTTGACTGTGTGGATCATAACAAATTATGGATAGCATTGCAAAAAGTGGGAATTCCAGAGCACATAATTGTGCACATGAGGAACCTGTGCATAGACCAAGAGGCAGTCATTTGAACAGAACAAGGGGATACTGCATGGTTTAAAGTCAGGAAAGCTGTGTGTCAGGGCTGTATCCTTTCACCATACTTATTCAATCTGTATGCTGAGCAAGTAATTCAAGAAACTGGACTATGTGAAGAAAAACGTGGCATCAAGAATGGAGAAAGACTTATTAACAACTTGTGATAAGCAGATAACACAATCTTACATGCTGAAAATGAAGATTTGAGGCACTTAATGATGAAAATCAAAGACTGTAGCCTTCAGTATAGATTTCACCTCAACATAAAGAGAACGAGTCCTCACAACTGGACTAATAAGCAATATCATTATAAGTAGAGCAAAGATTTAAGCTGTCAAAGATTCCATTTTACTTGTATCCACAATCAACATCCATGAAAGCAGCAGTCAAGAAATCAAACGATGTATTGGTTTGGGATAATCTCCTGCAAAATACCTTTTTAAAGTGTCAAAAGAGTCCTCACTTTGAAGACTCAGGTGTGCCTGATCCAAGCCATGGTCTTTTCAATAGCTTCATATGGATGGGAAAGCTGGACAATGAGTAAGGAAGACTGCAAGGATTGGTGCATTTGAAAGTGGTATTGGCAAAGAATATTGAATGTACCATGGACTGCTAAAGGATCAAATACATCTGCCTTGGAGGAAGTACAGCCAGGATGCTCCTTTGAAGTGAGGGTGCTGAGAATTTGCATCTCATATTTTGGACAGGTTATCAGGAGAGACCAAACTCTGAAAAAGGACATTATGCTTGGTAAAGTGGAGGGTCAGCAAAAAAGAGGAAGACACTCAACAACATGGACTGACAAAGTGACTACAACAATGGGCTCAGGCATAGCAGCAATTGTGGGGAGGGCACAGGACTGGGTGGTGTTTTATTCTGTTGTATGTGAGGTCCTTCAATTGACTCAATGGTACCTAACAAGAAAGTACACAAGGTATTTTTATGTACATTATTTTAATTAGAAATAACTACCCAGCAACTGGTAAGACAGATGTATCCCCTTTTAAAAAACGTGTGGTTGGTTTTTCTCATCAACAGAAATTTTATCTGATCTAACACTGCAAAACCAACCTAGATAAAGATTTGTGGTGGGCTTTATATATTTCATGTATTTATTTCAACATTTACAATTTTTGCAAACCTGAAATCCTAATTATTTTACAAACACAGATGTGATCTGTTATTCTTCAGAAGTAGGTAAATGAAGTCTTGCATTAAAAACAAACAAACAAAAAAATTGTAGCACACTATTTGTCCTTCTGTACCTTTGGGAATGCATTAGAATTGAGGGACATAGCCAAAAAGAGGTCCTCTGAGTCATGAATGCAGGCCATCTTGGCTTTGAGTGTGGAATATAGTTGAAGCTTGAGGGTTGCCCAGGTTTTGTTAGTCCCCTAAAGCATTTTCAAGATGAATAACAAAAATAAAGTGAAGGAGAGAGAGAGAGAGACACATATTCACACAAAAGTAGATTGCTCAACCTTCCTTCTGAGGAGTGGCTGGTGGGTTTGATCTGCCAGCCTTCTGGTTAGCAGTCAAATGCCTTAGGCACTGTGCCACCAGAGTTCTTAGGGGAAAGTAGAGATGGGTAGTTGTGGTAGTGTTGGTCATGTTGCCACAAAAACCATAGATACCATCAGTCATTGCCTACTTTTATCCCCAATTCCACCCAATTGCTCCTCTCAGTAATATGGTAAAACACGGCTGAAATTTGGAACCACATACTAACTATATCTTGCCAAATGAGCTAAATTACTCTATAATATCAAGCAACACCTAAATTTCTGGGAGTTTAAATAACACAGTTTTATGTGTTGCACACATTAAAATCCATCATGATGTGTAGAAGAGCTTTGCCCATCCTAGTCACTCACAGATTCAGGATGACAGAGCAACCATTATCTTGAATGTTATTCTGTGGTAAAGGAAAAGAGAAAATTTTGAGGGGTGGGTTGTGGGGGGATGATTTCCAACTAGCTAGAAAGTGATCCACGTCACTTCTGATCATAACACTTTATTTTGCTTATTATGCTTCCTGGCTCCCTTGTAGCTCTCTGGTTATGTGGCCATAGCCAACGGAAAGGAAGCTGGGAAAAGCAATTCTACCATGGGCCTACAAGGGGAGAAATCCCAGAATATTTAGTGAACAGCAATATGTGTATAGCCCAATAATATCTATAGCACAATAGTATCTATAGCACAATAATTACTTTAAATATTAGAATAATTTATTGAACTATGTTCTGTAGAATCAAGTTTAAGACAACTAGATCAGTCAATCTGCAATCAAGCAGAATGCAGTAACATTACCTCAGGTATACCTAGAAGGAGGCATCATTGTCTTCCTGATGACACACATCATGAAAGCAAGTTTAAGGCAATATTTAATCATATTGTCATTGTGAGATTATTTTCTTTAACAATTGAATATGCTATCATTTTCTACTATATGACATTTTCTGTGATTGACACCATTTATTTTTATTTTGTTTGTATTATTCAGTTGGCCAGAGTATTAAATTTTATAGACTGCACAGTCTAACTGTCCAAGATTGATGCTGCTGACATTGTTTGATTTTATGCAAGCACTATAAAGAGGGGCTACTGTGACTAACACTGTCCACAGTTTTTCTCAGAAAGGATAAATTGGTATTTTAGTTATTCTCAGAGAGAAATAGGTCATTTGGGTTCAAATGAATGGAAACCTCATTTGATGAATGCAACTTAATAAAAACAAGAACCTATGTGGAGAGTATAGAAGATGAGATCCTTCTAAAATAAATAAAAGAAAAACACATTTGAGTCTGAATGAGAATATAAAAAACTATTTTGTTGGCAGAAAAGAAGATGAAAGTCATACGGTTTAAAGCCTTTGTTACTATTTTCAAGATTTCAAAGACTGTAAACGTTTTTATTTGCCTAGTATAAATCAGTTTCACTTATCATGTATTGATATTTCAAGATAAAGTGTCCTGTTTTCTGACGAACAACAAATGTGCAAAGTGTATAGGATGTGAGCAACTGCTTAAATGCATTCCAGCCTGGAATTAACATTAAGTGACCACCACTATGGCAATGCTACATTAAAAAGTGTGTCATTCCAAGTAATTCATTGTCATTTTGACTTTTGTCATGATACTTAAAATGGTACAGTAAGAAGTGTCCTGACAAGGCCAAACTATCCCAAAACATTGAAGTCCACACAGAGAAGTCTACTAGCAATACTGTTCTATCAATTTTGAGTCTGGAGAACTATTGGCTTTTTAGAGATCTGTGACTTAACATAAGACCTTCCAAAATGACTAGGTCGCCCACTTCTGAGAGCACCTGTATGCCTGTGCCTTTTCATGTCTCAGCATAATATGCCACCTACATTAATAAGCCTATATAAGTGGCACTTTACAAGATATAATCTACACTCTCTAGTTACTAAAACATCAATGATAAATAGACTACTTGTTTTTCTTTACACACATTGGAGAAAAACTCTAAAAGAGAAGAGAACTTTTATAGGTCTTTTCTACTTAAGTCAAGGACCCCTGGTGGTACAGTGGTTAAAGCACTTGGCTGCCAATTAAAAGGCGGTGTTTCGAACACACTAGCCAATCCACGGGAGAAAGGTGAGGCAGTCTGCTTCCATAAAGATATACAGCCTTAAAAACCCCATGGGACAGTTCTACTCTGTCCTGTAGGGATACTATGACTTGGAATCAACTCGATGGCAGTGAGTTTGGTTCTTGGATTTTCTACTTACTGCAATCCTGCAATAGGGTTTACCATCTTTTAGACTTGCTTCTCACAGCTCTCTTATCCCCAGATATTCATATAAAAGCTGAAATCCTTATGAACAAGGTATTCCAGGCTTCAGGGTGAATTTTCAAAACTCTGCTTGGATGAGGAACATATAAAATCTGTTAGTTTATTGCATTTTGAGTTCACATTGCCTCTGCAGTGTTTTGAACATTCACACCTTCAGGTTAGCACATTCATTAAAAAACATCTCATGAGTGTGATATGAACTCAAATTTGAGCACACAGATTTGAATGAATAAAAAGGCACTTACAGAGCCAGATAATAGTCACATTCATAGGTCTGTGGTTTTTCAGCCTAGCTCTAGGCCAATATAATTTCACACAGTGTAACAGAATGAATAACAGAATTATTACCTCATCTTTAAGACATTATGATAACAAATTTTGGAATTAAAAGTATGAGGCAGCTATACTTAACTGCCTTCCCCCATCATAACTTTAATCATGGTACAAATAATGTATGAATTTAATTTAGGCCACTTTTTATTTTTTAATATCATCAGCCAGTTTCTAAATTTTAAAATGCCTTTCTTTGACCAGAAGTGCTTTTCTTTTTTCCAACTGCTTTTTCATCAAAGTCCAGGGGAGAACCTGCTGAATATTCCTTTAACCATGAATTATATAACCCTCAATGTAATTATGCATTAGCTACTTAATTCTTTACATTAAAAAACAATTTTTTTTTTTACATTGTACCCTTTTGTAGCTGGTATTTGTCAATATCTTGTTCCTATGTCTGAAAAACTGTAAAAAAGTGCTGTGTTTTACAGAGAAAATGCATCCATAATGCTCAGTTTATGACATACACTTTGTAAAAACTATCTGAAAAGTTTGAGGAGCCCATTCATATATATTGAGTACTTTCATGTATCAAAGATTTTCCAAAAAAGTGCAAATATTTCCTACATTATTAAGTGGAAGAATGGAAAAAGGCAAACAAATTCATTATCCTAAAAGTAATTATATTCTTATGACTTTGATAGGTAAAACATATATATTTTGTCTTTATGTTTTAATCTTAATCTATACTAATATAGTGTGTGGGAATATTTTCTCCCTCTATTTGGTTTATTTACATTTTCTATATATTTTTTTTTCTGCCTGAAAATAACATGCCTTATATAGCACTCTCTATCTTGCAATCACTACCCATCATATTAAATAAATGTGAGACTAATTGTATTTTCCTTATGGACCCTTTATCTATCTTCCAGAATTCAGAGAAGGTTATCCCTTTTGCAGGCTACATTTTTTGTAAGAATTATTTCAAAACATGTAGCTATATTCTACAATTATTGTGGTAGTTATATTTGTATGTCAACTTGGCTGGGCCTGGTTGAGTGGCTGGGCAGCTGGTGGTAGTTATTCCCCATAATGAGACTGGCAATCAACTCCATGGAGGGATCTACCACAAGCAACTGAGTAGCTGCTTTTGGGATGTGGTCTGCTTCCTGTATATAAGGAGAAGACTTGGGGATAATCTCTAGCTTATGGCATGTTTGGACCCTGTATGTAGCCGTCTCATTGCTCAGCAGCCTGCCATGCTCTGCTGACCTTGGGACTTACAATGGACTTGAATCAATGGCCTGCCATGTGGTTTGGTAACATTGGAACTGTGACATTTTATTTGTCAGCCTTGCGCTTGTCAGCCTCTGCAGCCACCAGTGCCTGAGTGAAGAGATGCCTCTAGCTCCAGTGGGCTGGGAGCAAGAGGCAGAGCTGAAGCCCAAGGTCAAGGGGCTTTCACACAGCCCCTATAGCCTGGCACTTGGAACTGGGACTTAAAACCTCCAAACTGTAAGAGAATAAACTCCTGTTTGTTATGACCATCCCATTTTTGATATATTCTTGTCAGAGCAGCACTAGGTAACCAGAACAATTTTTTTTTTTCCATTCCACAATTATTCAATAGTTTTCCTAATAATGGTATAGTTCTAATTTGTGGGTTCACTATATTTTTCTAAGGAATTCTGGTGACATAATGGTTAAAGCATTTGACTGCTAACCAAAGGACCAGCAGTTCAAACCTACCAGCAGCTCCATGGTAGAAAGCTGAGTCAGCCTGATCCAATAAAGATTTACACCTTTGGAAACCTTATGGAACAGTTCTACTCTGTCCTATAGGGCCACTATGAGTCTGATTCTACTTGATGGCAGTGGGTTTGGTTTGGATTATATTTATCTGTATTTAGCATTCTATTTCTCTGTATAATCAGGGTTTTTAAAACCTATATCAGTTGACTTATAACTAGTTTACCTAATTTTATCTAGAATTCCTTCCTCTCATATATTCATTCCCTCAGCAAATATTTCCTGAGCAGTTATTTAAATTCAGAAACTTTATTTGGTACTGAATATTAATTTATGAACAAGAAATAGAAGGATCCAGCCCTTACAGAAACTAAACACTGATAAAGGATAAAGATAAGCAAACAGGAAATTTGGTGTGGTGTAGAGAAAGTAGAATGTGCAGAGAGTGCTTGGGAGATGTATATAACTAAGATCTTGAAAATAAAGAACATTCTTAAGATAAATGGATGTCTATGCTAAAACATGGGTAGTGTAATGCCTAAGGCATTTGACTGCTAACCAGAAGGCTGGCGGTTCAAACCCACAGTGGGCAACCAATTTCCATAGTGATAATGCCTCGGAAACCCCAGGAGGTGTCACTATGAGTCGGATCTGACTTGATGACACTGAGTTGTTTTTTTTTTTTTTTTTTTTGGTTATAGTAAAACACGAAAGCCGAATAGGAATGATCTAGAAAAAGGGCATGCCTTCCAGTGTGTGTGAGAGAGAGAGACAGAGACAGAGAGGGGCAGAGGCAGAGAGGGGTAGAGAGAAAGGGAAAGTGAAAAGTGAAGGCAGGTGTGAGAGGAAAAAGTAGCAATGTATTTAAGAAATAGACATAGCTTTCAAAGAAGTAGATGTAGTTCAATTTGACTACAGTAACAATAGAAAATACCCAGTGTATTGTTTGGCAGTGCAAGTGAATTTTCTATGAAGCTAATGAAAGTTAAGCTCCCACATCTTTCTTTTGTACAGGTCCTTTCCAAGGCACTAAGAGGGACAAAAATAATGAGTTCTTATGTTCATACGTGTGTGTGTGTGTGTGTGTGTGTGTGTATGTATATATATAT
>NW_006921800.1:5353130-5363037 GCF_000298275.1 Orycteropus afer afer | reverse complement strand
ATATATGACAGAACATGATCAAGCATTTTCCAAATTTGCTAACAATCTTAAATATGCTCTCAAGGAAAAAAACGAATAATGAATTGGTACACTGATATGTATTTTTCTAAACTAATTATAATAAAATTTAATTTGAACACTTGGCTACAGGAAAATTAAAAATAATCTTTCTCTTCTCTGTATAGAAAAGGATACTCAATGTAGTTGTCATATGAGAAGGGAAATGTATCCAGTCCTTTGTACAAAAAAAAAAAAAAAAGCATAGAAGAAGCAGGAAGCAGGGGGGAAAGGTGGAGGGACAAGAGAAAAGAGTGACAGGGATCTGAGGTAATGGGAGGGACCCAGGCCCCACCCACAAGAGGCAGGAAGCAGAGAGGTTTCAAACAGCTAAGGGAGACAAAGTTGTCTGTCAGTTTGTCATACTGTGGGGTTGCAAATGGTGCACAGGTTTCAACACAGCTTATTGACTGAGACAGACTATGAATAAGGAAGAGTCCATCCACTCTTGAAAGAATTATCCAGGGAAAACCTTATGAATCACCGAGAAACACTGTCTAATACATTACTGTGCAACTTTATGAATAGCCCATAAACATTGTCCAATGCAGTGCAGGAGGATGTGCCCCTTAGGTCGGAAGGCTCTCAAAATACGACTGAGAAAGAGCTGCTGCATCAGGGTGGAAACAACCTTCCTGGTAGAGATAGAGTAAAGCTTTTGAGACCTCCATTTGCTGATGTGGCATGACTCAATTGAGAAGAAACAGCTGCAAACATCTATTAATAATCAGAACATGGAATGTACAAAGGGTGAACCTAGGAAAATTGGAAACTGTCAAAAAAGAAATGAAACGCATAAAGATTGATATCCTAGGCATTAATGAGCTGAAATGGACCAGTTTTGGCCATTCTGAATGAGACAACCATATGATCCACTATTCCAGGAATAAAAAATTGAAGAGTAATAGCATGGCATTCATCATCACAAAAGATGTTTCAAGATCTGTCCTGAAGTACAATATTGTCAGTGATAGGATAATATCAATATCTCTGCAATGAAGACCAGTTAATACTACTATTATTCAAATTTACACACAAACCACCAAAGCCAAACGTGAAGAAATTAAAGATTTTTATCAACTTCTGCAGTCTGAAATTGATGGAACGTACAATCAAGATGTGTTAATTATCACTGGTGACTGAAATGCACAAGTTAGAAACAAGGAAGAATCACTGGTGGTTGGAAAATTTGTCCTTGGTGACAAAAATAATGCTAGAGATCACATGATAGAATTTTGCAAGACCAACGACTTATTCATTGCAAATACATTTTTCCAACAACACAAATGGAGCTATACACATGGACTTCACCAGATGGAGTACACAGGAATCAGATTGACTACATCTGTGGCAAGAGGCAGTGGAAAAGAACAAGGCCAGGAGCTGATTGTGGAAGAGACCATCAATGGCTCAAATGCAAGTTCTACTTGAAGACAATTAAAATAAGTCCATGAGAGCCAAAATATGATCTGGAGTATATCCCACATGAATTTAGAGACCATCTAAAGAATAGATTTGATGCATTGAGCACCAATGACCAAAAACCAGAAGAATTGTGGGATGACATCAAGAACATTATCCATGAAGAAATAAGAAGTTATTAAAAATACAAGAAAGAAACAAAAGACCAAAATGGATGTCAGAAGAGACTGAAAATTGCCTTTGAATAGGGTGTAGTTAAAGGAAATAGAAGAAATGACAAGATAAAAGAGCTAAACAGAAGATTTCTAACAGCAGCTTGAGAAGACAAAGTTAATTATTATAATGAAATGTGCAACAACCTGGAGTTAGAAAACCAAAAGGGAAGAAAAGCTTTTATCAAGCTGAAAGAACTGAGGAAGAAATTGAAGCCTCCAGTTGCAATATTGAAAGATTCTTTTGGCAAAATATTAAATGATGCAGGAAGCATCAAAAGAAGATGGAAAGAATCCACAGAATCACTGTACCAAAAAGAACTGGTACCTCTTCATCCATTTCAGGAGTTGGCATATGATCAAGAACCAACAGTATTGAAGAAAGAAGTCAAAGCTGCACTGAAGGAGTGGCGAAGAACAAGGCTCCAGGAATTGACAGTATTCCCATTGAGATGTTTCAACAAATGAATGCCCCGCTGAAGGCACAAACTGGGCTATGTCAAGATATTTGGAAGACAGCTACCTGGCCAACTGACTGGAAGAAATCCATATTTGTACCCATTCCAAAGAAAGGTGATCCCAAAGCATGTGGAAATTATCGAACAGTATCATTAGTATCACATGCAAGTAAAATCTTACTGAAGATAATTCAAAAATGGTTGCAGCAGTATATTGACAGAGAACTTCCTGAGGCTGGTTTCAGGAGAGGATGTGGAAAGAGGGATATCATTGCTGATATCAGATGGATCTTGGCTCAAAGTAAAGAATACCAGAAAATACTTATGTTTTATTGACTACACAAATATATTTGATTGTATCATAACAAATTATGGTTAACATTGAGAAGAATGGGAAGTCCAGAATACTTGATTGTACTCATAAGGAACCTGTACATAGACCAGGAGGCTGTCATTCAGACAGAACAAGGGGATACTGCATGGTTGAAAATCAAGAACAGAGTGTGTCAGGGTTGTATCTTTTCACCATACTTGTTCAATCTGTATGCTGACCAGATAATCTGAGAAACTGGACTATATGGAGAAGAACACATCAGGATTAGAGGAAGAATCATTAACAACCTTCGATAGGCTGACAAAACAACGTTGCTTGCTGGCAGTAAGGATGACTTGAGGTACTTTCTGATGAAGACTGAAGAATCCAATGTGCAGTGTGGATTACATCTCAATATGAAGGAAACAAGAATCCTCACAACTGGACCTATAAGCAGCATCATGATAAATGGAGAAAAGAGTGAAGTTGTCAGAGACCTCACATTGCTTGGTTCTACAATCGACACCAATGGAAGCAGCAGGCAGGACATCAAATGACATATAGCATTGGAAAAATCAACTGCAAAGGACCTCTTTCAAGTGCTGAAGAGCAAAGAGGTTTCTTGGAAGACTAAGGTGCACCTGACTCAAGCCATGGTATTTTCCATTGCCTCATATGCATGTGAGAGCTGAAAATGAATAAGGAAGACTGAATTGATGAGTTGATGCTTTTGAGTTGTGGTGCTGGCAAAGAATGCTGATAGTACCATGGACTGCTAAAAGATATAACAAATCTGTCCCAGATGAAGTGTAGCTGGAATGCTCCTTGGAAGCAAGAATGGCCAGACTTCATCTCACCTACTTTGGTCTTGTTGTTAGTAAGTCCCATTCCCTGGAGAGGGAGGTTGTGCTTGGTAAGGTGGAGGGTCAACAAAACAGGGGAAGGCCTACCCTTCTTTTATTTGACAATTTTCAAATATTTGAAATCACCTATTAAGTCCTTCTTTAGTATTTCTTTCAGTAATTTAAATAAGCCCCATTCCTTCCATCATTCTTTATGTGGCATGATAGTCAAACAATTTAGGTTAGTTCTATCCAATCTAGTAGGCTTAAATGCCTACAGGATATGGAGGGAGTTTCTGGGTGGTGTAACTGGTTAAGCGTCAGGCTGCAAACTGACAGTTTGGTTTTCTGAATCCACCCAAAGACACCGCAAAAGAAAATCAAATCAAACCAAACCAAACCAAACCCAGTCAATTCTGGCTCATAGTGACTGCCACTGGCTTTCCAAGGCAGTAAGTCTTTATGGAAGATTGCCTCATCTACCTTAAGTGGAGCAGCTGGCTACCCGTCAAATGCCTTAAGCACTGCACCACCAGGACCTGGTCATCTACTTCCAGAAAGGAGCATATTTGTATTCTGACACACTCTGAGAAACCATAAGCTGGAATCAACTTGAGAGCAAATGTTTTTGTTGTTTTATTTTTTAGGATGTTGTTCTTAGTGTGGTCGAGTTGGTTCCCAATCATAGCAAACCTGTGTACAACAAAACAGGCCACTGCCCAGTCCTGCACCATTCTCACAATTGTTGCTGTCCTTCAGGCCATCATTGAAGTCACTGTGTCATTCAATCTTGTTGAGGGTCTTTCCCTTTTTTTGCTGTCCTCTACTTTCCCAGAAGAAGCTCTGATGGTGCAGTGGTTATTTGGCTGCTAACCAAGAGGTCAGTGGTTCAAGCTCATCAGCTATTCTGTGATATAAAGATGAGGCAGTCTACTTCAGTAAAGATTTATCGCCTTGGAAACCCAATGAGCTTGCTGTCAATTGGAATCAACTTGATGGAAGTGAGGGTTTTTTTTGTTTGTTTGTTTGTTTTGTTTGTTTGTTTGTTTTCCTACTTTATCTAGCATGATATCTTTCTCCAGGGATTGGTCAAAGTAAAAGAGATGAAATCTGGTCATTCTTGCTTCTAAAAAGCTTTCCAGCTATACTTCCACCACTGCAGATGTATTCATTCTTTTAGCGGTCCATGGTACATTCTATATTCTTCACCAACACCAAAATTCAAATGCATCAATTCTTCTACAGCAAGTCTTATTCATTGTCCAGATCTCAAGTGAAAATGCCATGGGTTGATTCAGGCACACCTTTGTCTTCAAAGTAACATCTTTGCTCTTAAACATTTTAATGAGATCTTTAGCAATACATTTGCCCAATGCAACATATCTTTTGATCTCTTGACTGTTGCTTCCATGGGCGTTGATTGTGAATCCAAGTAAAATGAAATCCTTGACATCTTCAATCTTTTCTCCACTTACCTTGATGTTGCATGTTGGTTCTGGTGGAGGACTTTCATTTTCTTTATGATGAGGTGCAATCTGAAGGCTGTTATCTTTGACCTTCATCAGTTAGTGCTTCAGTTCTTCACTTTCAACAAGCAACGTTGTGTCATTTGTGTATCACAGGTTGTTAATGACTCTTTCTCATTTTTTAGGATAAAGATAATGCATCTTTCTTTTCAGTATTCCCCCTTTTCAAGGCATATAATACTGATAGCTTTCATTTGTATCACCTTTATATCTCACAAGTAACTAATTTACACTATTACACTTAACATAACAATAAAAAGGAAATAAATATATTTTCATTTTTCAAAGAAAGAAACTGTGCTTCAGAGGGTTAAATGATTTTAAAAGTCACAGTCCTGGAGACAAAACCTTAGTTTCTTCTGCCATTGAATCCAGAGAGTGTCCTACTATACTGTCAATCCTCACCACATTTATTTATAAAATACACAATAGCTATTAAAACATACTGGAGTTTCCCTCATAAATATCATTTACTGACCATAAAATCAGCCATAAGTTAAACATAAAATTAATCCTGTCTTCCTAAGATGAATCTGTAGCTATTAGTAACATTGGTGGGAGTTAAACAATGTAGACTATTTAAAGAATCAAAATATTGAAAGACGTTTTTGTTGAAGAAATTTCATGTCTCAGTCATTCTAATGAAAATGTGCAAAACTTCAAAGGGTCAGATATTTGTGTCATTATTTAAAGAACAGCTTACATTATTCAGAACAGTTATGCCCTTTTATCATTTCTTGAATATTGAAATATTAAAAGAATTAAATGGTTGGGAAAGTGTCTGCTCTTCATTATTATTTGATTAGCCTATTCTTACTGACATTATAATGGATGAATATGATATGTTATGGAACATCCCGTCAAAAACAATTCCAATACTGCCTCTGAAGCCAAAATTCCTCTTGCTAATGGTCTACTTAGGAAATATTTTACTATTCTGTTTTCTTTTTATTATTCAATTAGAGATTTGTTAATTATTCAAATTGACATATATATATATATATATATCCCAAGAGGAACACCCTTGTCTCTTTTCTCTCCTTGTCATCCCTTTCCTTTAATGACAAGAAATGCTTCTCTGTGCAGCCATTTCATGCATGCTCATATGGTGAAAAATTAAAACATATCAAACCAGGGTTAAGAAGCTTGTAGTGTATTTTAGATGTTGGAATTTTAAAAATAACACTTTCAACACAAAAGAACAATGGGAGATACTAGTGCTATTCATAAGATATGCTCAAGATGTACATGTCTTTGTTTAGTATGGGGAATAGAAACCACTCAGGATATTTTAAGCCCAAAGAGGTTTTTACCCAAGGAATCAGGTGCTTTTACTATTGTTGGAGAAGCCCTATACTGGGTCTCCAGGCAAAACCAAACCCACTGCAATCAAGTCGGATCTGACTCATACTGACTCCTCCTTAGGTCTAGAAGGCAGTATCACCAAGGCAGTAGATTGCCCGGTCTTCCTTCCAAGAAGTGGCATAACCTGAAAATATTTCAGATCACATCCATTGGAGAACTCTTGCTACAAATAAGCAAGGGAGCGATATAGGAGGCCACAACTGGAAAGTTCTGAATATTTCATCACTCCTACTTATTTCTACTTTTTTTTTATTTGCCATATTTTGGTGGTAAAGTATTGCAAACATCCAAATCAGATCTGACCTTGAACCTCTTTTCAATAAAAACTTATTAGATACTCTTTTCTCTAAAAAGTGATCCACCAAACTGTTGGCAGCATACAGGCTGTCCCTAGGTTATGAATATGATAAATGCCTATGTGTGTCTTTCAGTCAAACTTGTAGGAATGTAGGAAAAGATGGATATGGTTCTTATTTAGCCTTACATTAGTGCACAAAAAGGCTCAAAGACTTTTTCAATGATTTAAAGCTGCAAGTGCACCAAGTGAAGGTAATTGTGATTAAGAATTGGTTTTAATCATTTCACAGTGAGGGCAAATTTACATAGTATTAAAGGACAAATACAAGGTGTCAGTCAGTTGGATGTTTGTAACCTGGGGACTGCTGTATTGCTTTTCTCCATATGAAATGTTCCATACTTACTTCCTGTTCTTGGTGTTTACCTAAATCATAAGCCCTACTGGACATTGTTTTTTGTTCTTTTTCTTTTCTCTTATGATATTCAACCTGGTATAGAAAGCCATGTGCACCTAGAGCACTGTATAAATAATAAATAATAATATTTATGTCCTTCAGGGAAAGTCTGAAAACTTTTCTACTTTAATTGAGTTCTTCTATTTGTGCTTTTGATGTTTTATTTATTGTGCTTTGTTGGAAGAATTTTTTTTGTTGTTTATTGTTGTGGTTCCTGTTGTACTTTCCACACTGGAAATAGCTCTTGTCCTATGTTGCCCTTTTCTTTGAAATTTTGTTTAATTTCTGTCAGAAGAAGGTGCTTGGAGGCTGGAGGGCACTTGTGTCAATAAATTAAGGACATGAAAAATGCAATCTGGTACTTTTCACCAACTATACAACATTCATCAATGAATCAGGAAAAACTACTTTAGTCATAATTCCCTCACAGACAAATTTATTCTCTTGTTTTTCTCTGGCCACCTTCTAATTTTTAGGTGTAATCAGATTATTGTAAAAACCAGTAAATTATACACATAGTACTTTTAAATTTAAACTCTAGCCACTCCCAGATGATTTAAACAATAGCACATCAGCCCTTGAGATGAAGTAGGAAATAGGGCAGAACCTCTCTTTCAAGGCACAACAGTGAATAAAAAACTACATGGCTGGATCCTCTCCAAAGAGATAAGCTGTACAATCTCAGTAATTCCAAACCATCACCATGAGTAGCCCCAAGAGGTGATACCATGAAACCCAGGAGAGCTAGGTGTCCTCTTCCTACTCTAGTTCCCTGCAACCATATGGGCAATCCATCAATGCATACTTTTCCATAATGACAAAGGGATAAACCTGCTTGAAGCAGGGAGAATTGATAACATAGTGACATATCAACATGCTTGTCAGAGAGACATGAGGTAGAGTCTGAGCTCTAGTGTGTGACTGTGGGCAAGTTACTTTGCTGAGTTTAGGATTAAAGAAAATAATGGACAAAAAATTAATAACATATTGTAAACGTTAATGAATTATATTGTAATGACCCATTAATAATGACACTTCTTCTGTTCATTATCTATAATCATCACTATAAGTGGGTACTGGACTATTCAGTTATAGTCCCTGAGGAAGCCATAGAAGGTAGGTAGCTTCTATTCCTGATTATGAGGATTCATCTGCTTTGTGAACCTAACAATCATGTGTAGGAGCTCTAATGAAAGAAGAGAAATACAACCAGTATCCTCTCTTTCATTCACTTATGCATTTAATATAGTTTTGAGGGAATATTATTTACTCAGTATTTTGCTAGGTATTGAGTCTTTAATGATAAGTAATAGAGCTCTGGTGGTGCAATGCCTAAGGCCTTAGTGCCTTTGGCTGCTAACCACAAGGTTGGTGGTTCAAACCTACCAGCCACCCCACAGAAGGAAGGAAGCCTGGGCAAGCTACCTCCATAAGGGTTTATAGCCTCAGAAATCCAATGGGGGACACTTTGAGTTGGAATTGACTCAATAGCAGTGGGCTTGGTTTGGTTTTTGGAATGATGAGTAAAAGTATACCCCTCCTTTGAGAAGTACATAGATATCTTGATAGGTTGATTCCAATGCAATACAATGTGCTTTATAAAGGATAGTATCTAGAATAAAATGTAAAGTCACTGGCCCCTTCATAGACATGCAGAGCAGAGGAAGTTTTAGGCAATGCTAAGCTTTACCTCAGGAAACAGTTCAAAGTGTGTTTGTAAAAAACACTAGTTCAAATCGTTTTGGGTAAGACATATCAATGGACATAGGGACTGAGGAACGGGAAAAAGAAACTTCATGCTGATTCTTGAAAATGGGTGAATGGTATTATTTTAGAAATGGATATAGAATGGAAACTTGAACATAACTTTATAATGTAATTAATCAGGAACGTAAATTATTGAGTCAGAAACCCCTACATTCAGTCCCTTTCCTAGCTATGCCCTTAATCTTTTTCTATTCAAGTTTCCTTATCTAGTAAATCTGGTAGGAGTATTATGAAAATTTAAGAAAGTAATCTTTTAAATAACTAAAAATGGTTTTATTATTCTAAGTGTTTTTTCAAAAAAAACTGTTTGCTGTTCTTATTGGGAGTGGGGAGAAGCCTGTATCATAAAATATACCATGATAATGAGGAAAAAAAAAAAAATACAAAAAAAAAAGTCTAAAATATTAGGATAAGTTCTTCCTTTTGCCTTAAATCAATTAGATATATATTTTTTATAAAGCCACTTATGTGTATGTAAAACCAGCATAATGTCCTGAAAGAGAGGATATGATTTTTATAAATGACATTCTGGCAGACAGCTCTATCTATCTATCTATCTATCTATCTATCTATCTATCTATCTATCTATATATGTATGACTTCTCCTTTCCTGGGAGTGAAAACTATTTCATTCATTTCAACTCTGTTGAATCAGACCTCTTAAATGGTTAAAAAGAAAAATGGAAACAGTGATAATTACTCACTAACTTGAATTAATGTGACTGCATTATGCGCTAATAACTGCAGTTTATTCATGTCTCACCTGTAATAATCCAAAATTAATTTCATTTTATGCTTGCAAATAATCAGTTTATTTATAAAGGTTAGCCATCTTTCTTAGCCCAAGTTATTCCTTTCTCATTACTTATGGGCTTGTGTTAATGAAGCCAAGGCTGAAGATGCATACAAATCTATTTCTCATGCTCTCTTGGTGTGAAAGGAGCATCATGGAAAGGGAATAAGTCCATAGACAACTGTATTTGGAACCTGGAAACTTGATTCCAATCTCAGCTGTTTTCAATGTGTGTAGAAACTTCAGTGTCTCCCAGTGTCTTCAGTGAAGGGGACCAACACTGTCTCTAGAAAAGATGTCCACAAACTCTCTGAACTAGCACAAGAAATTGTTTAATCCACATCTCTTATAAATATATATATGTTGTTGTTGTTGTTGTTGTTGTTAAGTGCCGTCGAGT
>NW_006921800.1:5312054-5351782 GCF_000298275.1 Orycteropus afer afer | reverse complement strand
GGCGGGCTTGTGCTTACTCACTGATCTGCACTGAGCACTTTCCCTTGTTACCCTTCTGAGAGGGACCGGGTCTCCGGGAGCAAGATAAGCACGGGCATATCACAGAGTAGCAGGCCGGGAGAGCAAGAGAAAGGGGTAAAACCCAGGAAGCCAAAGAGAAGAGCAATCAGCCAAAGGAATTAGGTGAGGAGGGGAAACTCAGGAATGCCCAAAGAAGCAGGCCAGAAGAGCAGGAGAAAGAGGATTAAAAGACAGGAATCCAGACAGAGGAACAGTCAGCCATATATATATATATATGTATAGTCTATTTTATGCACTCTTCTAAGTGCTTTATGTTTAATTCTCACAATAACCCAAGGAGGTTGTTATTGTTGTTAGGTGTCCTAGAGTAGGTTCTAACTAATAGGTAATAGGGACCTTATGTACAATATAATGGAACACTGCCTGGCCCTGCACCATCCTCACAATCATTGTTATGTTTGACCCATTTTTTCCGCCACTATGTCTGATGCACATCTTTCCTGATTTTAAACGATGTAGTATCTCCTTGTTGTGTTTGAATAACTGCATCTTGGTCTAAGTACAGGTACGAGCAAAATTAAGTGTTCTGGAATTTCCATTCTTGATAATGGTATATGTAATTTTTTCTGATCCACACAGTTGAATGTTTTTGTATAACCAGTAAAACTCAGGTAAACATCTTTCTAATATTATTTGCTTGTATCTAAGATCTATATGACATCAGCAATGATATCCCTTTCCACATCTTCTTCTGAATCTGGCTTGAGTTTCTGGCAAGTTCCTGTTGATGTATGGCTGCAACCACTTTTGAATTATCTTCAGCAAAATTTTATTTGCATGTAATATTAATGATGGTGTTTGATAATTTCCACATTCTATTGGATCATCTTTCTTTGGAAAGGGCATAATTTAGATCCCCTCCAATCAGTTGGCTAGGTAGCTGTTTTTCCAATTTCTTGGAATAGATGAATGAGCACTTCCAGCATTGCATGTTTCTGAAACATCTCAACTAATTTCTCATCAATTGCTGAAGACCTGCTTTGGTCAGTGCTTTCAGTGCAGTTTGGATTCTTCCTTTAATACTATTAGTTCTCTACCATACGCTACCAATTCTTTTGGGTACAATATTTCTGTGTTTCTTTCCTTCTTCTTCTTTGTGCTTCTTTTTATGTTTCCTGTGTCATTTGATTTTTTTCTACTCATAGAATCAATCCTTCAGTATTGCAAATCAAAAGTTGAATTTTTTTCTTTCATTCTTTAAGCTTGAAAAATGCCCAGTGTGTTGCTTCTTTTAGAGTTTTAACTCCCCATCTTTGCACAATTTCATTATAATACTTTAATTTGTCTTCTTGAGCTGCCCTTTATAATATTCTGTTCAGCTCTTTTACTTAATTATTTCTCATTTACTTTAGTTATATACATTCAAGAGCAACTTTCAGAGTTTCTTTTCACATCTCTTTTGATATTTTCTTTCTTTCCTGTCTTTTCATGATCTTTTGATTTGTTTACATATGATGTCTTTAATGTCATCCCACAATTCATCTGCTCTTTGACAATTAGTATTCATTATATTGTTGTTGTTATGTGCCATCAAGTCGGACCCAACTCATAGCGACCCCTCCTTGGGTTTCCAAGGTGGTGTCACTACAAAGTAGATTGCCCAACCTTCCTTCCAAGGAGTAGCTGGTGGGTTTGAACCACCAGCCTTCTGGTTAGCAGTCAAGTGCCTTAGCCACTACACTACATATCAAATATATTTTAGGGATGGTCTCTGAAATCAGGTGGGATCTATTCAAGGTCACATTTTGGCTCCTGTGTACTTTTTTTCATTTTCTTCAGCTACAACTTGAACTTGCATATGAATAATTGATTGTCTGTTCTGTAGTTGGCACTTGGCCCTATTCTGATGATACTGAGTTTCTCTGTTGTCTCTTTTCACAGATGTAGTCAATTTCATTCTGTATCTTCCATTCAGCAAGGTCCACGTGTGTAGTTGCTATGTTGTTTCTCTTCTTGAATAAAGCTATTTGCAATGAAAAAACATTGGCCTTGCAATATTCTTTCCTGTGATCTCCTGCATCATTTCTATCACCATGGCCATTTTTTCCCAACTACTGATCCTTTTTTTTTTTTTTTTTATTTTCAACTTTTAGCATCCTGATCACTACTAATTATCTGTACATCTTGATTGCATGTTTCATCAATTCAGGATTGCAGAAGCTGGTAAAAATCTCTAATTTCTTCAGCTTTGGAATGATTGGTTTTTGTTTAAATTAAAATAAAATTCATATTAACTGATCTTCCTTGTATATTTATGGATATTATCCAATCACTGACAGTGTTGTACTTTAGGATAGATCTTATAATTTTCTTTTCAAACAATGGGACACAGTTCCTCTTCAATTTGTCATTCCTGGTATACTAGACTATATGATTGTCTAATTCAAAATGTCTAATAACAGTCCTTTATTTTTTTTCCTCCAGTAATGCATAGAATATTGATCTATATTTTTGTTCCATTTCATTTGTGTTCCATTCCATTTTTGACAACTTCTAATTTTCTTAGATCCATATTTTGAACATTCTACATTCTCATTATTAATGAATGTTTGCAACTATTTCTTCTCATTTTGAATAATGATGAATCATTGATTAAAGGCCCAGAAAATTTACTTCATCCACATTATAAGCTCATTAAGGAGGTAGGTGCTATTATTATGCTCATTTTATAGCTAGAGAAACTGAATTACACAGAGATTGAGGGGCTTGCTCAAGATCATAAAATTATTAGATATGGATCCCATGATTCACAACCACATTGCTGGCTGCAGAATCTATGTTCATAAACACTTTGTGTGTTGCCTCTTAATGAGTATTGCTGTTAGTTGCTGTTGATTTTGCTCCAACTTATGGATCCTCATATACAACAGAACAAAATGTTGCCCAGTCCTTCACTGTCTTCATGATTGTTGGTATGCCTGGGTGCATTGTTCATGCCATTGTGTATTTTGAATGACTTCTAATCTAGGGGGCTCATCGTATAGCACTATATCAGAAAATATACTTTAGTCATCCAAGGGGTTTCTATTGGCTAATTTTTTTGAAGTAGGCCACCAGACTTTTCTTCCTACTCTGTCTTATTGTAGAAGCACCACAGAAATTTTCCCACCGTGGGGACCCTGCTGGTATTTAAAATATTAGTGGCATAGGCTCCGGCATCATATCAATACATAAGCCAACATAGCACAAGAAAATTATAGATGGATGGTACCTCATGATATGTAGATTTAATAATATATCCTATATTTCACACTTTTTTCTATTATGAGATGAAAATAATTCATAGTCAGAAGAGAGTCACTTCTTAGGTTTGGAAAGGTTGTAAACTACTAATTTTTTCTCAATGGACTCTTCTTGCTTTTGGTATTATTGGATGCTCAATTATACTGTTTTCATTTGATTAGTAGGTATGCTATTCCATAAATATAATCTATAACTGCTTCTTGCCTATATGTTGTTCCCTAGTCCCAACCACAGAAATGATGTGTCACTTGAGAGATTGCTCATCTGCCTGGGGTTTAGTTTTCTTAGCTGCCCATAAAATACAGAAGTATATTTTAAATTGACAAACACTTTTCAATTCTAAAATGTCATCTTTCCATATTTCCATTGGAATGGGATTTAAGCTTCATATAGCTTTAAGTACTCATCTACCCAAGCAAATCAAGTTCATTGTTTTTGTACAGTAAATTTTAGGTACAATTTCCTGTTTCTCCTTGTATTTGGAAATACTTTAAATTCCATTGTAATGATGTTTTTAAAGCTACTTTTATTATTTGTTGGGTAAAAGAGTTGTTATTGTAGCACAAAGTAATTTTCTATTATAATTTACTGAAACATAAGTAGTCTAAAAATAACCACCATGTTTTGATAGTATCTATTAACTGATCCATATGATATGCTAGCAAGGATTGTGAATAGGCTGCTGAAGAAAGTCAGTGTGAAAACAAAATAAAAAAAAGAATGATTATGCTGTGCAGTGATCCCTCCTTCCAAATAAGAGATCTGAAACACCATATTCTCAGAATTAAGTACCACCAAAAAAACAAACAAAAAAAAAAACAAGAGCACATTGTCTCTCAAAAACTCCCACTGGGATAGTTCTTTAACGTGCTGTATTTCTACTACTTTCCACCAGTCACACAAGAGGACGTACACTATCAATCTATGAGCTTTTTGGTGTACCTATAAGGAAAATAAGGTCATAAATGACCTAAATTGGCAGACTTTGGAAGGGAATGTTCAGTCATATTGCAAGAATTTACAGAGCAGTGGGGACCTGGAAGCAGACTGTTGTCAGCTGTTCTTCCTTTATTAATCATTGTGAGTATGGCAGATGGTCCTTAGGTTGTTTCCAAGAAAAGTGAGAGCAAGGGTGTGGAGAAAGAGGTTCTCCTCTTCTACTGTCCTCATTTAGGAAAGTAGTTGTTACTGTATACTTAGATGGATAAAGAAAAATCTTTTATTGAACAATTTATATATTGTGCATCAATAGAGAAGTGAACTAAACATTTGCTCATACACACTTCAAGTGGAGTTTACATTTCAAATGTGGCAAGATACAAATGATAGGTAAGTAGGTAGATAGGTAGATAGATAGATAGACAGGCAGATAGATAGATAGATAGATAGATACAGTAAATAAACTATATACTCTGTTCAGTTAGATGTTGGCAAACTAGTTTGTAGCCCATTGCCTGTTTTTGTAAATCAAGTTTTATTGGAACAGTCATTTTCTTTCATTTGCATATTGTCAATGACTGCTTTTGCACCACAATAGCAGAGTTGAGTAGCTGAAACAGTGATTGTATGGCAAACAAGTCCAAAAATATTTACTATCTGTCCCTTTACAGAAAAAAAAAAAGTAAAAAATCTGCTGACTCCTTGATTAGATACTAATATGGATAAAAAAATTCAGGGGTGTGAGAAAGAGGAATAGAGTATATTTTAGATAGACTGGTCAGGGGACATATTACTGAGAAGATAACATTTGAGAAAACCAGTGAGGAGGTGACAGAATAAGTCATGTAACTTTTGAAGAAAGATCATACTAGACAGAGTATCAAGTTCACAGGCTCTGAAGTAGGAGAGTGTTTGTAATTTTCCAGAAATAACATAGAGTCCAGTGAAACTGGAATAGAGTGAGTAAGAGAGAAAAGTGGGAGATCAAGGAAGCAAGAGGTGTCAAGAAGTCATGTAGGTCCTAGTAGACCATCATAAATTCTATGACTTTTATCCGGAGATGGGAAACTATTGAGAGGTTTTCAGCAAATGATATATGACTTATATTTTTACCAAGATTTTCTCAGACTAATGTGTTGAGAATAGAGTGATGGAGGTAGGGACAGAAGCCGGGAGACCTAGCAAATGTCATAAGTAACCAGGCATAAAATAACTGTGGCTTGGGAAATTGTGATAGGAGTAGAGATGGTGAGAAACTAATTTTTTTTTTCATTGTTCATGAAAAATAAAGTGTAATGATAATAATAGGCCTGATCTCCAACTAAATATTACTTTTATTCAGCTTAGAGTGCGGTAACAAATTATCTCATTTTGAAATGGCATAAAACTTTATTTCTTACTTTCATGCAAGTATACTTGTGTTACATAACTTCCCCTCATACATATCCCATAGGATGATTATCAGGTATTTACTAGTCAAGATTTATAAATATCATTATTTGTTTCCCATAAGGAGGCTGTGATTTGAATCTCCCATTTAGCACAGGCCGGCAGTCTGAAAATGGCAGAAAATATTAGCAAAGTTCCTTTAGTTCTCTTTCTCTACTTGCCTCCAATTATCACTAAAAAACTCAACAATTTAAAATAGGACTTTCCATCACTAACATGAATTAACAATGTTCTGCTGTAATAGTTTCCCATTAAAATCCATGAACTTCAGCTTTTACATGATGAGTTCAGAGATGGCTACACAAATGCATCGCACTGCAGGCAGTCTGTTTAATCTAATGTAAAAGCAATCATGGCTTTTCTTTACCTGCAAGAATAGCTGGAGAGCGTAGTCTGAGCAACAGAGTCCTGAGTTTTAGAAAAGAGTATTAAAAAGGAAGACTAAAAGTAAAATCATATTCGAGTGTGAATTTTGAGTAAGTATCTGAGAGGGACATCTCATTAGCACTTCACTATGTTGTTGGCTTGAAAGATCAACTAGTCAAAAATGTGTTTGTGTTGCTTTAGAAAGTGACCATTGATGATTACCACTTCAACAAAACACCAGCTAAAATATGTTTAAGAAGATGGAAATTAGGCTAAAAGAAAATGATAGCCAAATTACAACACTTGGTGCTATAGAGTTGAAGGGAAACACAAATTCTGCCAAATCAATATCCTAGAGAATATCCTCAGGGAAAGAAAATCTTGCATGATTCTTTAGCTTTTCAGGGAAGGAAAGAAGAAAGGCTTTCAAGCCTTACGGAAAAAAAAAAAAAAAATCAATTAGATTCTCTAGAAATCACAGGGATGCATAGAATGTATAGAACATTTCCATTTAAGGGAAAATTTATATTTTCTTGACACCAAGCTGGAGAGAATTAAAGTGTCATAGCCAGCACAGATTTAAAAAAAAAAAAAAATTGAGGGAGTTGTGTCCCAGAATTTATTTTATCAGGTGAGAAAGGAAACTTAAGTGACAGTTTTGGAATCTGGATTATAACCCAGTTCTTTTGCGTTATAACTTAGGACACTTTTCAATATCTACATGTTCTTTGATATCAATGAATTCTCAATTATATTCAAATATAATACTGGATTTTTACAGTCATCCAGAAGTTTGAGGGAAAGAATCACTAACCATTGTCATTCCTGTGTACAAGTAATCTCTGTACTATCACTTGCTCTTTACATTTTTTTTTCAGATGAGGAAACCAAATCTGAGAGATTTGCTCAAGGTTAAAGAATTTGTAATAGAGGACCAAGATTATCAATCCAGCTCTTTTGACTCCAAAGCTTCTGTTCCTTAAATTACACCATAAAAATAGTAGATAAAATACAAATACCTTGGCTTAATTAAATAACACATGATAACATGAACCATATAGAAACAGGATATAGTGACACCAACACTGATAAAAGTAATATAATGCACGTTGTATTAAGCTGGGTTTACCTCAGATTCTGAATTTCTATTAAAGGAGTGGACATTTGAGCTAGGACTTGAGGATTTGTATTTTTATAAAAAAAATTGGCGTACTGATAGACAAAAATGTTGAAGCAGATGGACAGATGAGTAACATTTGTAACACATCTGGAACTCTATCTCACTATTGCTTTACTTTCTCTTTGAAACATATGTTTACATGCCCCTGCCTAAGCCAATGACTGTTTTCAGGTTCATGTTATTTCTGCTTGCATATTGTGATGTGTATTAGATTTTGAGTTCTTTTAAAAAAAGGGATAAAATTTCTGTGTATGCATTGTTAAATACATGAATGAAATAATAGACAAGTAATTGGTTCTACAGTTCTATCTGGGATCAAGTATTTGCTCATAGAAGAACTCTATCTTCCATAAACTTTTCCCTGACATCATCTCCCTAAGCTTCATTATGTATTTGTTTCTTTTTATGTACGTGTCAGCAGGTGAGGAGATGACTATCTTTTTACTAGACCTTTGTTCCTTAGAAATAGAAACTATTTCTCTTTTTTTGATCTCAGTATTTTGAAAACAGACATTTCATAAATATCTGTCTGTCCTGTTGCCCTACCCCTAACTCTCAACTAGCAAGCCTTGAAGAAGTGGAAATAGGGAGTGAAGGATGGGAAGCAATGCTGCATGCCAAAAAAGAGAACTGTTAAAACACATCATTGGGTGTTAGTGGAGGGATTGTGTGGTATGGCTGAATGGCTGGAGACTAGCATGTGATGATAGCTGTTTATTGAAATCATGATTCATAAGTATATCTTTAAGCATGAAATCATTACAACATGAGGAAAACTTTCTGTAAAGTCAGTCATTTCTAATAAAATTAATTATACTTCATTGCCACCCCAATCATATATTGAAAATCTTTTTCAAGATGTCATAAATATTATCTGTATCCTCTAAAGTGCTTTGAATACCTTAAAAGAAAACTAATGTCTGTAAGAAAATCTTATGAATTTGAAGACTCTGTTTAGAATGCATAATTCAAAGCTATGGTTACAGGACTACAAGGATGACTAAGCATAATCAAAATAATAAACTTATTCTTTATGTATTCTAGGATGCAATATTAAATATTGTTTTCAATTTCAACATCTTCCAAATGCCAATATACATGTCTTATAAGGACTTTTTATTTTTCTTCAAGAGTTTAAACTGCTATGGCAGCTTCCTCCAGAGTTGGGTTGGTTATTTCCGTTTCATAAATCAACTGCTTTTCTCCTAGGACTAAGAAAGTCTCCAGATTCATTTATTCCGTTTTAAAAGAAAAACAAAAATCATTATTGAGGGTCTTCCTAGTAACCTCACTAGTGAAGAGGAAAAAAAATGTTCCTTCAAGATCCAGCAGGGAAAGCCAGAGATTATACAAACATTATTTGTCAGCAAACGCATATCGATTGAATAAAAGTTATTTTGCCTTCTAATTGCCAAGTTTCCTTACAAGAAAATTGACAGGTCAGGGATTTGAGTCTAGTGAAAGAAAATGAAACGGGTTGCAGTTTAACCTGACAGACTGCATATTGGGAAATATACAGCTGAGTTACAGTCTTCAAAAGGGACTTTAGGCAATGAAAGTGATTTATAGAACTTCTTCCTGCCTAAACTTGATATTCACTCGAGAGTATTTAATGATAATAGTGTGAACGATCTTAAATTCAAGTATCACTACTCAGAGGTCAAGAAAAGAGTGAACTCAAAGATTGATATAGCTGACCCAGTGCCATTGTAGAATAACCCAAAATTGTTTGTCATGGTGCCAAAGAACACTGAAAGTTAAGAATTGCAAATCTATGGTATCTTAGATTACAATTCTCATTACCTCCTGCCTGATTAATTGATTTTTGATATTGAGTTGAATCAAGTTTAATAACTGCCATTTAAATATCAGGTGCTCTATTGGGTGTTGTGTATATAGAAAATATTTATTCATTTACTTATTTAGTCAATATGCATTTACAGACAACCTATTGTGTTATAGGCACTGTCCTAGATTCTAGACATATAGAAATTACTGTGACATGAACCTGGACTATGAGAGCTCACAGTCGGAAATACTCTCAGGAGAGCATATTAATTTAGAAATTGAGCTATATAAAAGATACCTAGTAAGTCTTGAAGGATGGAACTTAGGAGAATTTCAGAGAGAATATAGGGCCTGAGAAGGGTTTTAATGGATGAGTAGGAGTTTTCCAAATTGACAAGGAGTAGGACAAATCAGAAAGAACAGCATCTGAAAAGGGGAAGCGATGTGGTATCAGATTGAGTTTTCAGAGAGTGTATTCTTAATAAAAATCAAGTTCCCAACGATCCGTAGCACTGAATTAGTAGCAGCTCAGCCAGAGATTGTTTTGCCCTTGGTACAGAGGGCTGAAAATCATCATTCTTATCTCCACCTTAGTAGCTCATTTTGCACATTTCACAACTTCTCCATTTTGCTCTGATATAAGTGCATTTATATTAAAACAGACATACAGCAATGCAAAAACCGAGCAACTGAAGTGGGAACTTCTTCATTAATGCAATTCTCTCTAAACAACAGCACAATTTTTGGCAATTTTTGTGAAAAAAAAAAAATTTGCTCTGCAATAATAGAAACTTTCTAGTTCTGTTTTTCCTCTATCTCTTGACCCCTTTTGGGATTTGGTTGTTTGTGGATAGAATTCAGAGGCATAGTTAAAAACTAAAGAAAATTAAGTTACTGCTCCAGTTTGTCCTCACTTTTTCTCTAGTGGTAGCTCCCAATTTCTGCCTCTTTTCAACTACTTTGAATGACTTAAATCCCTAGTGAGCTGCTTAACTCATAGGATATTCAGAACAAAGGAGCAAATTTAGTGGAATTCTACTCCATTATGCTTAATACAATTGCCTCTATGAAAATTTCAACATCACCATGTATCTTTTAATGGACTTCTAAACATAGCTTGGAATTCTCATAATTATCAGGTACTGAAGTCCCACTGAATTCCTGTATGTCATCACTTCCCATGGAATGACTAACAAGAGCACAGTTTTATCAGAGGACGACTTAAATTGTAGATTTGAAGATAGCATTTTTTTTTCTTTTAATTGTAGAAAATACATGGATAGGATACTTAAAAATATAATAAAATTTTAAAGATTGATAAAAATATGCATGTTCTTTACAATTTGATTCAGTAAATATTTACTGACAGCACAGTCTTTCCCAAGCTCTGAGATTACAGAGTTAGACATAATACCATGCTAGCCCTGGAGAGTTCACCATTTATTGTCATTATTTACGAACTACAAATACTCCTGAGGGTCACCATAGGTTTTTACCTTCACACATGATTATAGGAAATTGCTTTAAATTGAAATACCTGAATTTAGTATGCCTAAAGCTGAAATCATGGTCATCTTTAGACATTGCCCAGTTTATGTCATTTGTATTAAGTGTACCATCCATCATTTGGTTACATTGACCTTGTATTTGCTTGTTTGTTTGTTCCCTAATCAGTTATCAAAATTCCCTTGATTATTCCTTGGTAGTATATTTCACATCAAGTCTTTTCTGGTCACTTCCACTTTAGTTTGGGACCTATTTTTCTCACACCTATATTGTTAAGAACCTTCTGCTTTACTTGCCTCCGATTTTGCCATTTTCATAATCAATTCCAGAATTTGCAGAGAGATAATGCTCTTGGAAAAAAAAACCTCTACAAACTACCCTTCTGTTAAAAAAAAAATCACTAGTGTCTCATTGTCCATAAATGAAATAAAATAATGAGGCTAGTTAGAGTTAAAACAATAAGGTTTGGTAGAAGCTCTGGCACATATAAGCTCCAAATAAGGGACAGAGGGGACTTGGTTTTAGCTGTTGTTGTGTACCATCAAGTCATTATGATTTTTGTTTCCATATTAGAATACAGCCTTATTTTTCACTTTTTCAAGAAAAACAAATGCATGTAAGTTATCCTAACTTTTAAGACACTGTGTGGTCCAAACAAAATATATTGTATTTTGTACATTTGATGGCAATGGGTGTGGTTTGGTTTTCTTGCTGAATACGGAAGGAAGGCTGCTTGTGACCTCTGGTGTACAGAGTAAGATCTATTTATATAGCCTGGACTTAAAGGCCTGGTAAAATCTAGCCTCTGTCTGTTTCCAATGTCTGTCTCTATTGGCATTTTGTGTTATTATTATCTAACTTTGGCATTGTGCCTAGTTTTTATGGGGATGTGGCTGGCATTTGCTCCCTAAAACAACTTAATAAAGTAGGAATTATTATTCCTATTTAAAAGATGAAAAAGTTAGATTATAGAGAGGCCATGAAATTAACACTTGCCAGTTCCATGATTCAAACCCAACACTTTGTTGCATTGTTTCTCAGATATATGTACAATAAGGATAGATATGTAAAAATGAGTATGCTTTGTGTGTATATATATATATATTCCCACAGTTAATAAGTAATGTCTTTAACCCTAGATGATTCTGATTCCAAAGTTTATACTAAAAATCAGTGTATGAATATACACATAGGTGTAAAAGTATATTTGTGTATATATATATTACATATATATATGATATACATATATATATAATCATATGTTTATGTGAATGTTTATGCGTGTATATATATATATGTATATGTATTTACATATGTATATTCATTCATTCATGCATACCTATATGAATACACACACACACTTAAAGACACATACATCTCATAATTTATTGCTCCAGTAATTTTCTCAAATCAACTCTTCATCTAGATGGTACTGTTTCCTCAGATGTGTGTGTTGCTGTTGTGTGATGTTATGGAGTCTATTTGGACTCATCCCAGGTGAAAGAGCAGAACTGCCACATAAGGTTTCCTAGGCTGAATTATTTTGTGTGTTTGTGTGAGTTCTTGATTTTATCTATTTATTTTTTAAACTTTGTATTTGGGATTTCATATTGGGTGAAAGTTTACAGAGCAAACTGGTTTTCTATTCAACTATTCATGTACATTTTGTTTTGTAACACTGACTGCAAACTCCACAATGTAACAGCACTCTTCCCACTACCTCCTTGTGTTTATCATTTCCTATTCCTTCTATCCTATCCCTTCCTGCCTTCTGAGCTTTATCCCTGAGCAAATTCTGCCCTTTTGATCACATGTAGTGGATTGTTCTAAAGTTTGCATACCTGCCTGATGCTATTGTAATCTTTATAGAAGCAAATGATCAGGTCTTTCTCCAATAGAGACACTGGAAAGAAATACCAACTTGTTGGTGAACTACCCACCACTTAACTGTTGTGACACCAGGGTTCCTTTCAAATGTATATACCCACAACCCACTGCCATCCAGTTGATTCCCATTCATAGCAACCCCATAGGACAGAATAGAGCCACCCCATAGGGTTTTCAAGGCTACAAATCTTTAAAGATACACTAGAGCAAAGAGATGGAAACAACCTAAATGCCCAACAGTAAATGAATGGATAACAAAACTGTGGTACATTCACACAATGGAATACTATACTACATTAAAGAGCAATGAAGGATATGCAAATCATCTCACAACATGGATGAATTTGAAGGATATTATGCTGAGTGAAATAAGTCAATCTCAGAAGGACAAATATTGTATGAGCCCATTATTTTAAAAAGTCAAGGGAAGGTTTACTTAGGGAATGAAACTCATTTTTTTGGTTATCAGGGATAGGAGGGAAGGGTAGGGCAAATTTCAATATGTGGAGGTCATATGTTGATTTGAGTGAAGGGAGGGATGGTATGGAAAGAGTCTGTGACCAGCATGATGACATTGGGGAAAAGAAGGACAATGGAATGTGTGCATAAGATATAGACAACAGAGGCAAATACTAGTACATGCACAATACTGCATTACTAGGAGCTCTGGTAGCATAGTGGCTAAAGCACTTGACTGCTAACCAGAAGGCTGGTGGTTCAAACCCACCAGCCACTCCTCGGAAGGAAGGTTGGGCAATCTACTTCTGTAGTGATTCCACCTTGGAAACCAAGGAGGGATCACTATGAGTTGGGGCCAAGACGGCACATAACAACAACAACAACACTAACACCAAATACCAGGCTATGGATAAATGCATAAACAGGTAAGAAGATCAGGTGGGGATCAGTGAACAGGGATATACCCTAGACTAAGGACAGATTTGGCTGAAGATAATCTTACATAGACACTTGGGCTACAAAATTAGGCATACATATTACAGAAAAAACAGAAGACAGAGTTGGAGTAAACTCTCAGAGAAAACTAAACACCTTGAGAGAGAGAATCACCATACCTTCCCACTAGGAAGTGTAGCCACAGGGGACATCATGCTCAATTGGCACATCATAGTACATAAAAATCTTGTTCCACAACCTACTTTGGTGAGTAGTAACTGGGGTCTTAAAATCTTTCAAACAGCCATCTAAGATACAACTATTGGTCTCCTCTCATCTGAACCAATGAAGAGTGAAGAAAATCAAAGGCATCTGGAAACAATTTGTCCAAGTATAAGTTGGACCACAAAGATCTCAGCCTTCACAACCATGAGACCACAAGAACTAGATGATGTCTCGCTACCAATGCCAACCATTCAAAAAGTGAACAAAACTGTAGATCCTGGGTAGAATGGGAAGAAAAATGTGGAACAAAATTCAAAAACACAAAAATGACCAGAATTACTGGTTGGATCCAGTGGAACCCCCGAGAGTATGGCCCCTAGGTTACCCTTTGAGCCTAGAAATGGACTCACTCCCATGGATTGGCTCTCAGCCCAATAGTAGAAAGACCTACGTGCAGAAATCCTGCCCAAAGGCAATGTGCTCACCTGCTCCAGGGAGATGTACCCTTTAGAGCAATCAGCCATGAGACACCAGAGGGTCAGCATTCACACAGAGGGAAAGCTGGACAGATAGGAATGTATAGTTAAGAAGGACACAGGGAGGGGCTAGTCACTGGGATGGGAGGGGAGGAGAGTTTGTTATGGTCAGGGATGGTAATCAGGTCTTGAACTCAAATATGTATGAACCATTGAATATAAAACAGACATGTTTTGTAAACTTGTGCCTAAAGCACAATAAAATTAAAAAAGAAAAAAAGAAAGAAACAGGGTGCCTCATCTTTCTCCTGTGGAGCAGCTGGTGGGTTTGAATCACTGACCTTCTGGTTAGCAGCTAACTGTCTCACCGCTACACCACCAGAGCTTTGTATAAAAAAACAAACTCACTGCCATCAAGTCAATTCCTACTCACAGGATCCCCCTTTCGAGTTTCCAAGGAGGTAAATCTTTATGGAAGTAGATTTCCCAGTCTTCCTTCCCCCGTGTGGCTAGTGGGTTTGAACCACCAACCTTCTGGTTCACAGTCAAAAGCCTTAGGCACTATACCACCAGAGCTCCTTGAACTGTGTATGTTGTTGTTTTTTTGTGCCATTGACTCAGACCCAACTCATAGCGACCCCTCTTTGGGGTTTCTAAGATGGTATCACTACGGAAGTAGATTGCCCAACTTTCCTTCCGAGGAGTGGCTGGTGGGTTTGAACCACCAGCCTTCTAGTTAGCATTCAAATGCCTTAAGCACTACACCACCAGAGCTGTATATAGTAGATATTAAATAAATATGAAAATCAAGCATAAACCAAAAAAACAGACTTACTGCCGTTGAGTTGATTCTGACTCATAGTGACCCTTCCTTGGGTTTACGAGACGATATCTCTATGGAAGTAGATTGCCAAGTCTTCCTTCTAAGGAGTGGCTGATGGGTTTGAATGCCAGCCTTCTGGTTAGCAGTCAAATGCCTTATGCACTTTCATATTATCATTAATACTGCTGTTGCTGCTGATAAAATGAGCTAACGTTTGCTAACATCAGTGTGCTAGGTACTGTTATAAATACATAATGTACTCCCTGACAAGCCTATAAGGAAAGGACTATTTTTATCCACATTTTACAAATGAGAAAACTGAATTACTTGACTTTTCCAAAATCACAAAACTCTTAAGGGGTCAAGCCAGGTTATGAAGCCACACAGATTAAAAGTAGGTTCTGCTATCTTGTTAAATTTTATACTACACTGAACATAAAGATAAATGAATAAACAAATACATAAACAGAGCCTATTTTAATATACAGCTTAAATGTCACTTTTCATATAAGGATTTTCTTGTTTCTTGTGGTCAGAAGTAATCTCTTCTTTCACTGAACTCCATATCACTTACTTGTATTTCTCTCAACACTACATTGTGTTAAAATCTGTGTACAGATCTTATTTCTTTTACTAAACAAGATCATCATGTATATCCCCTTCAACATATTTGGAGCTTGATGAAATTGTGTTGAATTAAATTAGAAAATAGAAATAAAGGAGACTTTTTTTCCCTCCATTTCCTGATATAAGGAGTGTGCTGTAGCTAAACATAATAATAATAATGAAAAACTAAGTGATTTTTAAAAGGAATTCCATCTGCATTTCCCAGTACACCTCTTGCTGGCAGTGCTTAAAAATCTTGGTTCCATATGTAAGTCATCAAAATTGTTTATTAAATTATTTTGAAAATAGACCTAGGGTGTTTTTGTAAAATATTAGGAAGAAGAACTCATTTGGTCAGGAAATAAACTGGGACTTATGTATGTGGGTGGTAGTGTCAACATGCAAATTAATTCCCCTGGTACCACATTGTACAAAAACATTTTGTTCAAACGAGGATATCATGCTGTGCTATGTAGTTTCCTGCCAAAATGTTCCTTGGCTGTCATGAAGATAGCTAAAGCTTTCTGTTAGGAAAACTCCCTTCCCTACTCAAACTTTCAAAGCCCATCAAACCAAAATACCAAACCCACTGCCATCAAGTCAATTCTGACTTATATTAAGCCCATCGGACAGAGTAGAACTGCCTCATATGGTTTCCAAGGCTGTAGATCTTTATGGAAGCAGATTGTCTCAACATTTTCCTGTGGAGAAGCTGGCGGTTTTGAACCTCTAACCTCTTTCGTAATAGTCAAATGCTTTAACTACTACTACTTCACCAGAACTCCTTCAGTGGACCATAGGAAACATGTATTCCTTTTGGAAATAATAATGATGATAAAGATAAACACAGATAGCCTGAGGTCACGTGGTTTGTGAGGCTAACCTCTCCAACACCCTGAATCAGAACTGACTTTAAACTACATCTTTCGTACTCAGAGTAATTTCAGCCTTGAACGTTTTAGGATTGACCCCTTTTTAAACTATATTTTGCTAAAGAAATATCCTAACACCAGTACTGAGGTCTTTATAGGTAACTATAAGGAGTCCTGGTACCTCAGGGTTTTAAGTGCTCTGCTGCTAACTGAAAGGTCAGTGGTTTGAATCCACCAGCCACTCCATGGAAGAAAGATGAAGCAGTCTGCTTCTGTGACAAATTACAGCCTTGGAAACCCTATGAGAGTTTTATATTTCTATAAATATATATGTTGTTGTTATGTGCCATCGAGTCGGACCCAACTCATAGCGACCCCTCCTTGGGTTTCCGAGGCAGTATCACTACGGAAGTAGATTGCCCCAACCTTCCTTCCGAGGAGTGGCTGGTGGGTTTGAACCGCCAGCCTTCTGGTTAGCAGGCAAGTGTCTTAGGCACTATGCTACCAGAGCTCCTTAAGGCACTTGACTGCTAACCAGAAGTCTGGAGGTTCAAACCCACGAGCCATTCCTCGGAAGGAAGGTTGGGCAATCTATTTTCATAGTGATACTGCCTTAGAAGCCCAAGGAGGGGTCACTATGAGTCAGATCCAACTGGATGGCACATAACAACAACAACAACAACAATAAAGGAAAAAGAAGGAATAAAGAATTCAGTTTTGAGAGAAGAGTATTGTTTGAGAATAAAATGTTGACTGTGATATTTAAATTCACATGGTAGTAAAGAAAAGAGGGAACAGCTAGGAAGTACTTATTGTGTGTAGAATTGCTGGGTTCTTTAAGGATGTGGAAAGCAGTAGCACCAGAAAATGAGAGAAACAGAAAAGATGGGAAGTTGTCACAGAATAACTTTACTCTTTGTTCTGTTTTCCTTTCTCAGAAAGCAAGTCACTAATGTTTTAAGTTCCATGACTTGTGTGTGTGCATGTGTTCGGAGCTCTCAAAAAACAAATGAGATACAAGTAGCTTAGACCTCTGGTTGTATTAGGTGGATGTGGCTAATAGTACTGCATGGCACTTAGGATTAGAAAAGCAATCTGATTAAAACACTTCACTATGAAAGAATTTTGATTAGTTAAGAAGTTTGTTCTTCATTCAGTTCAAATTCTAAACAGTCCTAATACACTGCTTGATGGCAAAAGAAACTCTGCTGGCATAACAGTTAAGCTCTTGTCTGCCAAGTGAAATGTCAGAGGTTCTAATCTACCAATTGCTGTAAGGGAGAAGATGTAATAGTCTGATTCCATAAAGATTCCTTTTGTCACCAAATTGATTCTGATTCTGAGCAACCCTATAGGACAGAGTAGAACTGCCCCGCAGTATTCCCGAGGTGGTGATCTTCACAGAACAAGAATGACACATAGCACTCTCACTTGAGATTGTTGCTATTGTTAGTTGCCATCAAATTGTTCCAACTCATCTTGATCCTGTGTACAACAGAATATACCATCCTCACAATCACTGCTAAGCTGAGTCCATCTTTGCAGCCACTGTGTCAATCCATCTCCTTGAGGGTCGTCTTCTTTTACTGATCCTCTACTTTACCAAGCATAATGTCCTTCTGCAGGAACTGGTCCCTCCTGATAACACATCCAAAGTACATGAGATGAAGTCTGGCCATCCTTGCTTCTAAGGAGTACTCTGGCAGTACTGCTGCCAACCCAGATTTGGTCATTGTTCTGGCAATGCAAGGTATATTCAATATTCTTCACCAGAACCATAATTCAAATGCATCGATTCTTCTTTGGTGTAACTTATTCATTATCTAACATTCACATGAATGTGAGTCACTTGAAAATATTATGGTTTGTGCAAGGTGCACCTTGGTCCTCAAGGTGATGTTTATCTTTTAACACTTTAAAGAGTTCTTTTGCAACAGATTTTCCCAATGCTATAGGTGATTTTAGTTCCTGACTGCTGCTTCCATGGGTATTGATTGTGGTTCCAAGTAAAATGAAATATTTGACAACTTCAATAATTTCCCCTTTTATCATGATATTACTTATTGGTCCAGGTGTGAGGGTTTTTGTTTTATGTTGAGGTTTAATCCATACTGAAGTCTTTGATTATCATCAGTAAATGCTTCAAATCCTGTTCACTTTCAGCAAGCAATGTATTTTATCTGCATTCACGTGTTGTTAATTAATCTTCCTCCAATCTTGATGGAGTTCATAAAGATCACAGCCTTGGGAATCCTACTAACCAGTTCTACTCTGTCTTACAGTCACTATCAGTAGGGATTGACTCAGTGGCAATGGAGTGTTTTTGTGTTCTGTTTGCTCAACAGCAGAGAGAATAAGAGGACAGGCTCAGGGGTTAAACTACATGGTCTAGATCTGGATTTACTCTTTTTGTTGTTATGTGAAATAGGCCAACATAATCTCTTTCTGGAGTCCCTGGTTGGTGCAAATGGGTAACGTGATTGGCTGCTAACTGAAAGTTTGGAGTTTGATTCCACTCAGAGGCACCCAGAAGGCTGGAGGTTCAAAAAAACCCACCAGCCACTCCTCAGAAGGAAGGATGTGCAATCTCCTTCCATAATGATACCACCTTGGAAACCCAAGGAGTGGTCATTATGAGTAGGATCTGACTAAACAGCAGTGAGTTTGTTTTTTTTTGGTTTTAGAGTACCTTGCAGAAAAGGCCTGTTGTTCTACTTTGGACAAATCAGCCATAAAAGCTCCATGGAAACAGTTCTACTCTGATACATGTGAGGTGAAAATGAGTCAGAATCTTCTCAACAGCAACTAGTACTGCTACTGGTTAATCCCTTTAGGTCTCAGCTTTCTTGTTTGTTTGAAAATAAGGATAAAGAATAGTACCTGTTCATAGAGTTGTTGTGAAAATTGAGTTAAAGGCTAAATGTTTAGGATAGAGCATAGTTCCAAGTAAGTGCTAAAAAATTATTTTTATTTATTATTACTTATTTTTGTTATTTGGTCTGCTGAATCTACTTCCAAAAATTAGTCAGTGAAAATCCTATGAACCACAAGAATCCAATCAATGAACAGTTATGGGAATGGCACAGCACCAGGCAGTGTTTCTTTCTGTCTTAGTGACATAGGGTCACTAAGAATTGGAGCAGACTTGACAGCACATAAAGCAAGCAGGGAGAAAGGGAGGGAGGCTTGGTTTTTTCTTAGTTACAGGACAAAAGATGCCATGGTTCTTTTAGGTGAAGCTTCTTTTCTCTTATTTTCTCCTATACTTTGCTTCATTCTGAAGGAGTTCTGAAGGTGCAATGGTTAAGGCATTTGGCTGCTAACCAGAAGGTTGGCGGTTCAAATCCACCAGTTACTCTGCAAAGGAAGGTGAGGCAATCTACTTCCATAAAGATTTATAGCATTGGAAACTCTATGGGTCGCTATGAGATGAAATCAACTCAATGGCAATGTTTATTTTTTCTTTTTCCACTTCATTCTGGTTTTATAAATAAAACAGTAACTTTATTATTTACTAAACTTACTAGTATTTATGCATACTTACTTTGTGAAATATAACTTTATACATCATGAAATATGGTTTGTGTGTGTGTGTGCATGTATAGATAAACACCTATCATTCATTATTAAAAAAAATTAAGACAAAATTAAGTTACCTTCCCTGATCATTCACTTACATAGAAATTAAACAGGAAATGTTTCTATCTGACTGCATATTCTATAATGAAAGTGCTGTGTCATTATTTTTAAAGAATTTCCACGAAAAGTTAGTCATTTCACTGATTGGTTTGACAGAAAGAGCTATTATATATTAGGCCAAACTTTGATATAAATCTCCATTTGACTTGATCTCAGATTGATTGATTTTAAGTAAATGTTGTAAACATTTCTGAAAACATAAAAACAAAATTAAAGTTATTTATGTTTGCAAATTAAAAGTATAGTAGAAGGCAGTTACTCACTTCTGACAGGCCTGGTGAAGGAAGTCCTTGAGGGACATCTGGCAAGATAGTCTCTGTTCATGGTTATGCCAAGGCTACTTGTTGTGTGTTAGTGTGATCTGACATTCCTCATTCTTCTCATATCCCCAGCTCCCAGCTGCTTTCTTATATTAGGCTCACCATGAGCTGTTGGGAAGTGCTAGTAAAGGACTTTTTATTTCTCATCAGGCCTAGAATTATAGAGTCTTGCTTGACTTGCATGCTATCTCTGCTAGTTGTGACTTATCATAATAGGATGAGAGGTCACAATGACTTAGAGACATGCAGAAGTGTCAAAGTCAACCCCTATGTTAGCACTGATTGCAGAATTAGACTTGCATAAACATACTTCCTCTCTCTTTGGCAGCTTTTTGTTTTTAATAATCTGCAGTACTACTGATAAGATTTAGATCATTAGGTGTGGCTCAAAAATTGCCTCATTCTGGAAAAGCAAGTATGATTTTTTTTTTTTTTCTTAGCAATAAGTAAAGCTGATTTTGATTCCATAATCTGACCCTCTCCTTAGGAAACATTAAACTGTTGTAAAGGTCAGGAGGCCCCGATTTGCACACCGTAGTCTGATTCAAACCCAAATGTTCACGAGGAGAGTGCTACTTCATAAAATTTTTCAGTTCTACCCCTTTCCCCATTGAGGCATTATGTCTTTGCTAAGGAATGGTTACATCCATAGCTCTCATTAGTTTGATTAATGGTATACTTCTAATAGAGGCCACCACCTGACATTTGAGGAAAAAAAACACATGGCAGGTAATTTTTAAAAATACAGAACCTGTCCCCTTAACCTAGTTTCATTCCCTCTGGTAAGGGTGGCAATTGGATGTGACACTCATCAGTGGGAGCAGTCTGACATTCTCTCTTTCCCACCCTTCTCAGTTCAATTAAAAGAATGATAGTCTGGCTTTCTAGAAAAACCGAAGCAAATGCAGGGAGTGAGCTGTTTAATATTCCCAGCACTGTAAGTGCAGGCTATCACTTCACAAATTTTAACTTTACATTTCCTGTCAATTAGACATGTAAAGGTTTAACTAGAATATTGAATTAATGGAGTGTTTCTGTTCCTAATAGATAACGCATCTCATGTGCCTTGCTTGTCCTTTCGATTAGAAAAACAATGAAGTATATAAATTGCCAATTTCAAATTTTTTAAATACTGAACTAAAATTTATATTCAAAAATCTTTGCTTTGGAGTTGGCGTTGGGTCTCCCTGAAACTGTTCTCTTCTTTAGAATTATTTTAATGTTTTTTTTTTTTTCTGGCCCTGATGGTTATCAGCTGTCTCTTATAGTAACAGAATGTGACTTTAGTTTCAGAATCTATATTTTTTTTTCTGAAATAAAGCCCCTTTAACAATAGGAACAGATAGAGAATACAAAACAGGCCTTATAAAATTCTTGCCTAGTTAGCTTATCTCAGTCTATATGTAACTATTATAATCATCCAATTTGATTCCATTTCAGTACATAGGAGTCAATATTACAGATTTCTGTTCTAGTATTATCTAATGGGAAATGGACTTATTTTAAATTCCCTCAAGCAAATTGCAAGTCCTTTTGTTGTTTTATTGGTTTTCTTTTCTATTTAATACTCTATTTCCATATCAAGTGTATTTTCCCTCAGAAGTTTAGAGAGCCTGTGTTTCTATGAAATGGTACAAGCCCTTTCCCACCCACATGCCACAAGCAGGATGTTGCTTCAGCCTGAAAACTGATGACAGCAGCTGTCCTTGGGCATGGATGTCCTCTTTAATCAAAGTGAGTTCCCTAATGGGCATGGTAATGACATTCATTTGCCTTTTGGATGTACCTGATGTGACACTTGAGGCAATTCCATGATTACTTTCCCTTAAAAATGTAAAATAATTTCACAAAATGAAAAAGGCAGAAATAACAGCCAAGAAAGAAGTTCAGTTAAAACATAGCAATATTATCTGAGTTTGAGAAGTGTCATAATCATCTCACAGATGATAATAGCATCATTTAATATTTAACTCAATAACACAATTCCCTATCTGAGGATCACAGTTATATTGATTACAGAAGATTATTCTATGGAGTCCACAACATTTTCCTGAGTTGAGATACAGGTTAAGAGGGTATATTAATAACATTAGTAGGCACATCTTAGAAATAAAAATTTACTTTTTACTATCTCAAATCTGAAAAGTATTTGATAATGGACAAAAACACTTTGCACTCAAACTAATGTTTACAACTAAATCAAAATTTCATTTTATACTGTTGCTAATAACTCTGTACCTAAAATGCATACACAAAGTATTCCATTAAAAGGTGAAAGACCTATTTAGCATTATAGACAGAAACACTTCTGCAGGATATATGAGTATAGCATTAATTAGCTATGAGGTTAAATATTTTCAAAAACTTTAGAGGAATGAATTAATAATATCTGATGTGGTTAAGATTGCTAACTTGGTTGGGGGGGAGAGAAGCTGGAAGGATCTTCAGAACATGCACAATTTATCTTTAGCCTCCTGGAAAGAGGCATTGAAAGATAGATTCTGCCCACGATGAGTTTGTATCTTGTCCAAGCATGATGTATCTAAAAATTAAGCTCGATAGATAGATAGTATATTTTCCCTTCAAAAGAATCACCAGGGTGGACACTTTCATAGCCTACCCTTTTACTTTGTTTCACTGTCTAACAAGGCAGATTTCTAACCCTCAAAGTGTGACAGAGCCAGATCATCAAGCACCATAAAAAAGAAATAACAAGACAGAATAGTGTGATCAATGGCAACTTCCCATGTGCTTTCTGAACCAACAAATGCCTATTACTAGTCATCTAATAAGCAGTGACATTGAGTTGCAAAGCAAAGTGAGCAGGGTTTTGATTTAAATACTGACTGTACTGCTGAGGAGCTACATTATCTCCACAAGCTATTACCATGAAAGCCTCAGCTTCCTCTTCCAAAAATGGGCACAGTAATACCTACCTTGAAAGGATTTTGTAAAAATTTGAATTAAAAAAACCTCATTGCCATTGAGTGAGATCTGACTCATAGTGATCCCTCCTTCTGTTTCTGAGCCAGTATCACTATGGAAGTAGATTGCTCAACCTTCCTTCTGAGGAGTGTCTGGTGGGTTTGAAACATTTGAATACATTTTAAAAATTTATTCTGTTCTATCATAAACACAATAATTGATATCCATTGTCATTGTTTATTGACTAATCGACCATAAAAAGTACTGAGTGAGAAGCTCTGTGGGATGGAAATGCATGTAAGATATCATCCTTGTCTCTTAAGAAGGTTAAAAGCAAGGATGGAACTACTGCAATATGCCATGTGTGTTAAAAGAATTGCATACTTTATTCTAATATTGAACCTTGGAGTAAATATTATTTCTAATCTACAGATGAGGCATCTGAGGGCTGGAGAGGTTATCTAATTTTCTTTGGCAGCGTGGCTCCAGCAGGATTCCTTATTACTGCCCTGTCATACTGTATCATATGACAATATGTTGTCTTCAGCGGTAGAGATATATACAAACATAACTGCAAAAGTCAGTACAAGAGAAAATAATTGCTGCTATGAACAGATAAGTGTTCTGTCTCAGTCTTACACATTTGTAATTTGACACCATGGTGAAAAATCTGAGTCTAATACCCTTAAATAGAAGCTCTGGTGGCACAATGATTAAGTGCTCAGCTGCTAACAGAAACCTTTCCAGTGGCTCCACAAGATAAACAGCTGGCGATCTGCTCCTGTAAAGATTAGAACCTAGCAAACATTACAGGGCTAGGTTTTCTGCTCCATCACATGGGGTCGCTGTTAGTTGAAAAGAACTCAACGGTACCCAATAGCGACAATATCCTTGAAAAGCTATTCTTTGAATAATAGAATTACAGAATATGGCCATAGTCTTCTTCCCAAAATCAAGGAACCCCTTGTTCTGAAAAGAAAATAGATTTAAATTTAAATTAATATTTGAAATTTACATTTCTATGTAGAAAACCCCCCACTCATCTGTCAGTTTGTCCTACTGTGGTGGCTTGCATATTGCTGTGAGGCTGAAGGCTATGCCAGCAGTATTTCAAATACCAGCAGGGTCACCCATGGTGGACAGGTTTTAGCGGAGCTTCCAGACTAAGGCAGACTTGGAAGGAAGAAGGGGCCTTATGCTTCTCAAATTATTGGCTAGTGAAAACCTTAGGAATAGCAATGAAACACTGTCTAATATATTATTGGAAAACTTTATGAATAGCCCTGAAACATTGTCTGATGTGATGCTGGAAGATAAGCACCTCAGGTGGGAGGGCACTCAAAATAGGACTGGGGAAGGGTTGCTTCCTCAAAGTAGAGTTGATCTTGATGTGGATGGTGTAAAGCTTTCTGACCTCAATTTGCTGATGTGGGATGACTCAAAATTGAAAGAAACAGCTACTAACATCCATTAATAATCAGAGCATGGAATGTATGAAGTATGAATCTAGGAAAATTGAAAGTTGTCAAAAAATGAAATGGAACACATAAAGATCAATATTCTAGGTATTAATGAGCTGAAATGGACTGGTTTTGGCCATTTTGAATCAGACAGTCATGATCTACTATTTAGGAAGGACAAATTGAAGAGGAATAGGATGGCATTCATCATCATAAAAAAATGTTTCAGGATCTATTCTGAAGTACAATGCTGTCAGTGATAGGATAATATGCATAGGCCTACAAGAAAGACCTTGCATAGAGATACTGCCTTAGAAACCCAAGGAGGGATCATTATGAGTTGTGTCAACTTGACAGCAGTGAGGTTTTTATTTTTTTATTTTTTTTTTTTAAGACAAGGATGGCCAGTTAATACTACTATTCAAATTTATGCACCAATCACGAAAGCCAAAGATGCAGAAATTGAAGATTTTTACCTATTCCTGCATTCTGAAATTGGCCAAATATGCAATTGAGATGTATTGATGATTAATGGTGATTGGAATGCAAAAGTTGGAAACAAAGAAGAATTACATATAGTTGGAAAATATGGTCTTGGTGTTAGAAATGAGGCTGGAGACCACATGTAGAATTTTGCAAGACCAATGACTTATTCATTACAAATACATTTTCAACAACATAAATAGTGGGTATACTCATGGACATCACCAGATGGAATACACAAGGATCAGATCAACTACATCTGTGGCAAGAGGCAATAGAAAAGTTCACTATCTTAAGCCAAAACAAGGCCAAGAGCTGAATGTGGAACAGACTGTCAATTGCTCATGTGCAAGTTCAAGTTGAAGCTTAAGACAATTAAAACAAGTCCACAGAGCCAAAATATGACCCTGATTATATCCCACCTGAATTTAGAGACCATCTGAAGAATATTTGATGCATTAAACACCAATGACTGAAAACCAGAATTGTGGGATAACATGAGGAACATCATATCTGAAGAAAGCAAAAGGTCATTAAAAAGACAAGAAAGGAAGAATAGACCAAAATGGATGTCAGAACAGACTCTGAAACATGCTCTTAAATTGAGAGTAGCTAAAGCAAATGGAAGAAATGACAAGATAAAGAGCTGAATAGAAGATTTCAAAGAGCAGCTCGAGCAAACAAAGCCAATTACTATAATGAAATGTGCAAAGACCTGAAGTTAGAAAACTAGAAGAGAAGAATGCACTAGGCATTTCTCAAGCTGAAAGAACTGAAGAAAAAAATCAAGCCTCGAGTTGCAATATTGAAAGATTCTATGGGCATATTGAATGATGCAGGAAACATGAAAAGAAGATGGAGAGAAAGCACAGAGTCACTGTACCAAACAGAATTGGTCAGTGTTCATCTATTTCAGGAGGTGGCCTATGATCAGGAACCAATGTTACTAAAGGAAGAAATAGAATCTTTACTGAAGTAATTGGTGAAAAACAAGGCTCCAGGAGTTGATTGAATGCCTACTGAGATGTTTCAACAAACAGATGCTGCACTGGAGACACTCATCTATGACAAGAAATTTGGAATAAAGCTACCTGGTCAACTTACTGGAAGAGATCCATATTTGTACCCATTCCAAAGAAAGGTGATCCCACAGAATGTGGAAATTATCAAACAATATCATTAATATCACATGCAAGTATCTTGCTGAGGATAATTCAAAAATGGTTGCAGCAGTATATTGACAAGGAACTTCCAGAAACGCAAGCTGGATTCAGAAGAGGATGTGACACAAGGAATAGCATAGCTAATGTCAGGGGGATCATGGCTGAAAGCAAAGAATACCAGAAAGATATTTACTTGTGTTTTATAGACTATGCAAAATAATTTGACTTTGTGGATCATGAGAAATTATAAATAACATTGGGAAGAATGGGAATTCCAGAACAGTTAATGGCGCTCATGAGGAACCCGTACATAGACCAGGAGGCTGCAGTTTGAACAGCACCAAGGGATACTGCATGGTTTAAAATCAGGGAGGGAGTGTGTCAGGGTTGTATTGTTTCACTGTACTTATTCAATCTGTATACTGAGCAAATAATCTGAGTTGTTGTTGTGTTGTTATGTGCCATCGAGTCGGACCCGACTCATAGCTACCCCCTCTTTGGGTTTCCAAGGCGATATCACTACGGAAGTAGATTGCCCAACCTTCCTTCCGAGGAGTGGCTGGTGGGTTTGAACCACCAGCCTTCTGGTTAGCAGTCAAGTGCCTTTAGGCACTATGCTACCAGAGCTCCCAAATAATCTGAGAAGCTGGACTATATGAAGAATGCTGCATCAGGATTGGAGGAAGACTTATTAACAATCTGTTATATACAGATGACACACCTTCTTGCTGAAAGTGAAGATGCCTTGAAGCACTTACTGATAAAGATGAAAGACTGCAGTCTGAAGTATGGATTATACCTCAATGAAAATCATTTTCAGTACACCTTTATGAAAACAAAAATCCTCATAACTTAACCAATAAGAAGCATCATGATAAATGGAGAAAACATTGAAGTTGTCAAAGATTTCATAATACTTGGTTCCACAATCAACACCAATGAAGCAGCAGTCAAGAAATCAGATGATGTATTGCACTGGGCACTGCAAAACATCTCTTCCAAGTGCTGAAGACCAAAGATGTCTCTATGAACACTAAAATGCACCTAACCCAAATCATGATATTTTCAATTGCCTCAAACGGATGCAGAAGCTGGCCAACAAATAAGGAAGACCAAAGAGAAGTTGATGCTTCTGAGTTGTGTTGTTGGTTAAGAATACTGAAAGTACCATGGCCTGCCGGAAGAATAAACAAATCTGTCCTGGACAATGTCAAAGTCAGTTGGAATGCTCCTTGGAGGTGAGAATGGCCAGACTTTGTCTCACCTATTTTGGCCACGTGTCAGAAGGGACCATTCCCTGGAGAAGGACATCCAGCTTGATAAAGTGGAGGATCAGCGAAAAAGGGTAGATTGACACAAGATGGATTGACACAGTGGCTACAATGATGGGCTCAGGTATAACAAGCATTGTGATCCTGGTGCAGGACCAGGCAGTGTTTTGTTCTGATGTACATAGGGTCACTATAAGTCAGATCAGACTCAACAGCACCTAACAACAATAACATAGAGACTGAAGAGATTTTCACCTTTATGTAATACTCTTCTCAAGGATTCCTTTATCCTTCTTTAAATGGGTTCCTGAAACTCATAAAGGTTTTGCTGTGGCACAAATTGATTCATAGCATTTCAAATTTCCCAATGTGGTCATCCAGCCACTGTATTTTCTAATCTTTCTAGTTGCTGCTGTGACTTTGATCTCAGATAGTTAGCTCTTAAAAGAACATAATGCTCAAAGCAGATATTTTTTTTTACTAGTTAACTAAACTAGTGTTCAGTTGTAAGAGAATTCAGGGGATATTTTTGGTTTAGGTTTTAAAGATTACCTCAGGACAATCATTTCAGGGGTTCATCCAGAAAGTCTGTAGTACATGAGAATTTGAAATTCTATTCTCCATTTCCTGCTTCTTCTTGGGATTCTTCTGTAGAATTTTTGATCATTAGATAATGATAACTGTGCACCATCCAGTTCCTCTGGTCTAATGGTAAAAGAGGCAGTTATTCATGGAGGCAATTGACCAAACATTGTATATCTTCTCTTTATTCCTGACTCCTTCTTCCTCTCCCAGGCCTTTTGTGGCCACTTGCAAGCTTCCAAGACCCGCAGTCTCTATGCAATGAACTAGGAAGTAGAACAAAAGCACTAAATACCTTATCAAGCTAATTCAGTAGGATATCCCATGAAACCATGACCCTATACCTCCAAACCAAGGAACTATCTGCCATGAGAGTTTCGTTTGTACATAAGAAGCATCAACAGCAACTCTTCTTATTATTATTGTAAATATCACACAACTTCCCTCAGTTCAAGAGCTTACCATTGCATAACTTATTGACAATAATTACAATTGGCTATGTTACCTCACTCCTAATCAGTGTGATATTTGCATCACCATTAATCCCCCACTGTCCCCTCCATACAACACTTGGTAACCACTCATTTACTTTGGTTTCTATACATATGCCTTTTCTTGACTTTTATATAAATGAGGTGATACAATATTTGTCCCTCTGTGGCTGACTTATTCCACTCAGCATAATGTCTTTTAAGCTCCATCTTTATTGTAACATGTGTTGAGGTTCCATTGTTTCTACTGGCTAAGTAGTATCCATTGTATGTACATACCATATTTTGTCCATTCATCTGTTGGTGAACATTTACAATGTTTTCACCTTTTTTCTATTGTGAATAGTGCTACAATGAATATTGGTGTACAGTTCTCTAAGTCTCTGCTTTCAAACATGTTGCTACTGAGGAGTGGAATTACTAAGTCATATGGTAATTCTATGTTTAGTTTCTTGAGGTCTGCTTTTCTTGTACTTACAAAAAATGCTGTAACTGTCATTCTAAGCCCTGCTTTTGCTAGATTCTATAAATTTTCTTAAGTTATATATTCATTTAGTTCAAAATATTTCTGCTTTCTTTTAAGACTTTCTTTGTTCCATGTGCTACTTAGAAGTGTGTCGTTTAGCTTCATATATTCTGAGATTTTCCAACTATCTTTCTGTTATTGATTTCTAGTTAATTCCTTTCTGTTTGAGAGTCTGTTTTGTATGATATCTATTTATTTATTTATTTTGTAACTTGTTCTGTTTTATTGTCCAAAATGTGGTCCATCTTGGTGAACTTTCCATGTGAACTTAAGAAGAATGCTGCTATTGTTAGATGAGGTATTTTATAAATATCAATTATACCCTCTTGATTGATAGTGTCATTCAGTTCAAATACATCCTTAACTGATTTTCTGACTGCTGTAGCTGTCAATTAAGGATAGAGAGGTATTTAACTTTCTCACTATTATAGTAGATTTCTCTATTTCTCTTTGCAGTGCTATCAATTTTTAACTCTTGTATTTGATATATTTGATGCTCTGTTTTAGGTGCATACACATTAAGGTTTGTTATACCTTCTTGGAAAATTGATCCTGTAATTATGTAATACTGCTGATAATTTTACTTGTTCTGAAGTCAGCTTTGTCTGAAACCAGTATAGGTATTTCAGATTTTTTCTGTTTGTTTTAGCATGGTATATCTTTCTCCATCCCTTTGCTTTTAAGCCATTACTGTATTTATATTACATTGAGCTTCTTGTAGGTAACATATAGTTGAGCCTTCTTTTTTTTTTTTTTTCCACTTGGACAAACTGTCTTTAATTGGTGCATTTAGATTTTAAGTATCTATTGATAAAATTGAATTCATTTTTATCATATTTGAAACCGTTTTCTATTTCTTGCCTTTGTTCTTTGTTTCATTTTTGTCTTCTCTCTTTTTGTTCTCTAGTTTTAACTGAGCATTTTGGTTCTATCTTCTTTCCTCTCTTAATATTATCAGTTACACTTCTTGTTTTGATTTTTTTAGTGACTGCCTTACTGTTCACAGTATATATTTAGAACTAATTGCAAATAACTTTAAAATAATACTTAACACTTCATAGGTGGTACAGGTGTCCTATAAAGGGACATTTCCAATTTCTCATTTCCATCCTTCATTAATGTTGTTGTTACTAGTTTCCCTTATCAGTCATCTATATTCACCTGATATAATGTTGCTATTATTATTTTAAACAAACTATACCAAACCAAACCAAATGCATTGTCCTTGAGTCAGATCTGACTCATTGTGACCCCTCCTTGGGTTTTATCACTACGGCCATATCACTCGGGAAGTAGATTGCCCAACCTTCCTTCCAAGGAGTGGCTGGTGGGTTTGAACCTCCAGTCTTCTGGTTAGCAGATAAATGCCTTAGGCACTATGCAACCTATATTATATGTTAAATAAATAAAATAATTTTAAAAGACTTATTTAACTTTATTTTCTAATGTTCTTCCTTTCTTTCTATAAATTTGAATTTCTGATCTATGTCTTATCTTTTTTTCTTCTCTGGAGAACTTTTTAGTTAACATTTCTTGAATGCCACATCAACTGGTGACAATTGCCTTCAATTTTTGTTATTTTCAGAGTCCTTATTTTTCTACTTTTGAAGAATAATTTTGCTAAATACAGAATTCTGTTATTATTGTTGTTAGGTTCCATTGAGTCAGCTCCAGCTCATAGCGACCCTATTGTACGACAGAACAAAACACTGCCTGGTCCTGTGCCAGCCTCACAATCCTTGCTGTACCTGAGCCTATCATTGCAGCCACTGTGTCAATCCATCTTGTTGAGGACCTTCCCCTTTTTCACTGACCCTCCACTTTACCATGCATGATATCCTTCTATAGGGAATGGTCCCTTCTGACAACATGACCAAAGTAGGTGAGATGAAGTCTGGCCATTCTTACTTCCAAGGAGCATTTCGGCTGCATTTCTTCCAGAAGAGATTTGTTTCTTCTTTTGGCAGTCCATAGTACTTTCAGTATTCTTCCCCAACACCATGACTCAAAAGCATCAACTCTTCGATCTTCCTTGTTAATTGCCCAGCTCTCACATGCATAGAGGCTTGGGTTAGGTGCACCTTAGTCTTCAAGGAGACATCTTTGCTCTTCAGCACTTGAAAGAAGTCTTTTGCAGCTGATTTGCCCAGTGTTATATGTCATCTGATATCTTGACTACTGCTTCCATTGGTGTTGATTGTGGAACCAAGCAATGTGAAATCTTCAACAACTTCAATCTTTTTTCCATTTATTGTGATGCTGCTTATTGGTCTAGTTGTGAGGATTTTTGTTTTATGTTGAGTTTTTTTTTTTTTTTTTTTCTTTCAACATTTTAAATATCCCACTCCACTCTCTTCTTGCTTGCATAGTCTCTGAAATGAAATCTGATGTAATACTTATCCTTGTTCTTTGATAGGTGAGGTGTTTTCCCTCTTTAATTTTTTAAAAGATTATTTCTTTTTCTTTGCTTTTCTGCAGTTTGCTATACTACAACTCTTGCTGTTAGGTGCCATTGAGCCAAATCTGACTCATAGTGACCTTATGTAAAACAGAAGGAAATGCTGCCCAGTGGTGAGCCATCTTCCAATTGTTGCTATATTTTAGCTCATTGGTATGATATTTATTCTGGGTTGTGTTTTCTGAGCTTTCTGAATTTATAGTTTTGTGTCTATCAAAAACATTGTAAAATTCTCATCCATTAGTACTTCAAATATTTTTCTGCTACATTTTCTTCTCCTTTTAACATCTGTATAATACATTTGGCTACTAATTAGAAGGGTGGTAGTTCAAACCCATTCAGCCACTCCTCAGAAAGAAGATTGGACAATCTACTCCTGTAGAGATATCACCTCCAAAACCCAAGGAGAGGTTGCTATGAGTCAGAAAACAACTCGATGGTAGTGCATTTTTTTTTTTTTATACATATGTTATAGATTTTGAAGTTATCCCATAATCCTTGGATATTGTGTTCCTTTCTTTATTTCATTGGGTTTTCTCTTTGGAAATTTCTCTTAAAATAACTTCAATCTCACTGATTCTTTCCTTGATAGTATCTAGTCTATTAATGAGCCTATCAAAAGATATTCTTCAATTTTGTTGGAGTGTTTTTGTTTTCTAGCGTTTGCTTTTGATTCTTTCTTAGGGTTTCCCATTGCTCTGCTTATATTACCCATTTGCTCCTGCATATTGCCCCCTATTTATATTAGATCCCTTAGCATATTAATTATGTTGATGTTAGTTACTGTTGAGTCAATTCCAAATCATAAGAGCTCCCTGTGTGCAGAGTAGAATGCTCCACAGATTTCCCATGGCTATGACCTTTGGGAAGCAGGTCACCAGGACTGTCTTCCCAAGTGCCTGTGGGTAGATTCCAACTGCCAACTTTTTGCACAGTACTTGAAAGCTTAATGGTTTGCACCAACTAGCATCTCCATATTCATCATATTTCTGTTCAATTCCTGGTCTGATGATTCCCAAATCCCTGCCAGTCTAGTTTTGACCGTGTCTTTGTGTCTTCAGACTGAGGTTTTTTTTTGTTTTTTTTTTTAAATTCCCTGGTTGGTGCAAACAGTTAACATTCTTAGTTATGAACAAATAGGGTTAAAGTTCAATTCCACCCAGATGCACCTCAGAAGAAAGATCTAGTGATCTACTTTTGAAAAATCAGTCATTTTAAACCTTATAAAACAGAGTTGAATTGTGACACATATAAAGTCCTCTTGAGTCAGAATTAACTCGATGGTAACTTTTTTTTTAACTATAAGTTTTTGCTGGAATCTGGAAATGATAGATTGGGTAAAAAGTACTAAGGTAGATAGGGAAGTACATTTTTATGTTTTTCAAGCTAGGATTTAGGCTGTATTTACTATTTGGTACAGTTTTGTTATCGGAAACTAACATTTTGTCAAGTATCCTTGTCACTGTCCCTCTGTTTTCTATGATTTTCCTACCAACTCTTGCTTAAATAGAGTCTATGGCTAGCAGTTCTTTTAGCTGGGATCTGCTGTTGTTAAACAGGAGTGATATCGACTTGGTGGTAACATGTAGGATGAGAAGAATCAATTTATGACCCTGTGATTAGGTCTCCATCTTTTGCTGAACTTTGACCTTGAGCTGTGACCTTCTGAAGTCCATCTCATCTTTCTCCTTTCTGTTTTAGGTGAGACAGGAAGGCCAGGGGGACTGGTGTTGGATATTTCCCTTCTTTATACAGAAAGCTAAAAGTGGGTGCAGTTGCATATTTATCTTCCTTCACTTCAGTTAGACTTTGATAAAATACAGTTTGGTTAGACTCTGGTAATATAGTTTACCTTGAGATCAGGCATTGTTAGGAAGAATGAAGAGCTCTGGATGTATTTAAAAATGGTGAACTTTTCCCTCCTTCTGGCAGAAGCAAGAGGAGATTTTTCTCAGACCTTCATAGTGAGAACTTGGTAGGGCTCCTAGAGGTGAAACATATGATTAAATACCTCCCTATCCCAGAGTTTTAAAATCTCAAGGTAGTCTGCATGGAATATCCAGCAATTTGTTCCTAGTGGTACTAGCTCCAGCTGACAGCTTTGCTCCTGGGCTGCTTCTCCCATTAAGGAGTTATTTTCCTTAGCTACCTGTCTGGGTCTCCAGTTTTTAGGGCATCAGCTTGACTGACCTATGACCTCAATTCCCTGAGACAGAAAGAAGTGTTGATTTTCAGATGCTTTAGCTTTTAAATGTTTTTTTTTTTCCCTCTTGTTTGAGAATTGGAGTGATGATTTTCAAGTTTTTTACATGCTGAAGCAGAAACCAGAAGTCTCAGGTCTGTTTACATATTTTAATGTAAAAATTAAGGTACACATACAAGATCATTTATTTTCAAGTATAGTAATGGAGAAAGAGAATTGTTAAAGCTTTTATTTTAGATATCTGTTCACCAAAATGGGACTCACTCTCTTAAATGGATCCAAATAACAGAGAACAAAGGGAATGTGCTTGATAAAATCCTTTTTAGTATTTTTTTAAAATCTGATTCTTAAAGAATTACTTTAGAAAAAATAAAACATACTGGTTTTTAACATATATCTAATGGCATGCTGTGTTTGAACACTTCAGAACATTTATGTCAGCATTATTAAGTTGAAATATCAAACTATAGCATTTTCAGGCAAAAAACCCAAAACACACTTGCAGCAGTTGAACTCTACTGTGATCACTGTGTATGTATAGAAATTCTTGATGTACAATGTTCCCTGATACACTTAAATCAGGTTTGAGAGAAAACTGAGCTCACTTGTACAATCCTTCCATAAAACAAGCTCTTCCAGGAATTTTATTTACAGAAAAAGAGAAATCTGCTCTGGAGATAATGTATATAATCACATTTGCTAAAAATGGAAAAGCCTTATTACATTCTTGTTTGGTATCTATTTTACATCATCACCTGCAGCTATGTTTTGTCGCCATTATTCTAATACTAGTGAGAAGAAATCGCCACTAAGAGATTCAAAATAGAGGACTTATTTTGTAAAGCTATAATTATATAACTCCAGTTTCAGCATCTCCTTCAAAGAATAACAATGTGGAGGCTCTCAGGCTATTTATTGAAAAAGAAGTACATTGAAGAACCCTTTGTGAATATATTTTTTCAAAAAACATATTTGAATCTTTGTGGAAATAAGGATGGAGGTTCTACTATGGAGAATTGTTTAAATTCCCTGGTTGAAATCCTATCTTCTGGAATGTTTGCAAATAATATTCTCATTACTTCTAATGAAGAAGCACCCTATTTTATCACATTCCAAATTAAAATTAACAAACAAACAAACAAAAAAAAGCCCTGCCATTAAATGGATTCTGACTCACAGCAACCCTAGAGGGCAGAATAGAACTTTCCCATAGACTTTCCAGACTGCCTCATTTTATCACACCGAGAAACTGCTGAGTTCTAACCACTAACCTTTTCATTAGCAGCTGTATGCTTTAACCACTGCGCCAGCAGAACTCCTTCAATCTAAATTATATCCCTCTAAATGACATTGTTTTGTTTCTCTTGATTTGTTTTCCAAAATTTCTGTTTTGTTTACTTTAGAAAGTTTTGATTTATTTGGTATATTTGTAGACAATTGTTACACAAATCTGATTTCTTTTCATCCAGCTCTATTTTTATTTTATGATTATTTTTTAATTCTCTTCTCCAATAATACTTTGTGGGATTCATGTCCCTTCTACTGGATGAGTACCTTTGTCATAAACATTTTTTGTGGCACAAATCTCTCTATAGCATTTCAACTCACCAATGTGCGTAGGGAAGAGCTCTGGTTGCACAGCAGTTAGGACATTTGGCTGCTAACAAAAAAGATCAGAGGGTTTTGAACCCTCCATGGTAGAAAGATGAGGCAGTGTGCTTCCATAAGATCTATAGCCTTGGAAATCCTGTGGGGCAATTCTATCCTATCCTATAGGGTTGCTATGAATCAGAATCAACTCCATGGCAATGTTTTTTTTTTTTTTTTTTTGGTTTTATGTGGCTAGCCAACCACTAGAGTATTTTAGCTTATGATTACATTACAATGAAGACTTCATGTTCATTTCTATCTTAAAAACAGCTTTGATTTTCTCAAACCCCATTACAGAATATCATATCAACTTTATATTAACTATTGGAACTATTTCTTTATTGAAACTGATTTTTAATTCTACTTCAACTTTTATTGGATTTATTTTTTAATAAAATACTGGCCTTTTCAATTCAAGATTAAATCTCATTTGATTAATTTCAGGATTTTTTTTCTAGGCTTTTTGTACTATTATATTATGTCTCATTGCTTGGTATCCTCTCTCATCTGAAAATTTAATTAATGTCATTAACAACCAACTGCAGATCGGTTATGAAGATGTTTAACAGAGTAGAGTTCAAGACTGCTCTGAATGAAGTAAAACACTTCACATCCACTGCCAAAGTCTCAAAATATGCTTTCATATTTCCTGTTTAGCTTGTTAGTAAGCCAGAGATAACCTTCTGTTACTACTTAAACAGTTCCAAATGGGATTCTCAGTATCAATAATTTTACTATCATCAAAACTAGGAGTTCTTCATTTGACATAAAGAGTGGTTTACCACAATTTGTTTTGTATTTACACATAAACACTTTTTTTTCCCTCACTTTTCTGTGAAAAGTGTTCATAATTTCATAAATAATGCCTAAAAGAATGAATACATAGCGCTGGAAATATGTAAAGCCATTGTGCTATCTTACATGATTATATTTGAAAATAGTTTATGATTCATTGTATCTACATAGTAGAACATTACTATTTTCCCTTTGGTGTCAAATCTGTAAGTGCTTTGTGCCATTTCAATTTATTTTCTTTGAATGTAAGTATTTTTCTCATATACTCATGCTTTTTAAGGAAAACTTATTTTTCCAGCTTTTTTTCCTCAAAATATATAGTTTAAATGTATACTATCTTTAGAGGACAAAAGAAAAAAAATATATAGAAACTGCAAAAAAAAGATAATATTTTCCATTAATATACTTTAATATGAACAAATGGTGTATTATCCAGGAATTATAAAACATTTAGAAAAATAAATCCTATTAGTTTTAGTTAATGATGTTTTCTGACATTAATATGTTTAGAAAATAATGAGAATTCACATTTATCTTACATTTAAAAATGGGCATCCCATTGATTTATCCAGTGATAATAGCTATTTCATGGATGTCACCTTTCTGTTTCAAATGGTTGTTAATTAAGACTGCCAGTAGGGAGAATTTGCAGTTGTACATGCAAGTATATAAAAAGAACATTCCATGTAGGAAGCATAAGGTTATCTACTCTGTTTAATATAGGATAAATAAAGTGTTTTGTTCAATTGAGGCCCCTTATTAAAAGAGAGATACAGAGAATGTGGATAGTGATAACAAGAGGACACAAACATGGTTGATTGTTCTGTGTAAGACAAATAATGATTATATTTCAAGTGAATGAGGGTTGGAGAAGACTGAAGAGTAATATAATGCTAGTTGTCAAGTAATTTTACAAAAAGAGCATAAGGCCTTGAGTGAGAGAGACCTGTTTTTTAATCCCAGGACTTACTCATGTCAGCTTGCCAGCCTTGAACCTCTCCTATGTTTAAAGTGGGAATAATAACCATTTTGCTGGTCTACTGTTAGGAAAAAAAGATGAAATAAATACTGCACGTAGTTAACGTCAGGCATATAGAAATCCCTCTGTAAGTGATAGTTGTTACTATATCCACTCTTTTTTTTTTTTTTTTTTTTATGAAATACTCCTCATGAGCAGTTCCAAAACCAGGTCCCCTAGGAATTGCTACTGGTGGATTAGTATTGGTGGAGGAAGGAAAGCTAGAGAAAGATGTCATTTAACCATAGAAGACACTAGCAAAATCTACCCTTTAGTGGCATAATGCCTAAGGCATTTGAGTGCTAACCAGAAGGCTGGTTGGTGGTTCAAATCCACCAGCCCCTCCTCCACAGGAAGACTGGGCAATCTACTTCCATAGAGGTATAGCCTCAGAAATCCAAGGAGGGGTCACTATGAGTCAGAGCCCACTTGACGGCAGTGAGTTTTTTTTTTGTTGTTGTTGTTTTTTTAATACAAGGATGAGTTTTGAAGAATTCAAATTTTGCTGAAAATAATGAAATATATTTATTTATAATAAATAAATATAAATTTATGTATTCCTTCTTTTCCTCCATCCTGTCTTTCTTCCATCTTTCCTTCTTTCCTTCTATCCATAATGTTACTAAATGTAACTGTGTGCTTAAGCAGGAAATTTGAGTCATTAGGCCAGATTTTGCCATGTGTCGATCTCATAAATGTAGTAGAGAATAGTAAACTATGACAGAAGAATAATATAACCAGGTGCTTATTACATATCATTTCTTATTCTTTAACAGCAAGAAATACTGCAGAAATTAATATGTTGGCAAAAATATATAAATTTCAAATTGAAATTCTCTTTTTTCTTTCTTTTGTTTTTAACTGGAATCTCTGTAATCTCCATATTTTTCTTAGGTAGGCTGCTGGCATAATGGTTAAGTGCTCAACTGGTAATCGAAAGGCTAGTAGTTCAAACACATCACTTTCTTGAAGACGGGACCTGGTGATCTGCTCTGAAAGACTGAAAAGAAGGAAAAAAATTGTGATTGGGTTGAATCTGACTCATAGCAACCCTATAGGACATAGTAGAACTGCCCCATAGTGTTACCAAGGCTGTAATCTTTATGGAAGCAGAAGCCATACCGATTTCCTGCAGAGCAGGTGGTGAGTTCAAACTGCCAGCCTTTTGGTTAACAGTCAAGCACATAACCATTTTACCACCAAGGCTCCTCCTGTAATGGTTATGGCCTAGAAAATCCTATGGAGCACTTCTACTCTGTCCTCTAGGGTTGCCACAAGTTGAAATTGACTGGGTAGCAGACAACAATGGCTTGGTGTACACTGACAGAAATAAACTTTCATAAGCATGTATTGTTTTCCCAAAGTATTCCTGCCTTAAGAGTATTAACTTCAAATGATTTTGGTTAATATTTTATTTTACTACTTGAAGAACATTAATAATATAAGTTATAATATTATTAGGGTTTAAGGAGTTCTGGTGATGTAGTCCCAAAGGCATTTGACTGCTACCGGAAGGTTGGCAGTTCAAACCCACAAGCCACTCCATGGAAGAAAGACTGGAAAATCTACTTGTGTAAGATTTACAGCCTCAGAAACCCAAATGGGGTCACTATGAGTCAGAAAGAACTTGATGGCAGTAAGTTTGGTTTTTTTGGTATTTTACATTCATATAACTATATAAAATTATTTTTTTTCTATGGCTTCACAGAGTTAAAAAAATATATAGGAAACAATAAGCAAACAGAAGTTGATGAAAAATAGAACAACAACAGTTTGTTTCCATAAAGATTTACAGTCTTGGAAACTATGGGGAAGTTTTACTCTATCCTGTAGACTCTATGAGTTGGATTGACTTGATGGCAATGGGTTTATTTTGGGGGCCATTTAGGGGTATTTATTTGTGCTCTATTCAGGGCCTTGGTCATATTATGAGAAACATTGGTGCTATGTGACAAATACATAGCCCAGTTACCCCCATCTCCCTAGGTGGCAGCCAGCTAACTTTCATACATATGAGTTAGGCTATCACCCCAGCCAACCAAAAACTATGAGCAAGCAGCCAAGCCTAGGCCAAATCAGTAGAACTTCCCAGCTGTTCCAATGACTTATGAGCAAAAATAAATAAGCCATGAAGCTTTTGGGTATATTTGACACAGTGGAAGATAGCTAGTGCATTTTTGCTATCTTCTAAAACCTTAAAACAACACTGTTTAGTAGATAATATAAATAAATATAGTGTCAGCCCCAGGGACAACTCAGGGATGCCCAAAGCAGCAGGCCAGAAGAGCAGGAAAAGGGGATTAAAAGCCAGGAAGCCAGACAGAGGTACAGTCAGCCACAGGGACCCAG
>NW_006921800.1:5299629-5300489 GCF_000298275.1 Orycteropus afer afer | reverse complement strand
TGTGTCTCTTGTAGGCAGCATATTGATGGGTTTTGTTTTCTTATCCAATCTGCTACTCTCCATCTCTTGAGTGGTGCATTTAATCCATTAACATTTAGTGTAATTATTGACAGGTACAAATTTGTTGCTGTCCTTTCAGTATATGTTTTTTTATGGTGTGCCTGGTTTCTTTGTTCCATATTATTTTCTGTGCTGAGCTCATTATGTTTATGGATCGGATTATCATTTCCTTTGTTGCTGTTCTTTTAGTATATGCTGAATATTTGTGCTTGTCCTCTTTTTTATTGTCTTGTGAAGGTATAAAATTTTTCATTGAGGTTACCCTTTGATTTATAAATTTATCCCTGAGTTTAGAACAGTCCATTGTATCTTGCAGCTCTCTTAACTCCCTCACCATTTAGAAGTTCTGTAACTACACAGCTTTTCTCACTTTTTGTTTGTAGTTTTCCTCACTTGCCAGTTGATGTTTCTGGTTCCCTGTTTACAATATTGTAAACTCATTTTACTTTAGATATGTCCATAGCTGTGGTTTCTGGGTTATGTCATCTTGCATATTAATGGTCGGTTGTTATTTGCTATTTTTGGTTCTCTGTTAAAAGAACTCCCTTTAGCATCTCTTGTAAGGTTGGTCTGTTTTTAACAAATTTCCTTAGTTTCTGCTTATCTGGAAATCTCCTAATTTCACCATCATATTTGAGGGATAATTTTGCTGGGTATATAATTCTCGGCTGAATTTTTTTTCTTTTTCAGGGTTTTATATATACCATCCCATTGCCTTCTCACTTGCATGATTTCTGCTGAGACTCAGAGCTTATTCTTACTGGCTGTCCTTTGTAGGTAACTTTTTGTTTTTCCCATGC
>NW_006921800.1:5288298-5299529 GCF_000298275.1 Orycteropus afer afer | reverse complement strand
CCTTCAACGAGATGGATTGACATGGTGGCTGCGATGATGGGCTCAAGTATAGCAGGGATTGTGGGGCTGGCGCGGGATTGGGCAGTGTTTCGTTCTGCTGTGCATGGGGTTGCTATGAGTCGGAAACGACTCGACCGCACTTAACAACAACATTACCATTTCAGAGGTAACAAAGCTCTGTTAAAGTAACATAGTAATGATAGGGACCAGTATTTACTACCAAATTATATGACTCTCAGTCCAGGGATCATTGGAGCTCAGAAAGATACAAAGATGGAGACACAAGTTTTTCCATACTTCCCAGCCAAATCTTTAAATCAAGGATCACAGCTTTTATAAAGGAAATCCCAACATCCAGGAAGGTGGTTTCACATATCAACACAAACCACTTTATTTGGTTAACTTTGTACAGGTAGGCCAAAATCTAAGATTGAAGTGAAACTCATTTATTTACCCACCAAACATTTATTAAGTATCTGCCATATGCTGGGCCCTGTGTTTGGCATTATCACAAAATTAATTAAAAAAGACTGCATGATTTCAGAAACAACTCTTAGCTGAATAGGCAGAGCAAGACAAGTTATTCATAAGGATACAGACTAATTGGAAACATCCTAGTTTAAATGCTGTATTTACTCTGCTGTTAGAGCGATACAGATCTAAAGGGAAATGCACATAAAAGTCTAAAACAGTTTGTCAAAATAACGAAGCATATGAAACATAGGGTTTGGAACCAAATTTCTTCAACCCCCTCTGTAAAGAACACAATATATGTTTGGTGATAGCTGGTATATAACACTAGGTCTACTATAGCTGTAAGCCAAAGTCAAATACTGCAAGATAGACCCAGCTTTATATATTGCCAGAGACAGAACAGGGAATTAAACCAAGAAGCAGACTATTAGAGCCACCAGTTCAAAATGGCATTTACCAGTTGTTTTGTATGCAGCTCTGTATTCTTCTGCATTGCCACTAGGTCATAAAAAAGGCTCCGATTTCTTCCAGAAAGATTCAGTAAAGAATCCTAGGCTTGAATAACTATGGAGAAATAAATTTTCTCTTCTCTCACAGTGTATAATTTTCTTTTTTCTAATCCTGAGAAGGAGCCATTCATAGGAGTCAATGGCATTTGCTTTTGTAAAACAGAATTTTACAAGACCTATTCTATTTTTTTTATTAGAAAGAAAAACCCCAAATCTCTGTCACTGTCATTTGCAAGGAGTGTTGTTCTTAGATTTTAAAACAATGATGTTTCCATTATATTTGACTTATATTGAGTGAATAAATACAGTAATAATTCCGTTTTCTGATGAACTGGAAAAAAACATAGCAGCTTATGTGGAGGAAAAAAGTAATGTTGTCTTATTGGTTGAACAAATGAAAATGTATTCCCTCTGCTTCTCCTCTCTGGATTCATGGATATTGTTATTCATGATGTTTTTATCTCTGTGTTATCAGTGCAGCTTCACAGCTGAAGGAATGATTATTTCTTTCCACTTTGAGTTCACTAATACATAGATGCCCAGTTATTCAATAACACTATCTGTTCTTAACATGATGTTTGTAGTCAAGACCACTGAGTTACAACCAACCACTTAAGTAAAGAAAGAAACAAATTCCAAATAAGTTGTGCTTCTCTGATTTAAATTCTCCATATAGTTGAAGTGCACTTCACACCTAAGTTTCAGAGGGGCTATCTCATTTTGCCTAATGGGACAATGGCTTTGTGGTGTATTAAAGTTGTTCTTTCTCCATTCTGCTCACATGGTGTGCAGTGTTCAAGAGGTAGACCAGCTACCCACTGACTTGTTGTTAACCCCTTGTCCTCATGTCAATTCAATAGATCTTTTATTGAGAGCCCATCAACTCTTGTTATTTGATGTTTTATTATGGTCTGTAGGTGACCTGGAGGAAATTTCACAAGGAGAATGTGATGTCTCTTTGCAGTTCTAAATTGTATAGACATCAGAACTGACCCTCACTCTGTGGGCCTTTAATTTGGCTTGACACATGAGGTCATGTCAGTTAGTGCCTTAGAGTGCTTCTTTTTTTGTAAGAGTTCGTCATTTACCCATATACTACTGAGGAAAAAAAAAAAATCTAGAGACAACTTTCCTTTCAGCTTTATATCTCTTATGAAGAGCTTTTGAGATACATGGCACAAGGGGTATGTCACTTTGATCATCAGGTTGTCAGTTTTTAGTGCTAGTTTGATTCTGTCACTGGTATCACCATTCCTCCAGACTATCTTTCCCTTTTCCCTTTCATTCAAACTCAGTATTCAGTCTGCCATCATGTCCTGTCATTCCTTCCTTTGAACTGTCTCTCAATTTCTCCTGTCATTCCTTTCCCATTGTTGCACTGTTGTTAGGTGCCATCAAGTTGGTTCTGACGCATAATGACCTTATACGCAGAAAGAAATGGTGCTGGTTTGTGCACCATCTTCACAATCATCGCCATGTTTGAGCCCATTATCATAGCCACTGTGTCAGTCCACCTCGTTGAAGGGTTTCCCCTTTTCTACTTATCCTCCAATTTTCCAAGCATAATATCCTTTTTCATGGGCTGGTCCCTTCTGGCAACATGACCAAAGTATGAGAGAAAAGTCTGGCCATTTTCTCTTTTAAAGAACATCTCAGCTGTACTTTCTCCAAGACAGATTTGGTCATTCTTCTATCAGTCTGTGGTGCATTCAATATTCTTCACCAACACTACAATTCAATTTTCCAATTACCACCACACTAATCTAGGCTTGTGATTATGGCAGCAATGCTCTCTTGGTTTTTCTCATTTTAGTTGCTTTAGCTTTTCTCATTTTAGATGCCTCCAAATCTATCTTGTGGATTTATACCAGTGTAGTGTTCCTAAAGCCCCACTTTCCTTCTATTATTCTCTGTTCAGCAACAGAGTTGTTCCCTCTAGCCATTTAATAAAATGCATTCTAGCCAATACCTCTTAACCAGGTCTCCCACTCGTCCCAGCACACCCCATGGACTCCACATTTATAAACAGCATGCTCATTCCTGCCTCACTGCTGTAATTTCCCTCTGCCTCCTCTCTCCTAGACATCTCCTTTTGTGCATTTGGACCAATAAAAGTTGCATTCCTCCTTGATGACTTTTCTAACAACTTTATCCTACAGTCATATACACTGTGCTTCTCTATTACTATTAGGTGCCATTGAGTCAGTCCCACTCATAGAAACTATACACAACAGAAGAAAACACTTCCTAGACCTGCATCATCCTCACAATCATTGTTTGAGTCTGTTGTTGCAGCCACTGGCTCAATCTATCTAATGAAGCATTTTCCTCTTTTTCACTGACCCTCTACTTTACCAAGCATGATGTCCTTCTCTAGGGACTGGTCCCTCCTCATAACAGGTCCATCTCATTTTTGACATGTTCCAATTTTCCTAGATTCATACTTCATATATTCCATATTCCAGTTATTAATGTATGCTTGCAGTTGTTTCTTCTCATTTTGAGTCATGCACCATCAGCAAATGAAGGTCCTGAAAGCTTTACTCCATCTGCATCATAAGGTCAACTCTACATTGAGAAACCTGCTCTTCCCCAGTTGCGTTTTGAGTGTCTGGTAGCATAGTGCCCAAGGCAGTTGACTGCTAACCAGAAGGCTTGTGGTTCAAACCCAACAGCCACTCCTCGGAAGGAAGTTTGGTCAATCTATTTCCGCAGTGATACTGCCTCGGAAACCCAAGGAGGGGTTGCTATGAGTCAGATCCAACTCAATGGCACAAAACAACAACAACAAACACATCCAACTAAAGGGGCTCATCTTCCAGCTGTATATCAGACAGTGTTTCACTGCTATTCTTAAGGTTTTCAGTGACTGTTTTTTTTTTTTTTTTTTTTCCTTCCAGAAGTAGACTGCCAGTTCCTTCTTCCTAGTCTGCCATAGTCTGGAAGATCCATTGAAACCTGTCCAAGATGCGTGACTCTACTGGTATTGAAATACCAGTGGCATAGCTTCCAGCATCACAGCAACACACAAGCCACCATGATACAATAATTTAATAGACTAACTCCCTGTCACGTCACTAATCTGTGCTATATTTGTTTACGTATATCATTGTACCTCACACTTGATAATGAGCACTCTGATGACAGAAAACAAGTCTTTCTTTTTCATCCTTGTAGCCCTGAGGGTGCAGTGATTAAGTACTCAGCTGCTAACTGAAAGGTTAGTGGTTGAAACCCACCAGGCACTCCATGGGAGAAAGATGTTACTATCTGTTGTGAGGAAGTTCTACTCTGTCCTATGGTTTTGCTGTGTGTCAAAATTGACTCACCAGCAATGAGATTGGTTTAAGGAGTTCTAGTGGCACAGTGGTTAAAGTGCCCATCTTCTAACCAAGAGGTTGATGTTTTGAAGTCACCAGCTACTCCGTGGAAAAAAAGATGTAGCAGTGTGCTTCCTAAAGATTACAGCCTTGGAAAAACTGTGGGGGTGGGGGTGGAGTTCTGTTCTGTCCTATAGGATTGCTATGAATGAGAACTGATACAATGGCAACCAAGTTTGGCTAATCCCATGCCCTCGGCAATGTTTGATCCATAATAGGTTAACAAAATGTTTCCAAATATTTAATAAATTGTTCCCTTCTCTAAATGCTTAACACTAAACTTAAATAGAAAAATAGCAATATGCTGTGTATCTAAAGATGAGGTATGTAATGATGTGAGACACGTGGCCCCTGACTGAAGAAGCTTTCATTCAATCAATCTGTGTGGTTTATTTGAAATTGTTTTCATCTCAGAAAGCTCCATAGGGGCAGAAACCATATCTTATCAGCTTCTGATCCTTTGATAGTGCCCAACAGAGTGCTGGTAATTGAATGTTTGGTGATTTGAATGTCTAGGCTTCTAGAGTACATCATTCCTAGTATCTATTACAATGACAACTAGCTGAGCTAAAGCATTGTCCTAAAAGACAGACCACTCTTTTTCTGTTTACATCTTGATATACTGTACCCATCAAAACAAAAAGGGTTACTCTATTTTTTATTTACATTAGTCCATGTGATAGTCTCATTCCAAAAGCTGTGTTGAGAAATATGGGAAGCAGTCTTTTTAAATCTTTTCTAATTTAACAGGTTAAAATATCCCCAGAAGTCTACGTCAGGATAATCTAAAAGTATACCTGTTCTTTTCCCCCATCTCTGTCTTTTGGTAGAGGAAATTCAGCTTGTATAATTATATTTTTCCTTAACACACGGTATCTTACACACAATAAATACTAAGTGAATATTAACAGAGTGGCTGACTAAATTATAACAACCAAGAGCTCAACTTTATAGTGGTTCAAAGAAGGGCGATACTACTGTGGGAAAAAAGTAGAGAGCTATCCTAATGAAATAATATTTTTGAATGTTCACATATATATATGCTCCTGTGGTAATTAAGGTTGTATGTCTACTTGGCTGAGCTATAGTGTTGAGTGTCTAGGCAGCTGGATTCTCCATGATGAGTTTGGCATCAACCTCAGTGTGGAATCTGCTGTGAGCGGCTAATTAGTTAACTTTGGGTTGTGGCCTGCTTCCAGTGTGTGAGGAAGTTTTCATGAAGGCCTCTAGCTTTTCCTACATCTGGACCCTGCATTTGGCTGAGTCTTGACTGAGCCATATTGCCTATCAATCTTGGGATTTTTTCTGGATTGGAACCAGTGGCCTGCTGTGTTGTCTACTGATCTTGGGATTGTCCCTGGACTTGAACCAGCCCTGCCTTATTGTCTGCTCATCTTGGGACTGTGCCATTTTACCTGTCAACCTTGAGTTTGTCGGCCTCAGCAGCCAGCAGCTGTGTGAGTTAGAAGGAGGCTTTAGCTCCAGTGGGCTTGGAGTCAGAGGCAGAGCTGAAGCAAAAGGCTAAGGGGCCTTCTTCACCCAGCCCCTAAAGCTGGCACTCTAGCCTCCTGGACTTCTAGTCTCCTAACTGTAACAAATAACGTCCTGTTTGTTAAAGCCATCCATTTGTTGTATTTCTGTTGTAACAAAACTGGAGAACCAAGACAATTTCCTGTCTCCCTTTGTGCCTTAGATTTATTAGCATTGAACTGACCATTTAACTTACATATCTGCTATATAAGATCCATTAAAGCAGGGTATTTATTTCATTTGTTTCTTTGTTTATGCCAACATCAAGAAGAGATTTCTACAAATCACTATCTGCAGGTCAACTATAATCTGAGCCTACTTTAAAAATAATAATAATAAAAGAATGTTTAACTGAACTCATCCATGCCCATTAGTTTACATATTGTCTATGACTGAATTTGCACAATGGCAGGTTTGAGTTGTTGCAACAGAATCCTTATGGCCCACAAAGCTGACAATGTTTATAGAAAAAAAGAAAAGTTTTCCATCTTGATACTTGATATCCAGGTGATGTTCAGTAAATGTCTGTTGTATGAGTAAGTGAAATAATAATTAAATGGGGGTACAGATAAACCTTTGTTAGCCAACACATCACCATCCTAGCCCAAAGGTCCTCAGCATATCCTGCAGTGTTTTGAGACCCTCAAACAAAGGTACAGTAGTATTCCTTGATTTATATGGGGTCCAGATTCCTGTGGAAGAAAAGTAGACTTTAATCCACAATTGAGATTATGATTGTTAAATCATTTTTCATGGGCTAGTATCCTTGAAGAAGATTAGGCTAGAGGATAATATAAATAGGAAAGTTCTAAAAGGAAATCACCAAGATTAAAGAAGTCTGGTTTGCTGCGCAGACACAAGTGGGGACCACTTGGAAGAGGTAGTACTGTAATTCTAGCTAATTAAAGCTGTGCCTAATATTTCCCTGGCCCCAACACCTTGCAAAGGATAATCAAGAACAGAACTAGGCATTTCACCATAGACCTAAAAACTGGACTCTGAGATCCCTTTCATATGAAAGAATGAGTTACAGAAAGCAGAGGCATTTTTTTTTTTCTTTTTTCCCTGCTGGTTGGAGAAGGGAAACTTTGGTTGTCAGTATTTTGGTGGAAATGAGCACTAAGTTGTCAGCCACAGAGGTCAAGAGACCAAAAAGGTGTTCGGAGCTTTAGAATTCAGAGTTGAGGGATTGCAGAGCTGTAGGCAGCAGCTCTGATTACATATCAGAACCCTGTACCAGAAATAATTGGAGTGTGGTATCTCTGAAAAAGACTGGCTGTCTGCCTCATCAAGCTGATAGAAGCTTATTGCATTGAGATTTGGAGTATTGCTGGAAAAGTAACAGAGTCTTACTTACTGGTTTGCGATGCCAGAGATATGCTGCCTCCAATATCTGTTAAACCTCAGGAGAAATGAAGATTTCAGTTTAATTTTCCATAGAAAAAGAAACAACTGAAAAAAACCTTATCATATCACAAAAAATCCTCTGGAGATTTCATATTAATAGAGTTCACTTTGGTTTTAGTGGATAGTGAAATCCAGAAAAAAATCTGTATCCTCAAAACTCAGGGACTATTTCTAAAAATCATCAAGTATATTTAAGGCTTGTTTCCAAAAGGACTCAATTTAATTTGGATTCAGACTTCAGATAATAGTGATAGACTGTGAGATTGAAAAGAGGATTACAACTACACTTAAGATACATTATTTCCAAATATGACTGTGTTTCGCTGGACCCTACCTTTAAACACATACACAGTCTCTTGAACTGTGGGCTCTCCACCCTGTTGCATCACTGAGCCGACAGTAGTGTTTATTGTGCATTGATTGGAAGGAAGAATAAGCCAAACCTTTTTTTCCTTGAAGGAGAACAGATCACACTGCAGGCAATAAATAATGACACAGAATCACAACAAAGAGCAGCTCCTGTGGAGTGCAGGACAGCAGGTGTACTTTGCTAGAAAGTTAGAAACTCGGGAATTTGGTCACTGATGGCAAATGGCACAGGTTACATGACCAATATGCTCATTAGACGAGTGAAAAAATAGAGTATAATTCTGGGGAGTTGGGTGGATTGTGTAACTGAACATTAAAAAAAAAAAAAAAGGAAAGAAAGGAAAAAAAAAAAGCTATCTTTTATAATGGGAGAAAAGGAAAGGTCAAAAAGCCTATGTAGCAACAAGGTGTGCTTCTGAGTTGTTCTCTTGGGAACTCGAAATTTAGCTTCTCTTTACTTTTCATTATATCCCATTTCCTTTCTTTTCTATTCCTACTCCTTTCTATATGAAGGAGTGAGAAAATGGGCTAATTCAGAGCTACCAAATTTGGAAAATATTTTTTGAGTGCTAACAATGAACAAAAAACTGGGCTAAGCACTTTGGACAAAAAGAAAAACATTGTTGCTCTGAAATATATCATCTACTTGGAGAGTTAGAGAGAAAAATAAATATAAAGTGGAGTAATAACAGCCAACTAGTTATCAAATTGCCCCAAAATATTTAGGTCAAGTCTTTATTATAGCATTTATTAAACAAGATAATAATGGTTTAATTCCATCTTTCTTTTTCTTTTTTACTTTTATTGTGATGAAAACATAAACACCAAGACAATCAACAATATAACAGCTTCCTCATTTACAGCTCAGGGACATTGATGACATTTTTTATGTTGTGCCACCATTATTGCTATCCCTTCCCAAAATATTCCACCACCATTAGCATAAACTCAATACCCCACAGACAAAAGCATCCCTCTCCCTCCTACCCCCAGTAATCATTAAAAATCTTTGGAGTATACACACACACACACACGTGCATGCACACACACACACACACATATATCTCTCTCTTTTTTTGGCAACCTACCTAGGAATTTAGCCTCCCCTCCCCTCTCATCTCTGGTAACCAACAAAGAAAGTTGACTTCCATGTTTAAAGTTTTCCTTGACTTTTTACAATAACGGACTAATACAATATTTATCCTTCTGTGATTGACTTATTTCACTCTGCATAATGTCCTCCAAGTTTATTCATGCTATGTGGTGTTTTGCAGATTCTACACTATTCTTTTGGGTTGCATAGTATTCCATTGTGTGTATGTACCATAGTTTGTTTATTCATTCCTCCGTTGATGGCCACTTAAGTTGTTTCCATCTCTTTACTATTGTGAGTAGTGTTGTGATGAACATGGGTGTACATATATCTGTCCATGCATTGCCTCTCGCTTCTTTAGGATATATACCCAGTGACTGGATTGCTGCATCAAATGGTATTTCTATTTCCAACTATTTAATGAATCTCTATACTGATTTCTACAGTTGTATTATTTTACAGTCCCACCAGAAGTGTATGACAGTCCTAATCTCTCTACATCCTCACCTCATTTTCTGTCTTGTTGAACTTTGCTATTAATGCTGGGCTGAGATGGACTCTCATGGTTGTATTGATTTGCATCTCTCTAATGGCTAATGCCTAAGACACTTGACTGCTAACCAGAAGGCTGGTGGTTCAAACCCACCAGCCATTCCTCAGAAGGAAGATGGGGCAATACACTTCCGTAGTGATACTGCCTCAGAAACCCAAGGATGGGTCACTATGAGTCGGGTCTGACTTGACAGCACATAACAACAACAATGACTAATGATCATAAACATTTCTTCATGTATTTATTGGCTGCCTGAATATCTTTTTTGGTTATGTGTCTGTTCACATCTTCTGCCCATTTTTTAGTTGGATTATTTGTCTTTTGATGTTGAGGTTTTGGAGTTTTCTATAAATTTTAGAGATCAGTCCTTTGTCCAATACGTCATTGCTGAATAATTTTTCCATTCTGTAGATTTTCTTTTTACTCTTTTGGTGGAGTGGAGTCTTTTGATGCTCATAAGAATTTAATTTTTAGAAGGTCCCAAGCATCTAGTTTATCTTCTACTATTCGTCTACTATTTGTACATCTTAAGTTATGCTATATAGTCTATTGATACCATAAATTAGAGCCCATAAGTTTATCCCTGTTTTTTCTTTGATGAACTTTATAGTTTTAGGTTTCACATTTAAGTATTTGCTGCATCTGGAGTTTGTTTTTGTGTATGGTGTGAGGTATGGATCTTGCCAGCACCATTTGTGAAAGAGACTCTCTCTTCCCCATTCTGGTTTCTCAATTCTGTTCCACTGGTCTATGTGTCTGTTGTTTTACAATACAAGGGCTGTTTTGACAACTGTGGCTGTGTAGTAGGTTTTGATATCCAGGAGTGTGAGACCTTCTACTTTGTTTTTCTTCTTCAGTGTGATTTGCTTATCTGAGACATCTTTCCTTTCTATATAAAATTAGTAATTGGTTTTCTCATGTCTTTATGAATGTTAATGGAATCTAGATTGGGATTGCAGTGCATATATAGATTGCTTTGGGTAATACTGACATTTTTACAATGTTCAATTTTGCTATCCATGAGCATGTTATGTTCCTCCATTCATGTAGATCTCTTATAGTTTCTTTCTTTCTTCTTTTTATTTAAATCTGAAATCATTTGGACCAAATGTGAATGCATATCCATAAGTTGGATAATACAACTTTAAGGGTTTTGTTTTATACATTTTATTGAAATATAATTTATGTGCAGTGAAACACACAAAACTAAAGTGACATGGGCCAATGCTTTTTTTTTTTTTTTGGCAATATTCTCTCCCCTTCTTTCCCACCCCTGGCAACCAATGAAGAAAGTTTCCCTCCATATTTAAGCCTTTCCTTGACCCTCCACAACAATGAATTAATACTATATTTGTCCTTCTGTGATTGACTTATTTCATTCAGCATAATGTCCTCCAAGTTCATCCATATTATGTGGTGTTTTGTGGACTCTACATTATTCTTTAGTGCTGCATAGCATTCTATTATGTGTATGTACCATAGTTGGGTTGTCCACTCTTCTGCTATAAATCTTGGAGATAAGTCCCTTGCCAGATATGTAATTATCAGCAAATATGAATTTGTTGCTGTCATTTCTGTTATGTGCATTTTCGTGATGTCAATTTCGTTGTTCCATGTAATTTTCTATGCTGAGCTCATTTTATGAATCATGTTATCACTTCTTTCATTGCTGTTGTGTTGGTCTTTGCTGAATATTTATGCTGGTCCTATTTTTTGATGTGAAGGTTTGTCATTTTTCTTTGAGGTTTCCCTATGATTTATAGTTTTTGTCCCAAGTTTAGAACAGTCCGTTCTCTTTCTATAGCCCTTTTATTTTCTGTTTCATTGATTTCTGCTTGAATGTTAATTATTTCCTTTCTTCTGGTGACTGTAGGCTTTTCTTGCTGTTCTTTCTCTAATTGTTGGAGTTGTTGGTT
>NW_006921800.1:5243657-5285539 GCF_000298275.1 Orycteropus afer afer | reverse complement strand
GGGTTAATGTGTTGATTTGGTTTCTTTCTTCTTTTTTGATGTGTGTGTCTATTGCTATAAAATGCTGTATGATCACTGCTTTTGCTGTGTCCCAAATATTTGGTATGTTGTGTTTACATTTTCATTTGATTCAGGGAATATTTTTTCTTTTCTTTTTTTTAATTTCTTCTATTACCCAGTCATTTTTGAAGCGAGTTTTATTCCATTTCCATGTGTTTGCTCTTTTTCTGTTGGTCTTCCTTGTTGTTAATTTCTAATTTTATAGTATCGTGATCTGAGAAGATACTTTGCAGTATTTCAATGATTTTAAATTTATTGAGGCTTGGTTTGTGGCCTAATATATGGCCCATCCTGGAGAATGTTCTATGTGTGCCAGAGAAGAATGTATATTTTGTTGTTGTTGGGGGAAGTTCTCTGTAGATATCTATAAGGTCAAGTTAGTGGATTGTATTATTTAGTTCTTCATCTTTGTTGCATTTCTTTCCTTGTTCCCTTTTATTGAATATGGTGTTTTAAAGTCTCCTACTATGACTGTGGGGTCATCTATTTGTCTTTTCAAATCTGTTAAAGTCCGCTTTATGTATTTTGGGGCTCTTTCATTGTGTCCATAGCTATTTATTATGGTTTTGTCCTCTTGTTCAAGTGAGCCTTCCTTGTCTTTTATGATCATTTTTGTCTTAAAGTCAACTTTATCAGAAATTAATATTGCCACTCCTGCTCTCTTTTGGTTGCTTTTTGCTTGTATATCTTTTTCCAACACTTGATTTTTAGTCTGTTTTTCTTTTTTGTCTAAGGTGAGTCTATTGTAAACAGCATTTTGATGGGTCATATTTTCTTATCCAGTCTGAAAACCTACATCTCTTGAGTGGTTCATTTAATCTGTTTACATTCAGAATAATTATTAACAAGCATCTACCAAAAAATCAGAGTTTAGTCTTATTTGTTTCCCTTTGTAGGTAATTTTTAGTTTTTCCCATGTTGCTTTCAGGATTCTTTGTACATTGGTTTTAGTGAGTTTGATGGTGATATGTCTTGATGATTTTCTTTGGGGAGCCTATTCTGTTTGTGGTTCATTAAATTTCTTCAATGGATATAGTCTCGTCTTTCACCATATTAGAGAAATTCTCTTCCAACAAATCTTTGACAGTTATCTCTATGGTTTTATCTGTCTCTTCCTATTTTAGAATTCCAATTGTTGTTGTTGTTATTGTTGTTGTTAGATGCTTTCAAGTTGTCTCCAACTCATAGCAACCCTATGCACAGCAGAATGAAACACTGCCCAGTCCCATGCCAACTCCGCAATGCCTGCTATACTTGAGCCCATTACGGCAGCCACTGTGTCAATCCATCTCGTTGAGGGCCTTGCTCTCCTTAATTGACCCTCCATCTTACTAAGCATGACATCCTTTGCCAGGGAATGGTCCCTTCTGACAACATGACCAAAGTAGGTGAGACGAAGTCTGGTCATTCTTGTTTCCAAGGAGCATTCTGGCTGTACTTCCTCCAGGACAGATTTGTTAGTTCTTTTAGCAGTCCATTGTACTTTCAGCATGCTTCTCCAGCACCATATCTCAAAAGCATCAATTCCTTTTTGGTATTTTTTATTCATTGTCCAGCTCTCACATGCATATGAGGGAATTTAAAATATCATGGCTTGTGTCAGGTGCACCTTAGTCCTCAAGGAGATATCTTTGCTTCTCAGCACTTGAAAGAGGTCTTTTGCAGCTGACTTGCCCAGTGCTGTACGTCATCTGATGTCCTGACTGCTGCCTCCATTAGCATCAATTGTAGAATGAAACAGTGTGAAATCTCTGACAACTTAAATCTTTTCTCCATTCACCGTTATGCCCAGTTGTGAGAATTTTTGTTTTCTTTATATTGAGATATAATCCATACTGTAGACTGAAGTCTTCAATCTTCCTCAGTAAGTGCTTCAAGTTATCTTCACTTTCAGTAAGCAAAGTTGTGTCATCAGTGTATCTCTGGTTGTTAATGAGCCTTACTCCGATTCTGATGCCATGTTCTTCTTCATATAGTCCAGCTTCTCAGATTATTTGCTCAGCATATAGACTGAATAAGTATGGTGAAAGGATACAACACCAATGCCCTCCCTTCTTGATTTTAAACCGTGCAGTGCCCTCTTGTTCTGTTCAAATGACAGCCTCCTGGTATATGTACAGGTTCCTCATAAGTACAATTAAGTGTTCTGGAATTCCCATTCTTCTCAATGTTATCCATAATTTGTTATGATCTACACAATCAAATGCTTTTGCACAGTTAATAAAACACAAGTAAACATCTTTCTAATATGCTTTGCTTTTAGCCAAAATCCATCTGACATCAGCAATGATATCTCTTGTTCCACCTTCTCTTCTGAATCCAACCTGCCCCTCTGGAAGTTCCCAGACAATATGCTGCTGCAACCATTTTTGAATTATCTTCAGTAAGATTTTACTTGTGTGCGATATTAATGATATTGTTCAATAATTTCCAAAGTCTGTGGGATCACCTCTCTTTGGAATGCACACAAATATAGATCTCTTCCAGTCAGTTGGCCAGGTAGTGGTCTTCCAAATCTCTTTGCATGACCAGGGTCTTTCAGGGCACAGACTGGGATGAAACCCTCACAGGTCAAGAAGTTGGGTGGAGGAGGCCACACCTCTGTTCACCAAGAGGGCATAGGGGAAAAGAATAACAAAGGGAATTTTGCACCTCTCCAGTTGTCAGTCTGCAGTACAGTTGCCCAAGCTGTCATTGGGAGGTGGCACCCACTCCTAGATCTCAGTCCAAGAGAGAATGTGACCCACACAGTTTCAGAACAGCTACCCAGGGTGCTTGCAAACATCCAAAAGGGCTGTGCCCTCAGGAAAGTTGCCAGCAGTCCACAGCTCCACCTGTTCTCTTCCTTTCTGTTCTCCCTTCTGGTTGTTAGGCACCAATGCAGTCCTTTCCCATGCATCTTTAGTGAGTAGAGCCAATTCTTAGGGTGCTATTGGGAAATATTCAAAATGGCTGTGGCATAAGGACAGCCAGCAGTCTGCAGATTCATTTGTCTCTTTACTCAGTGTTTCATTCAGATTCTTCTACTAGTTGATATTTAATCCATTTCTTTATCCTTACCTTCAAAGCTCTGAGTTCCAGGATTGTCTTCTATATCAGTTTCATTTGGTTTCTCATTGCTCTGTTGTAGAGCATCTGTATGCTTTGTCTGTTTGTTCCACCATCTTGACGGAACTCCTAATTCCATGTTTCTAATACCTGTCTTATATGAAAAGCAATTGTTGCTGTTTATCTGACTCTGAGATTTTAGATGTGTTAGAGATGAACTATTGAATTTTCATAGAAACTTTCTAAAATGGAAATTCAACGTCCTGGGTTGTGCTTAAGACCTTACAATGGTTTCACATGTTCTTCCCCACCACCCCTTTTTATGTATTTGTACTTCACATAGAATTTGTAGTTTTATTAGGGTCAAATGAGATTAAAAAAAGAGACAAAGTTATGATGGTTTATTTATGTGTACTTATCTTTTGATATAAAAACCAAACTCATTGCCATCAAGTAGTTTCTGACTCATAGTAAACCCCATTTGGGTTTCCAAGACTGTAAATCTTGACAAAAGTGAATTGTCCCATTTTCCTTCCACAGAGCAGCTTGTGGGTTTGAACCACTGACCTGCCAGTTAGCAGTCAAGTGCCTTATCACTATGCCACTAGAGCATGAAAATTCTAATCCAAATAGTGAGGATAGTTTTTTGGTACAAACAAACAAACAAACATGAATTCTGTCTTGCCTGTTTTGTTTTCAAATAGTTATCTTTTGAAACAACAGTTATAAAGAAGAGTTCTGTGGCTTTTTTTTTCTGTATTTTTTGGGTGATAAATTGAGAAGAGTAATGAAAAATTATGAGACACTGATGAAGTGGCTTCAGCAAGTACTCTTACTAGCCTTTCCTCTCTTGATGTTTTCCATGAGAACACTGAGGCATGAACTGTAGGAAAAATCTATGGTATCAGAAATTGAGGAATGATTATCTACCAAGAGTTTTTCAACTTCATTGATTGAACAGGGTTGCATGATGAAATAACTGCTGGTGAGAGATGAAAACCCCTCAGTTTACTTGGAAAATGGATAACATTTCCAGTCTTTCTTATGGGGATTTTCAGCAACCCAACACATCAATGGTAGAGTCAGGATTGTTTTTCTCTCTCAGAAGTAAAAAGTAATATATATTTGTCAAGGAATAAGTTTTCCCTCTATTTCATTTTTTGAATAAATGAAATGTGAAGTGAAAATATGGACATCTTTGTTTTTCTGTACAGTTATTGGATATATATTGGGCAGCCATACCATGCAGGATTTTACTATGAGTCTCATGTTTTGAGAAACTACTGTCAATGGAGAAAAAGTTAATAGTGGCAACTGCTCTGAGCAAAAGTATAAGCTTAAAAGCAGCAGCTTGCTAAAGGCCTATTAGTAAAAGCTAGTTATTTTCACCTTTCCTCACTAAAAGGATGTTGACTGTCATCATTAATAAAATGTTACTTGTAGACAAATCTCCATTTAGTTTAATGGATGTTCTTTTTACCTTTATCATTATCTGTAGGTAGTTCTCACTAATGCATTAAAAAGTGTTCCGTAAAGGAGGTCATTGTGTTTTGACACTGTGGAACCGGAGTTATGGTGTTATGTAGGTAACTAGTTGACCCTGTCCTTGTCAATAAGACAAAATTTTAACAATTCAAAAGTAAATTTCTATTGTGTGCTGCTCACTTTAAATATATTAATGGATAATGGGCTCTTAACTCTGTCTTGTGAAGTTCAAGCTAGGTCTTTGCAAATGCATACCTTTTCACAGAAAAAAAGGGGGGGGGGGAGTATTTCATCCTGACTCCCATGGGCAGACATAAAGTTTTAAGAACATGAAAAGCTATTTGTGTCTGTTTTTTAGAAAGTATAAGTCATATTGATTTCCAATTGTTCAAATAAATTAAGGAAGGTATATTAATGTCAGATTGTAAGAAAAAAACGAAACAAAAAGAAAAGGGAAAAAAATCCTAGAAGTGAAAAAAAATCAAGTATATTGACAGGGTTTTTTTTGGGAAAAAAAAAAGGAGAACATTAGAGAGAGAATAGGGAGAATAGGTTGATTATTTTTATTTGGAGTTGCACCAATTTTTTGGTTCCTAAAACCAACAGATTATTGGGATCTCTGGTGGTGTGGTGCCTAAGGCACTGGATTACTAACCAGAAGGCTGGCAGTTCAATCCACCAGCCACTCCTCAGAAGGAATATTAGGCAATCTACTCCATAGTGATACTGCCTCAGAAACCCAAGGAGGGGTCGTTATGAGCTGGATCCAACTCAACGCTAATGGATTCCTACTATCCTTTAAAAGTTGGGAAAGTCATGTTTATTACTCATGATGTGAGGAGTTAGCAGGTCTTCTGACTTTCTCAGTAATTAGAAAGATGTCATTTTCCATCATTAGAGTCACAATCTAATGTTTTTATTAAACTATAATTACAATATGTTAAGCTTAGGATGATTTTGGAATTTAAAGATAAAAGCAACATAGAAAGGATATGTATAGTTATAAATGCATTTTCTCAGGTAAAAGAAGTGGTAATGGCACTAATATGATGAGGGCATCTGTAAGCATAGTTGATATGATAGAAAAAGTAATCTTTATTTGAATTTAAATAAAAGTTGTGAGAGTGGTAACGGAGATTCATGTAGAGAGATGAGAAAGATGGAGAAAGAGAAAGAAAGAGCTCAGAATCCAGTAACCAGGAGTGAACAATTTTACAACAGAACATCAGGTGGAAATCTGTAACTGAGAGAGTAAACAGTGGTCATTCATGATACTTTTCACTGTCTAACAGCTTCACAAAAGCACATTTCCTACCACTCACCTTATATAATGTTTATGGAAATTGAGAATGCCAAGACCTGAGACAACTGCAAATCTATGAAAATATTATTGGTGAACAAGATGAAACAAAGAAAAAAGGGTTTTTTTTTTGGGCGATTATCTGAAGTGAATGATTAAGTTAAAAGCAAGTAGTACAAGGAGTCAAGATGCTAACATTTAGTGTTTTGATGGGTTTAACTGGTTATACACAATATCTTCATTTTTTTTTTTTTCTCCTTTCTTCTAATGTGTACTGAATATATACTATGAGTTAGGCTCAATGGTGAACATTTCATATGCATCATCACATTTGATATTTTAACCCTATAAGATAAGTACCATACTTACATTGACCCCATGTGTGCCAGGGTAGAACTGTGCTCCATAGAGTTTTTGGCTCACTTTTTGGATGTAGATCACCAGACCTTTCTTCTAAGTCCTGTCTGAGCTACTAACGATTTATAGATGAAGAAGCTGAGACTCATTGAGGATAACTAATGGCCCAAAGTCATATAGACTGAAAGAGGAGAGTAGCATTCAATGGGTAGTATTCTTTAATTTAAAGTCTAAGCTCTTAAATATTATTCTATCACTTTCAAATGATATAATAAACAGATTAGTAATTAAAAATAAAAACCTGTCAGATTTCTGAAATGTAGCCCTGTGGTTAATTTATGAATCAAAATTAATTTCCCAGACCTTATGCCAGCCCTTCAGAATTAAAATGTACACTAGTAGGATTAAAGCCTGTATAAACTAAAACCAAACCCACTGCCATCAAGTTGATTCCGACTCATAACAACCACCTCCATTTGGTTTCCAAGATTGTAAATCTTTATGGAAATAGATTGCCTCATCTTTCTCTTGTGGAGCAGCTGGTGGGTTTGAACCACTGACCTGTATAGCAGTCAAATGTCTTACCCACTACATCACTAGAACTCCTTATGAAAGCCTTAATGCATGTCATTATCTCTCCCACCACAGTAGACATGTCTGGTAATAAATGACCTTTGGTTGAATAAGTAAATAAATTAGCAAGCACGCATGGAAATCTACACTTGGTAATTTAAAATCAACTAATCTAATTCTTCATTTTGTGGCTGTATGAATTTGGATTCAGAGTGTTTTGGAAATCAAATTATATAATTCATGGCAGTACTGGGAATAAAACCTGATTTTAATCTTGATTTAAAATATAAGGCTACTTTCATTATATCATGTTTGTTGTTGTTATGTTCCATCAATTGGTCCTAACTCATAGTGGCATCATGTCCAACAGAATTAAACCTTGTGCAGTACTGGGCCATCCTCACAGTCCTTGTTGTGTTTGAGCTCATTGTTGCAGGCACTGTGTTATGTCAGTCCATCTCCTTGAGGCTCTTTCTCTTTTGTGCCAATCCTCTAATTTACCAAGCATGATATCCTTTGATAGGAACTGGCCCTGCCTGATAACATATCCAAAGTACATGAGATGAAGTCTCACCATTCTCCCATCTAAGCAGCATTCTGGCTCTACTTCTTCCAAGACAGATTTGTTCATTGTTCTGGCAGTCCATGCTGTATTCAATATTCTTTGCCAATAGCATAATTCAAATGCATCAATTCTTATTTGATATTCCATATTCATTGTCCAGCTTTTGCATTCATGTGAGGTAATTAAAAATACCATGGCTTCTTTCAGGCACACCTTAGTCCTCACAATGATGGCTTTTCTTTTTAACATTTTAGAGAGATGTTTTTGCAGCAGATTTGCCCAATACAATACATCATTTAATTTCCTGACTGCTGCTTCCCTGGGCATTGATTGTGGATCCAAGTAAAATGAAATCCTTGACAACTTCAATTGTTTCTCCACTTATCATGATATTGCTTGTTGGCTCATTTGTAAGAATTTTTGTTTTCTTATGTTTAGGTGTAATCCAAACTGAAGGTTGTAGTCTTTCATCTTCATCTTAAATTATATCAAGACCTCTTCACTTACAGCAAGCAAAGTTGTGACATCTGCATAACTGACATTGTTAATGAGTCTCCCTCCAATCCTGATTCCATGTTCTTCTTCATATAGTCCAGCTTCTAAAACTATTTAGTAAGCATACAGATTGAACAAGTATGGTGGAAGGGTATGATCCTAACAGACACCTTTCCTGACTTTAAACCACTCAATACCCTCTTGTTCTGTTCACATGACTTCCACTTGGTCTATGTAAAGGTTCCGCATGAGCACAATGAATTTTTCTGGAGTTCCTGCTTTGTGCAATGTTATCAATAATTTGTTATGATGCACACAGTTGTAAGCCTTCACAAAGTCTATAAAACAGATGTAAACATCTTTCTGGTATTCTTTGCTTTTAGCCTGGAATCTGATATCAATAATGATACACTTTGTTCCTGTCCTTTTCTGAATCTGGCTTGAATTTCTGGAAGTTCCCTGTCAATGTACTACTGCAACCATTTTTGCCTTATTTTCAGCAAAATTTTACTTGCAAGTGATATTCATGAATTTGTTCCATAATTTTCATATTCTATTGGATCACCCTTCTTTTGAATGAGAATTATATTGATCTTTTCCAATTGGTTGGCCAGGTAGCTGTCTCACAAATTTCTTAGCATAGAAGAGTGAGCACTTCCAGTGTTGCATCCTTTTGTTGAAACCTCTCAATGGGTATTCTGTCAATTCCAGGAACCTGGATTGTTGCCAATTCTTTTAGCACAGCTTGCAATTCTTCTTTCAACACCATTGGTTCTTGATCATGTGGTCCTTCCTAATATGGTTGAACTTCAACCAATTCATTTCGGTACAGTGACTCTGTGTATTCCTTCTATCTTCTTTTGATGCTCCCTGCATCATTCATTATTACAACTCAAGGCTTGAAGTTTTTCTTAAGTTCTTTCAGTTTAAGAGATATCAAGTATATTCTTCCCTTTTGTTTTCTAACACCAGAACTTTGCACAGTTCATTAAAATACTTCACTTTGACTTCTCAAGTCATCCTTTGAAATATTCTGGCTAGTTCTTTCACTTCATTATTTCTTCCTTTTGTTCCAGCTATTCTACATTTAAGAGTAAATTTCAGAGTCTCTTCTGACATCCATGTTGGCCTTTTCTTTCTTCACTGGATTTTAATGATCTTTTTTGCTTTCTTCATGTATGAGGTCCTTCCTATCATCTCTCAACTTGTCCGGTTTTCAGAAATTAGCGTTCAGTGTGTCAAATATATTTTTGATATTGTTTCTAAATTCAGGTGAGGTATACTCAATATTGTATTTTCACCATACTTGTGTTAATTATCTTCATCTTCAACTTCTTGCACATGAGCAAAATTGATGGTCTGTTCCACAGTCAGCCCCTGGTTCACTGATGATACTGAGCTGCCCTATAATCTCCTTCCACAGATGCAGTCAATTTAATTCTTGTGTTTTTCATCTGGTAAGGCCCATATGTATAGTCATTGTTTATGTATCTGGAAAAAAATATATATTTGCAATGAATAAGTCATTTGCCTTGCAAAATTCTATCATACAATTGCCAGTGTTGTTTCTATCAATCACCAGGGCCAATCCTTCTTCGTTTCCAAATTTTGCATTCTTGTTGTTGTTGTTGTTGTTGTTAGATGCCATCAAGTCAGCTCTGACTTGTAGCAATACCGTGTAAACAGAACAAAACACTGCCCAGTCATGAGCCAGCCTCACAATCCTTGCTATACCTGAGCCCATCATTGCAGCCACCATGTCAATCCATCTCATTGAGAGCCTTCCCCTTTTTTGCTGACCCCCCACTTTACCAAGCATGATATCCTTCTCTAGGGAATGGGCCCTCTGACAACATGACCAAAGTAGGTGTGACAAAGTTTGTCCGTTCTAGCTTCCAAGGAGCATTCCGGCTTTACTTCTTCTAGGGCAGATTTGTTAGTTCCTCTGGCAGTCCATGGTACTCTCAGTATTCCTCACCAACACCACAACTCAAAAGCATCAACTCTTCTCTGGTCTTCCTTATTCTCTGTCCAGCTTTCACCTGCATATGAGGTGATTGGAAACACCATGGCTTAGATTAGGCACACCTTGGTCTTCAAGGACCCATCTTTGCTCTTCAGCAATTTCAAGAAGTGTTTTGCACCAGACTTGCCTGGTGCAATACATCATCTGATGTCTTGACTTCTGCTTCCATTGGTGCTAATTGTAGAACCAAATAATATGAAGTCTTAGACAACATCAATCTTTTCTCCATCTATCATGATGCTGCTTATTGGTTTGGTTGTGAGGATTTTCTTTTTCTTTATATTGAGGTGTAATCCATACTGTAGACAGTAGTCTTTAGTTTTTATCAGTAAATGCTTCAAGTCATCTTCACTTTCAGCAAGCACTATTGTGTCATTTGCATCTCACAGGTTGTTAATGAGTCTTCCTCCAATCCTATGCTGTGTTCTTCTTCATATAGTTCAGTTTCTCAGACTATTTGCTCATAATACAGATTGAGTAAGTATGATGAAACAATACACCCTGATACACTCTCTTCCTGATTTTAAACCATGCAGTATCCCCTTGTTCTGTTCAAATTACAGCCTCCTGGTCTATGTACAGGTTCCTCATGAGCACAATTACATGTTCTGAAATTCCCATTCTTGTTAATGTTATCTACAGTTTCTCACGATCCACAAAGTCAAATTCTTTTGCATAGTCAATAAAACACAAGTAAACATCTTTCTGGTATTCTTTGCTTTCAGCCATGATCCCTCTGACATCAGCAATGATATCATCCCTCATTCCACACTCTCTTCTGAATCCAGCATGCATTTCTGGAAGTTCCCTGTAATACACTGCGGCAACAATTTTTGAATTATCTTCAGAAAGATTTTACTTATGTGTAATATTAACAATATTGTTCAATAATTTCCACATTCTGTGGAATCATTGGCATGGGTACAAATAAGGATCTCTTTCAGTCAGTTGGCCACGTAGCTGCCTTTCAAATTTCTTGGCATATATAAGTAAGTGCCTCCAGAGTGGCATCCATTTGTGGAAACATCACAATATGTATTCTGTCAATTCCTGGAGTCTTGTTTTCTTTTTTTTTCCATTCCTTAGTGAACCTTTGACTTCTTCCTTTAATACCATTAGCTCTTCATTGTATGCCACCTCCTGAAGTAAAGAAACATTGACTAATTCTTTTCATACAGTGACTCTGTGTATTCCTTCCATCTTCTTTTGATGTTTCCTGCATCATTCAATATTTTGCCCATAGAATATTTCAGTATTGCAACTTGAGGCTTGATTTTTTTTTTTTTCACAGTTCTTTCAGCTTGAGAAATGCCAAGTATGTTCTTCCTTTTTGGTTTTCTAACTCCAGGTTTTTGCACATTTCTTTATAATAATTAACTTTGTTTTCTTGAGCTGTTCTTTGAAATCTCCTATTCAGCTCTCTTATCTTGTCATTTCTTCCATTTGCTTTAACTACTCTCCATTCAAGAGCAAATTGTGGAGTCTCTTCTGACATACACTTTGTTTTTTTTCCTCCTTTCCTGTCTTCTTACTGACATTTTGCTTTCTTCATCTATGATGTTCTTGATGTCAACACTTGTCTGTCCACTACTTGCCTGTTAGTTTGTGGTACTGTGGTGACTTAAGTGTTACTGTGATGCCACAAGTATTTCAAATACCAGCAGGATCACCCATGATGGACAGGTTTCAGCGGAGCTTTCAAACTAAGACGGACTTGGAAGAAGGAAGGGGCCATCCATTTCTCAAAGGATTGGGCAGTGAAAACCTTGTGAATAGCAGTGAACCATTGTCTGATATATTTGCATTCTAATCAGCAGCAATTATCAGTACATCTTGACTGCATATTTTATCACTTTCAGACTGCAGAATTTGTAAAAATATTTAATTAAATTATCTTTGGTTTTAGTGGTTAGTACAAAAATTTGAATATGTCATGTTAACTGGTATTAAGGAAAAAGCAAATGATACATGCAACATGGATAATTTTTTTAGAACTATGATTAGCAAAAGAAGCTCAATGATTCTTTGCAAATTAAGTACAAGAATAGACAAAACATTCATAATAATAGAAATCAGAAAGTGATTGCTTCTTCTATTTGTGGAGGGGGCTAGGGATTGACTGTAAAAGGATGTGGCAAAACTTTCTAGGGTGATGCAAATGTGCTAGATCTTGCTTTTGATCGATGAATACAGTTATAAAACTTCATTGAATTGAACACTTAAAATCTGTATATATAAATTTTAATCCATTTTTTAAAAAAATGTAGCATATATTATCTCCCCCTTCCTCCACTTACAAATGAGAAACAGGCTCAGGGAGTATAAGTATGATCATATGGCCCTCAAATTATAGAAATTACATCAGAATTTTGGTCTCATGATTTGGAGTCCCATACTTTTTCACTCTACATTAGTTAGTATACAACCATATGTCCTTCTTTCACAATCTATGTAATTACCCAAAGCAAAAACTAAAAACCAAGACTGCAACAATTTTCCATAATAAAAGTGTTATGATGAGAAAATTGCAGAGTTGAGCATCATAACAACCCATTTTGTTACTTTTCCAGACAGATACCTAGCACCAACTCTGAAATTCTATACCTGTTATGGATAACTCTAGCCTTGATGTCCAAGATTAGCCAATTGGTTTTTTTTTCTCAGCACTGCAATCTATATTTCTGGAAACAACCAGGGATGATGACTTGGCATCTTTCTCAGGATTACATTTTATGTTTAGGGCCTCCCTCCCACACTGGTAAATGTAATGAATAGAGTGCATTTTACTTCATAGGATCGCTTCTGTAGGCATTTACAAAAGATCAGCTCTGTGCACTCCAGTCAGAATGCACAGTTATGAAAGTGCCATAAAACCCGTGTGATCACCACCTGCATGTAAAAAATGCCAGCAATAACTTACCAAAATATTTCCAGTGAAAATATGACTTTGACCCAGATGGCAAAATAGGCTGCATTGGCCATAAATCTGCAGGCAGTAAACGGGCAGGTGGTAAATCTGCTATCTTTGCTACTGTTTTCTCAACACTATCTGTACAGCCTTCTCCTAAAGAAATAAAAATTCTGAAAATATGGAAGAAAAAACAAAACACTGACTGGAAACTCTGGTGTGAGGCTATAAATTTCTTGAAATTTAGGTAATTAGGTAACCTGTCCTTCTATCATAGGTTCAGACTTGGGGCCCTCAAAAGTAGTTAGCAACAAAATGTGTGGAGAATAAAGGATAGTATATATCAAAGACCCTGCGTTTGTTTCCTATACGTTTTGGCAGCAAGTATCATTCTGGAAATGCAAACTTTATTTTCTTTTTTACATTGCTGTTGTTGTTACGTGCCGTCGAGTCAGACCTGACTCATAGCGACCCCTCCTTGGGTTTCTGAGGCAGTATTACTATGGAAGTAGATTGCCCAACCTTCCTTCCGAGAAGTAGCTGGTGGATTTGAACCGCCAGCCTTCTGGTTAGCGGTCAAGTGCCTTACATAGAAAGGCAAATATTTTATAAATATGAAACATTTATTTACCTTGCTACTTCTGATGTTATAAAAATTGCTTCCATCCAGACTGAGACAAAGGATATCAACGCTATTTTGTATATGATAAAGTAAACCATAGTCAATTTAGGAACAATTTATGATCATGTTGTTTAGATTTTGGGACAAGACCATATTCTATAGAGTGTTGTTGTTGTTGTTGTTATGTGCCGTCGAGTCAGCCCTGACTCATAGCGACCCCTCCTTGGGTTTCCGAGGCAGTATCACTATGGAAGTAGGATTGCCCAACCTTCCTTCCGAGGAGTGGCTGGTGGGTTTGAACCGCCAGCCTTCTGGTTAGCAGTCAAGTGCCTTAGCCACTATGCTACCAGAGCTCCCATTCTATAGAGTAGGGATTTCATTTTCCCCATAAGAGAATGGATGCATTCACTACTCATCATCTTGTGAAAAAGTGTTTAATCTTGAGTAAGAAAGGATGTAGTGAATTGGACATTATAGAGAAGAGTCTTCATTAGTCTTTAGACTCAAGTATTGGAACTAGACATGGAGCATGCTTTTCAAGTGGTCAAGGGGGCTTCCAAATCCATAAGAAATTAGGTTAGCATCAAGTCATTTAACTGTTTGATTCTTGGACTTGTGTGTTCTTTCTACTGGAGACATAGCACCCTAGAAGGTCTTTGATTCAAGGCATATTTTGGGTCCTGAAGGATGGCACCCCTTTCTCCCAGAATATTGTCTCAACCTAGCACTTCAGTTGTGCATTCAGTAGACTGTTCCTGTACATTAAGAGGTCAGCAGCTTCCAGATGACATATGTGATGCAAACCATGGATTCTGGGTTCTTACACCTCCTTTGCTGACCCATGGGTGGGATTCTATATAAGTAAATCAAACACTCCAAGAGCAGAAAAGACAAACCTATACCCAGAGTACATTTCTATTTCTGTGAGAACAACCTCTGACTTTTCCAAGATGGAGAGAAAATAAGGTAGTAAAGTTGTCATTTAAAGGCCAGTCAGTCATCTCAAGGAATAATTCCTCGGGGCTCAGATTTGGTCTCTGTTGCCAGCAGTTTGCAAATTTGGCAGTAACAGTAGCTAGATCAGCCTTGACAAGTGGGAATTGTTGTAGTTGGACACATGTGTAGTGTTCATATTTGCCATCATTGCCACTATGTGACTTGCCCTTTTTTTCAGCATTCATGTGGTCAGTGACAGTGGTTACAATGACTGGCCAGGCAATTTTGTCTATTTGAATTTTTAGTGCATCTTCCATTGTGTAATTTCTCTAGTAAATATTGACATGTAATACAAAGGTTTCACTTTGTGCCTCCTCCAATATATCTATCCACATGCTTCTACCTCATAGTTCCTTATCTACAATATTTCCATCTTTTTCTTTGTTGGTAACTTATTGGCCAATTTTAGGGCACTTCCCTTCCCCACAAAGTGGACTATACTAAGTGAAAAGCCCCACTTATTAAGATAATTTTACATCACTAAGGAGCTCTTGTGATATACTGGGTAAGGTATTTGGCTGCTCACCCCAGGGTCAGCGGTTTAAACCCCAATAACTGTTCCATGGGAAGAAGATGAAGCAATCTACTTCTGTAAAGATTTACAGCATTGGAAACCCAATGGGGGCTGCTATGAGTCAGAATTGACTCAGTGGCCATGGGTTCAGGTTTTTGGTTCGGGTCAATGGTGAACTGAGTATCCTTAGTAAAGCTATAGGGCAGCCATCTTTATCTCACAATCACATACAAAGACAATCCTGTAAACAAACTGGAAATTTTTCCTCTCTCATCATTTGAGTATACTAGCTCTCCATGTGGCCTAGATGTGGGCTGAGGAAAGGATGCTGGTACTGCAGTGTTGGGTGTCATGGGAGTTTGGGCTACCGGCTCATGCAGCTTGCTTGTGTCTTTTGGTCCTGCTCATACCCTATCCCAAATGTACTACTTCCATAAGATGTTGATTCGGGAGGACAGATTTCAACAATAATCTTATAATGTGGTAGAGCTGATAGGTCCCATCTCATGATAGATAATTTCTGATAATCATCATTTGGTGTTCTGCTATCAGGTTCTCTGTGTCTGCCTGGGCTAGTAGCACAGCAGGTGTTATTTATTCTTTGTAAAGCTTATGTTTCTCACTGCAGGTGGTATTACTTTCTTTTAGAACTTCAGGTGTTTGCATTGTAGTTATACCACTGAATCTTCCCACAAGTTCCATGTGTCACCTTTTCTCACTACTGATACCTCCAACACTTTAAGTCATGCCTGATTGTATGGCACAAGTGGAAAATCTCCTGCATTTTAGTGTGGATCTGCTGTAGAGAGCTGGTCTTGGCTCCACTCAAACTAGTATCAATCTTTTGTGCCAACTAATACATTTCCAGGAAATTAATAACACATTGGAGACTTTGTTTTCTTCTTTGTGTTAAATGTTACAGGATGGAATAGTTTTTTCCCTCATTGCAGTGCACAATGTTTTGGTCATGATAGGGCCCTTAATTTTCAGGCCCATCCTCAGGAATGCATGTGTCCTACTAAGGCTTCTAGCATGCTAGCCACCTCTTGCTCATCTAGCCTGATTAATGAATGTAATATCACCAATGTAATGGATTAATGTGAAGGGCTGTAGGATGACCACATGACCTAGATCTCTTCAAACCAACATTATGATATAGGGCAGAAGAGTAATACATCCCTGGAGTGAAGCTATAAATTATTATTGTTATCCAATCCACATGAAGCAGAAAATTTTTGATCCTTTCTTTTGATTGAAATAGAAAATAACACATTTGCCAGAATAATGGCTTCATACAAAATTCCTAAGGCCATATTATTCTGTTCTAGTATATATACAAATCTGGCATGGCAGTTGCAAAAGGACTATTTCTGAATTGAGCTGGGAGTTATCTTCCATGGTTTGTCTTTTTTCTAGTGTCCAGACTTGTGAATTTCATAGTGATATTATAAGAACATAATATAAGGCAGTCAGCTGTTAACCAAAATATTGGTGGTTCCAACCCACCAGCTGCTCTGTGAGAGAAAGATGGTGCAATCTGGTTCCGTAAAGATTTACAGCTTTGGAAACCTTATAGGGCATTTCCACTCTGTCCTATAGCTTCTCTCTGAGTCAGAACAACTCTATGGCAAAGAGTTTGGTTTGCTTTTATTATGAGAACAAATACACATTCATCCTTTAGATGTATAATGTTGGTACTAATCTCCAACTCTCTCCTCAAATCCCAGGATTAAATAATGTTTTTTTGATTTGCTATCTTAGAGGGTGATTCAGAGGCCTTATTCAGTGTGATGACTCTTTTTCCAGGGACCAAAGGACTCAATAAATCCTTCTGTCCAAGTATGTCCTTTTTGATTATACATTCAAAGGTAAGAGAAACACTACCAGTGAACACACTATAATGTGGATAGTGACAAGGAGAGACCATAATGAAGCTTCAGGTCTCTGGATATCAATGTCACCTCAGACCTGGTACCCAAGTCAGGGTATTGGCTTTCCTAAAGTAAATGGCTGTAGTCTCTTTGGGGGAAGAAGTATGAGAATCATTACAAAATATATTTGTCATAGGAGGCCCTAACCAAAAAACCAAATGCACTGCCATTGAGTTGGACCCGACTCATAGTGACCTCTCCTTCGGTTTCTGAGGCAGTATCACTATAGAAGTAGGCTGCCCAACCTTCCTTCCAAAGAGGGGCTGGTGGGTTTTAACTGCCAGCCTTCTGGTTAGCAGTCAAATGCCTTAAGCACTATGCCACCAGAACTCCCATAGGAGTCCCTGGGTGGTGCAAAAATAAATAAATAATAAAATAATAAGCATTTGACTACTAACTAAAAGACTGACAGTTCAAGCCTACCCAGAGTCACCTGAGAAGAAACTACTAGCAATCTGTTTCCAAAAGGTTACAGCCATGAAACCCCTATGGAGCACAGTTCTACTCTGAAATATGTGGGGCTACTGTGAGCCATAATCAGCTAAATGGCCCTTGGTTCTGATACAGATACACTTACCACATAATTGTAGAGTCCTTTGTCCTAGAGACCTTGGCATATCTTTAATCAATGGGTTCTACTTCCATTCCAGCATTCCTCTGAGCATTCTACATCATTCCTCCTGAGCCTTTCATGAGAATTCTGGTATTTCAACTTTGCTCAGAGCGTGCCATTATTTTTTCTATGTTTCTAGATGTCATTCTAGAAAGGAGTTCACAACATCTCATGGGAGAATCCTTACAAATATGTTAAATCCTGTAACTTGTGAGCATATGCCCAGGATAATATGCTTTACCATCTAATTTTATATTCATACCCCTCAGAATCCAGGCCCACATCCATTCACTTGGTCCAAATTACTAAATGTTACCTGGGTCTGGCAGTTTCTTCCCTTGTCATATCCAGTATGTCCACATCAGGGTTATGCTATAATTTTATCATAGTTTTAGGCCTAATGTCTGGAGGGGAAGTGAGAGTAGATCTTTTGATGGATTCATGTTGCCTTTGGAGGGGAGATTTTTAAGCAAGTTTGGCAGTAAATGTTAGCTCTTAATAGAAAAAGACAGGTCATCTCTATAGTCTCATAAAACTCAGAGAGTCTAGGTAGTTAATATGTTTAGTGGAATCTACTCAAATGTTTCCAAACTGCACTTGGTCTTGTTGTATGTTTGAACTTCTTTACTATATGTCCAATATGACTGTTAAATTCTGAAATGAGTCCTCAACATTCTCCAATATATTACTAGAGGAGCTATGAGCTTCTTTGCACAAAACCAAAGAGGCTCTCTGGTTTCTACATCCAGCTTTCAAATGTCTATTAATCTCAATGGCTTCTTTCTGTAGAGCAGTGTTGGGCAATAAAAATGTAATGTGAGATACATATGTACTTTTAGATATTTATAGAAGTCACATTTTAAAAGTTACAAAATAAACAGGTGAAATTTATTATAATTACATGTTGTATATAACCCAATATATCAAAAACACTATCATGTTACATGTCAGGACAAAAATTAATGAGTCATTTTACCTTTTTTTTTTTTTTTTTTTTCCTTTTGCACTGAATCTTCTGGTGTGTTTTTTATGCACTCAGTGCATCTCACTAGTCAATTTGAAGTACCCACTTTTCGTTCTGCTGTGCATCGGGTCGCTATGAGTTGGAAACGACTCGACGGCACTTAACAACAACAGCAACAACTTTTCAAGTGTTCAACAGCCACAAGTATCAGTGGTTACTGACTGAGTTGCATGTCTGTAGAGCATTAGTGGTGCTCAGTGATTTAATCCTTTTATTCTTATAGCTAATATTTTTTCCATATACTACAAATGCCTGTGGTAGCATCGTGCCTAAGGCACTTGATTGCTAATCAGAAGGGTGGTGGTTGAAACCCACCAGCCACTTCTCAGAAGGAAGATGGGGCAATCTACTTCTGTAGTGATACTGCCTCGGAAACCCAAGGAGGGGTTGCTATGAGTTGGGTGTGACTCGATGGCACATAACAACAACAACAAATGCCTGTGATGTCAGCTGCTAGTATATACTATTCTATATCTTCACACTCTTCCAAATTGCCAAAGTGAATGTTTTAACAATTAGGTGGCCACTTAGTGACCAAAGCTGTCTGTATTCTCCCTTATTACTGATGGGTCCTCATTGCCTGCCACGTGGCGTGTGATCCAGCTCTAATGACGAAATACTATCACATAGTCTTATTTCTTGAACCAATTCTGGTATTGACTGTCACAGGTTGGATTATATGGAAGCAGAGCCTAGGGTATAAATGTTTATTAGGGAATAACATCTGTGAAGAGAAGGAGGGAAAAAGCAGAATTGAAGATATAAAGGGATCAAGCTGTGACAAACGCCTAATAAAATTGTAGCCAACCTGCTGAGGATCTTCTGGAGTTAAATTGGCCTTTCAGCATAATCCCATTTTGAGCTGAATTGGCCAGGACTTTCTCCACCCCTTGCTCAGTCATAGAATGTGTGCTGCTTGAGCAACACAGGTCTTGGCATCTGATGCCAACCATGAAGAAGCTGTCAGCTGAAGGCAGTTTGTCTGACACACCCCCTGGCAGCTTCACAAGTCTGTTCTTGAAAGTGAGTGGAAGCAGGACATCTCCATGTGTATACAGAGGCCATTAATAACCTTCAGATGTTATAGTGTCTTTTAGAGTGAGAGGAGTAGAAACCTAATTGTAGAAGACTGAGGAGAAAATGCACCTATAGAAAACTCAGCAAGTCGGTTTATTATGAAGGGGGCAGATGGAAGGAGACTGAAGTCAAGAGTTTTGTTCTGTTTTTTTTTTTTTTTTTTTTTTTTTTTAATATGAGACAGTTATTTTATTGATACAAAAGTAAAAAATTCAAGACAGCATGTGCATACTGATGCAGGTGAATTGGTATATTTGGGGGTAAGAAGAGAAACGTTATCTGGCTGAGCATGTGAAAGAAAGTTTTCTATTGAGGGAGTGAGAGTTGGGGAATAGGAAGGGAAAGAATATAGGATATTTGAGGACAGCATAGGAAGTTGTTGAGCACAGCAAAGCCAGCAAACTAAAGAGTCAATTAAGATTGCAAATATTGCCCTCATTCAAATTTTGTGGTCATGAATTTAAATTCAGACCATAGGGCAAGTGAGTAGGCAAACATTTGGATCTTACTGAAGTAATGTGTTTCCTAGATGAGTGTGACAAAGTATAACTGGGGGTGAGTAATTAAGGGTGTTTGCAAGGAATTTATTGTAGTTTGAAATCTAATTTGAATAAAAAGAAATTAAGGATATGAAAGGGCACTATTGATTGATAGTGAAAAAGTCATGAATAAGGTCTCAATAAAATTAAAGAATATCAGATTTTAGCATGAGTTAGCTGAGTATAGGCCATGGTGCTCAGAGAGTAGCCACCACTTGAATTCGACATCTTAAGGCAATGATACAAATTCAAGTTATTTGACCATTGGGAGGGGCTTGAAAGAAGCAGGACTAATGCTTTCAACATAAAAGACTAGTGTTCGGACACCTGAAGCAACAGCTCTGTTCATCCCTCACGTAAGTAAAAAGCAGCAAAGTCTCCCGCCCAGGCAGCACAAGGCAGCAGGAAGCCTTCACTACATATCCAGTTTGAAGATTTGTGGTTATAACATGTTCCCTGACCTCAGTGAATTATAATTTGAGTTCAAGGAATTAAGATGTGGACACAGTGCTACAAAATAAGGTAATAATGTTATATTTTTCATTTCCATTTTAAGTTCTATTACTGCTATATAGTGACTTTCACATTCTTTAGAGATATTGGGATTATACCATATAGACATAGAGTTACTTCACCCATGTACATGATCCTTCCTGAGTTCCCCCAAATCTCTCCTTATCTAAAATCTCTTATTTTTAGGTGTCTTCTAGAAATCTCTTTTAAAGAGGAGCTCTGGTAGCATAGTGCCTAAGGCACTTGACTGCTCACCAGAAGGCTGGCGGTTCAAGCCCACCAGCCACTCCTCGGAAGGAAGGTTGGGCAATCCTACTTCCGTAGTGATACTGCCTCGGAAACCCAAGGAGGGGTCGCTATGAGTCGGGGCCGACTCGACGGCAAACAACAACAACAACAACAACTATTAAAATACAAATATTCCAGGAAATGCTAATATGTTAAACCTCTAACAACCTTCAAGAGTGATTAAGTTTACCAGAAAACCCTAACTCACTGCCGTCAACTCCGTTCTGACTCATAGCAATCCCTCCTTGGGTTTCCAAGGCAGTATCTCTGGTAGCATAGTGCCTAAGGCACTTGACTGCTAACTAGAAGGCTTGGAGTTCAAACCCACCAGCCACTCTTCAGAAGGAAGATGGGGTAATCTACTTCCGTAGTGATACTGCCTCGACAACCCAAGGAGGGGTCGCTATGAGTCGGGTCTCAATCGATGGCATATAACAACAGCAACATCCCTACAGCCTTCCTTCTGTGGAGTGGCTGGTGGGTTGAACCAACAGTCTTCTGGTTAGCAGTCAAATGCCTTTGGCACTATGCCACCCTGGATGACTTAAATGAGAAGGTAAAGTGAAAGATAGAAAAAGCAGAAGATGAGGGTATTAATGACAAATTTAACTGATATCACATTGTACTAGGGAAATTTTCCCTGTGTGCATGCAAGAAACAAGGACATCTACTAATCAGAATCCTCAAACTCAGGGTGTCTCCAGGCACTGTGCTTTAGTAAAAGGAACATTGAATATTGAGACCTTCACTTGATTCCTAAGTATAGTACTTTCATTAATTAAGTCTGTTGTCCATTAATTTATTCATACATTTATTCAATAGATATTGATTTAACAACTACTAAGTGCCAATTTCTCTTCAGAAAGCTGAGCAAACAACAATGAATAAATTGAAAAGATCTCCTGTCATAGACTTAATTTCTAGTGAGAGTAGAGGAGAGAGAAAGACTGTATACAATGAATAAATAAAAGATATAAATTCATATCATTTCAAGTACTGTCAAGAAAGGAAAACATAGTAATGAGATACTCATTCACTTAGCACAGAGACTACAGCTACCGTTGGATAAGGTGGTCTGGGAAGGCTTCTTCGAGGATCTTGGTCTCGAGATCTGAATGATGAGAAGAAAGGTACACCTGGTAAGTATGCCTAACAGAGGAGAGGGTGTCTTCTTCCATCATCTCATATAGGATTTTGACTTCTCTAAGCCTTAATTCCTTCGGTAATAAATGGTAATAACATTGCCTCAAAAGTTGCCATAAAAAATAAAGAACACTGCACACTTCCTAGGAGATATTAAGTAATCATTAAAAAAAGACCTGACCTTTAGTATTTCCTTACAGAGTATTTTAGTTAATACCTGGAGTCCCTATAAAGTCTTTCATAAAACCTGTGGCAACCTCTTCTGTCACTGTACTTGTTGATTAAAAACCTCCTGAATGTCATTGAAATTTTTTCTTGATATCTTGACCTGACAAAGTACATTTTGGCAAAGCACATTTGAGAAATACATACCTTAATAAACAAGCGTTAACAAATTTGACAAGTCTTTTCCAATATTGCTATTTCAGTAAACTCCTTAAAAATCTTCTAATGCATTTCAATACAACATTTTTGATACTGTATTAGTACTGTTTCAGCTATATCCATGCTGGTGATTAGATTACTTGACTGGAAAATTACAAAATTGACTATACAGCGAGTGGCCCAAATATATATGAGAGACTGTGGAGGGAAGATACTCCATGCTGTCAATACCACTCACTGTGTAGAAGAAAAGCTGTGATTTTTAAAATGTCATTAAAATGTCAATGTGCATCATTTAAAAAATAAATAAATAAATAAGAAAAAGACAAAAAGTTCTAAGAACACTAAAGAAAGCTTATCTGAAGTGTAGGACACCTCTTTTCGCAGAAGCTATTTCTCTGTTTTATGGTTGCAGTTAAACTAGAGTATTACAACTATTAATAGTTCATGTTGCCAGCTTAAATAAATGAAAATGTATTATATGTTTTTGCATAAAGCATCTAATATCCATCATTCCAATCCTTTTCTGAATCCAGTTTGAATGGATTGGGGGATGTTGGGGGATATCACTGCTGATATGAGATGGATATTGGCTGGAAGCAGAGAATATCAGGAAGACATTTACCTGTTTTTTTTTTGTTGTTGTTCAAAAGCATACAATTGTATGGATCATAACAAATTACAGGTAACATTACAAAAAGAATGAGAATTCCAGAATGCTTAATTGTGCTCATGTGGAACTGTACAAAGACCAAGAGGCAGTCATTCAAACAGAATGCGGTTTAAAATCAGGAAAGGTGTGTGTCATGGTTCTAACCTTTCACTATATTTATTCAGTCTGTATGCTGAACACATAATCCAAGAAGAAGAATGCTGCATCTGGAGAATGACTCATTAACAAAGTGTGGTACGCAGATGACACAACCTTGCTTGCTGAAAATGTAAAGGACTTAAATTACTGACGAAGATCAAAGATTTCAACTTTCAGTATAGTTTAAACCTCTATATTATAAAGAAAACAAAGTCCTCACAAATGTACCAATAAGCAACATCGTAATAAATGGAGAAAAAAAATGAAGCTGTCAAGAATTTCATATTACTTAGATCCACAATCAACACCCACGGATGCAGCAATCAAGAAATCATACAATGTATTGCACTGGGCAAAACGTCTCCACATACCTCTTTAAAGTATTAAAAAAGCATAGATGTCACTTTGAGGACTAGGGTGCACTTGGCCCACACCATTTTATTTTTAATAGCCGGCCTCATATGCATGCAAAACTGGACAATGAATAAGGAAGACTGAAAAATAATTGATATTTGAATTATGATGTTGACCAACATACCAGAGATTACCAGAAGAATCAACAAATCAGCTCCATAGAAGCAAGCACAGCAAGACTGTCTCTTGCACTTTGCACATGTTATCAAGAGGATCCAGACCGTGGAAAATGGCATAATGCTTGGTAAAGCAGAGGAACAGTGAAAAAGAGGAATACCTTCAACAAGATGGGTTGACACGGTAACTGCAAAGATGAACTCAAACAGCAACAACTATGTGGACTGGGCAGTGTTTCCTTCTGTTGTACATAGGATCACTATGAGTTGGAACTTACTCCATGGCACCTGACAACAATAACAACAACAAAGCATCTCACGTCTCACAATCAGCTTCATATGTATCAATAATCACAGTGCACTGACAACAAAATCCTTTGGATAGTCTTTTAAAAGACAATTACTATTTTTCTAGATGGTTTTAGTTTTCCTCCATGCAAAATCTTCCTTTCTTTATTTCATGTTTTCTTCTGACTTGTTCTGAGCCATTTGTCCAAAACTACAAAGGATTTAGGATCACAAGAGAGTAAAAGACTTTGAGCAGCCATATGTTACATTTCTGTGTCTCTACTGGAGCCCTTTAGAATATTGAACATCTATAGACACATACACTGGCATACACACATACACATGTACACACACATGCATACACAACACCTAAGTAGTAGATATGTTGACTTCCTCTTGGTAGAAAGTTATATGTCATATAGAATAATAATATTAGTATAAATGAAGAGTATATTTAATTGAGAAGATTTTATTTTATTTTTTCCTGTTGCTCATATGGATAACTTTGATGAAGACAATAATTTACAGCTATGGATGTTTAAAAGTATTCTTATGATCTATATGGGTCGCTATGAGTCAGGTCCGACTTGACGGCAGTGCATTGCACTTGCTGCGTTTTATATTCACTACATTGCAAGGAGTTGGAGGGCATATTTCATTTATCATTATAACCCTAGCACCTAGTACAAAACCTAAGAAATATATTATGCACAATAAATATTATTTGAATTAATGAATGACATGGCAACTTAGTTTACTGTTGTTGTACCATGTGGCTGTCACTTCAGTTATTCTTAGAAAGTGAGATAAATGAGATAGCTAGCTGATTTCCCACTGCAGTAAATTTCTGCAGACAAAACCAGGCCCTATTATATCTGTTTACTTAACTGCTTTGTGTAACGATGATGGGAAAGGGTGATGATACAGGTTAATCAAACTTCACAAAAGCACTATTTTACATAAGAGCCCACATATTTCTGCCTCACCAATATGTTGGAAACAAACAATGAATAGAATTTTAGTCATTTTTCTTTACTGTGTAGCCGCCACTTATCTTGTCAGTCCCTGTGCTGCTGATGCTTTTGCACACATGGAAAGGTATGTTTAATAAGCAATATGTGGAGATCTTTAAAGGGATGCTTTTCAGTCACAGTGCCGTTAGGGATGTAATATGTAGATGGAAAAAAAAAAATACACACTCTCCTACTAGGTTTTGCTCTCTAATGACAAATTGCCATAGAGAGAAACAAGAAGCTATAGTTAAATAGGTATTGTTATTAGGATTTGTATTTTCTGTGACTTAATTTGATGTGTAATGATTTTAAAACTTTAGTTAATTTACTCTAGGGAAAAAATACATTGACCTTCTCTCTACTTTACCAAGTGTCAGATCCTTATGCAGGAACTTGTCCCTTCTGATAACATGTCCTTTTGCGGTGTCAACCACACTGTAAAAATCTTATTTCTCCCTATTGTTCTCCTGTTTGTTTGTTTGAAATTACAATATGTAACAAAGAGTTGGGGCAAAGTCATTATGAGGAAAATCCTATTCATTTTAATTTTAATGATTTAGACATTCATTGCCTTTGATTGCAGAGAAAATGAAGTGTATTTGTTATACACAGAAATCATATTATTACAATTGAAAGTAAAATATAGGCTCTTTTGATCCATGTGTGTGGAATATCCTTGCAGTCAAGAGTATGAGTGACAGGTTTTCCTAATTTCTCTTCTCAGACCTAGCTACCCAATGATTATGGGAAGGAAATAATATTTTTAAATTGCCTAGTTTGTGCCATATAATTGTTGTTTAAAAAAGGAAGAAAAAAAAAAACCACTGTTGTGATGGTTATGTTTGTGTGTCAACTTGGCTAGGCCTGGTTGAGTTTCTGGGCAGCTGGATGTAGTATTCCCCATGATGAGACTGGAATCAACTCAATGGTGGAATCTACTGTGAGCAGCTGAGTAGCTGCCTTTGGGATGTAGTCTGCTTCCTGTATATAAGGAGAAGCCTTGGGAACTATCTCTAGCCTATAGCATGCTTGGACCCTGCATGTGGCCATGTTGTTGGTCAGCAGCCTGCTATGCTCTGCCGACCTTGGGACTTACAGTGCACTTAAGTTAATGGCCTGCTGTGTGGTTTGGTAACATCGGGACTATGCCTTTATACTTGTCAACCTTGGGGCTTCTCAGCCTCAGCAGCTAGTGACTGTCTGAATGAAGAAACACCTGTAGCTCCAGTGGGCCAGTAGCTGGAGGCAGAGCTGGACCCCAAGGTTGAGGGGCTTTCAGCCAGCCCCTAGAGCCTGGCACATTGAACTTGGACTTAAAGCCTCCAAATTGTAAGAATAAACTCTTGTTTGTTAAGACCATCCCATTTGTAGTATATTTCTTGTCAGAGCAGCACTAGGTAACCAGAACAACTGTCATTGAGCTGATCGAACTGATGAATAGATTCCAACTCATAGTGACAACAATTGGGTCTCCAAGGTGGTAAATCTTTATAGAAGTCAATTGCCCCATTTTCCTCTGCAGAGTGGCTGGTGGGTTTAGAACTGCCAACCTTCTGGTTGACGGTCAAATGCCTTAGACACTATGCTACCAGAGCTTCTACTTTTGTTGTCAGGTGTCGTCAAGTCAGTTTTGAGTCATGTTGTTGTTGTTATGTGCCGTAGAGTCAAACCTGACTCATAGCGACCCCTCCTTGGGTTTCCGAGGCAGTATCACTACGGAAGTAGGATTGCCCAACCTTCCTTCCGAGGAGTGGCTGGTGGGTTTGAACCGCCAGCTGTCTGGTTAGCAGGCAAGTGTCTTAGCCACTATGCTGAGTCATAGCAACACTATATACAACAGAAAGAAATACTGCCTGATACTGTGCTATCTGCACACATATTGCTTTGTTTGAGATGATTGTTGCAGTCACTGTTTCAATCCATCTCATCGAGGAACTTCAGTTTCACTGACCTTCTCTTTACTTTGCCAAATGTCATGTCCTAATGCAGGAACTTGTCCCTCCTGATAACATGTCCAAAATGTGTGAAATGAAGTCTCACTACCCTCACATCTAAGGAGCATTCTGGCTGTACTTCTTCCAAGAAAGATGTATGTGTTCATTCTTCTGGTAGTCCATAGCATATTCAATATTTTCCACCAATGCCAAAATTCAAAGACATCAATTTTTTCTTCACTCTTCCTTGTTCATTGTCCAGCTTTTGCATGCATATAAAGCTATTGAAAATACCATGCCATGGGCCAGGAGCAAGTTAATCCTCTAAGTGACATCTTTGTTTTGTGACACTTTAAAGAGGTCTTTCATAGTGGTTTTGTCCAATGAAATACATTGTTTGATTTTTGGACTCTTGATTTCATGGATATTAATTATGGGCAAAGTAAAAAGAAATCTTTGATATCTTCAGCATTTTCTCCATTTATCATGATGTTGCCTATTCGTCCAGTTGTGAAGATTTTTCTTTTATGTTGAAGTGTAATCCATACTGAAGGCTCTAGTCTTTGATCTTCATCAGCCAGTGCTTCGAGTCCTCTTCACTTTCAGTAAGCAAGATGATGTTATCTACATTTCATGGGTTGTTAACACATCTTTCTCCAGATGCTGTGTTCTTTTTCATATAGATCAACTTCTTAGATTATTTGCTCAGCATACAGGTTGAGTAAGTATTGTGAAAGGATACAACCCTGACACACATTTGCTAATTTTAAACCACTCAGTATCCTCTTGTTCTGTTCGAACAGCTGCCTCTTGCTCTGTGTATAGTTTCCTCATGAGCACAATGAAATGTTCCAGAATTCTCATTTTTCACAGTGTTATCCATAATTTGTTATGATCCATATACTCAAATGCCTTTACATAGTCAATAAAATACAAGTAAACATCTTTCTGATATTCTCTGCTCTCCAAGATCTGTCTGATATCAGCAATGATATCACTCGTTCCACATCCTCTTCTAAATCCAGCTTGATTTTTGGACAATTCCCTGTTGATATACTACTGCAATCATTTTTTAATTATCTTCAGCAAAATTTTACTTTTCTGTGATATTAATGATACTATTCTATAATTTTTGTATTCTGTTGGCTCACCTTTCTTTGAAATAGGCACAAATATGGATCTATTCCAGTCAGTTAGCCTGGTAGATGTCTTCAAATTTTTTGGCATTGATGAGTAACCATTTCCAGTGTTGGATCCATTTGTTGAAACATTTTGGTTGGTATAGTAGACACTCCAAAATGTTTGTCTTCTTCTCCATTGTACCTAGCTAATGATAGGAAGCCAGCAGCAGTCTTCAAAGTAGAAACAGAAAACATAATAGTACATAATAAAATATTAATTTAATTTATGAATTTTATAAAGTTTTGAAAAATCGTGGTGCATGTTTCTTCTCCTTTACTTGGATTCAAGTTTTCATTTTCATATTTTTTCAGCGTGACTTCCTGTCTTCTCGGTTTTAACTGTTTGGTGTTTGGTGGAAATATTTGTGCTTAGGGTTTGTTTGTTTTACTTTTCCTGATAAGAAGTTATATGATGTGTTTACAATTTTTTACATTAAGAACCGATAACTTTTCTAGTAATATTTCTACCTTAGTTATTATTTACTCTTATGAATAAATAAATGACTTTTTAAGATATTTAAAATGATAATGTATATGTTTAAGAATTGAGTGGAGGAAGTTTTTAGCTGAGCCAAGCAAATTATAAGTTATGGCCAATCTTATCTCTTTTTTCATACTTTAAATTTATGAAAATAGGAAGAAAGAAAAGAACACCCTTGAAAATATCAGAGCTGTCTTGTTAGGACTCATTATTTCCCTCTCAGTTGGAGATGGTCTTCAGTAGTGCAAAGCTTACCTGATTGGGAAGTTAGGAATAACCCTAATTAAGGGAAACTGCTTATCTAATTGTCGCCCCTTCAATTCCAGAATTGTGTCTCCAGTGCTCAGTTGCATAGGTTGGGTTAAAACGCTGATTAAACATACATTAAAAAAAAATTAAATACTTTGTTATCTTAGACCTTTTAAATGCAAGAAAAAGTGTAAATTGAAATTAAATCTATATCATAGCATCCCAGAGATTGTATGCAGTTAAATTACATATGAACATTTTCTATTGACTTTTGTTCCTCTTTACAAGAATTTATTTTTGTTTTTATTTTTATTGTGATTTGGGTGCTCTTTACAAGAAATTGATTGAGTCATTACATGCAGACCTTCTTATGTCTTACCTCCTTTGTTTGCACTGCTACTCCTATTTATATCTACTGTTGGTAATTTTTTCAGAATTTTTGTTTGATTTGTGTTTTCTTAACTATTACAAGAAATATTCAATCTATCTGTCTATAATTGTGTAAATTTTGTATTTTTAATTGAAAGTATTTATTAACCATTTTATTAGCCAAACTGAATGAAATTCAAGGTTTCTTTCTAGCAAAATACCTCATTTTTAAAATATCTTGTTTAGCAAATATCTGTGAAATATCTCAAACAGTATTTATGGCAAAAAAGATAGATTTGCCTATGTAGTATTTCAGTTTATGTGGTACACTAACATTAAAGAATGTTTTTTATTATCAAGGGTTTTAGTGCCAATGGCATGTAAATCTGGGATCATAATTGAGGCAGATTATTTAACCAATCATTTAAAAAATATTATTAAATAGAGATAATAATAATCCCACTTTACTGGGACATTGTGAGGATTAAATGAGATAATGTATATAAATTGTTTTCCACGGTCCTGGGAAAATAATAAGTGTACAATGAATATTAACTATTACTTTTATTGTAACAATTTTCTAAGTCAGTTGCTGGTTCTAGAGGTAGGAGGAAGATGGTGTGTACCTAAAATCCACAAATTTGTTACTTCGAACAACATAATCCCTGAATAACTACATAAACAAGATACAAATAATGATAGTGGGCTATGAGAAACTAAGGAGAAGCTAAAGTATCAGATTTAGTGAAAGCAGAGAAAAAAAAGATTGAACTGGGGAAAATAAAAGAACCTGTGAAGGAGAGGATTCATTAGAAATACAAAAGAGGTCAGAGGAGGGATGGAGGGGAAAAAAAAAAAAAATCACAGAACCCACAGAGGCATTGGAGATTTGGAATACCCACACCTGGAGTTTTTTTCTGCGACATGGGAAGCTGAGTGAGTAGATAATCTTACTGGGAAACAACAGATCAAGACCCTCCTTGGCTTGGGGTGCCTCACAGTCCAGAAAGTCTTGGGGAAAAGAGAGAAACTCCCTCTGAGGAGGCAGAGCCCAAGCGAGTTCACAGCAGTGGGCTGGGGTTCAACTATTCCATGACCCCTTTCTAGCACAGAGTGAACAGAGGTATGGGGTTTTTGCAACTTCTCCATCCAAGTGGAAAGTAATGGCCTTCTACCCATTGGGGTCTCTCTTGATTTTGAACCATTGGTCTTTGACATTAAGACATCATCATAAGTAAATGGCTCAGGAAGACACAAACTACACTGCCCGACCTGGCAGAGCTGTCTGAACTATCTTGCCCAAATGCAGAAAATGAGGACTCACTACTGGCACCTTTCTTTTTCTTTTTTCCTCTTCTCCCCTGCCTCATCCAATAGAAGGAGCACATTAAACCGCCACCAGGCAACAGGAGTTATTACACTGAATACTTCACCCCTCGACAGCACATAACAACAACAACAACAACAAGTAACACCAATAACTCCTGCACCACAGAAACAACAAAAAGGTGGTGGACAACACCTGCTCATTCCAACTCCACATGCCCTTCATGATGGACAGAGACCTGCACCCACATCCCCACTAGTGATTCCACCACAAAAAGAGAGCTGGAGAACAACCTGGTACAATTGAATTAACAAAAAAATTACACCTCCTCCACACTCTCAGATATAGTAAAACAAAAGCAGGGTGAAACAAATCAGTATGTAACTAACAATTAAAGACAACAATTTCAAAATGTCTAGGCAACAACAGACAACCTCAAATCAAACAAACAAACAAAAAGGACAAGACAATAGAAATAAGACCGTCAGCTAAAGAATTATCTCTCATGGAAGAAGAAGAAGCAATAGAAGGATCTGAGAAGGAATTCAGGAGGTATATATACAGGACTTTCCAAGAGCTCAAGGAAGCCACAAACGAATCAATGAGAACACAGAGTGCCCTGAAAGAATTCAAGAAAACCATTCAAGAACTAAACAAGATAATAAATAAGATAATAAATACACAGTTTCTGGCTCTGGAACAATGTGGCTCTAGATGAGGTTAGAAAAATACTACCACATTCTCCCTCCCCCATGGGAGTATGGAGAATATTTTTGAAAGGCCTTTGAGTTGAAATACTTTCTCACATTGTATAGACATACACACTCATTCACTACTTCTTACATTACACATTTAAAAGTCTTTATTACCATATAGCTTTACTTCTTACTCCTAAAGGGTTACTATGAGTTGAAATCAACTTGATAGCAGTGGGTTCATTCCTTGAGCATTTTAAGCTCCAGATCATAAGGATTCCAAGAGTCAGATCCAACTCATAGCGAACCCTCCTTGGGTTTCCGAAGCAGTATCACTATGGAAGTAGATTGCCCAAACTTCCTTCTGAGGAGTGGCTGGTGGGTTTGAACCACCAGCCTTCTGGTTAGCAGTCAAATGATTTAGGCACTAAGCAACATGGTTTTCTATAATATATCATATAATTGTTTATAGTACATCCTAATATTGAGATTCTTGAATTAGATCTTGCTTATTGTTAGAATAAAATGGAAATGTCATGGTAAATGAGTGGCAGATGTTTTACACATAAAGTTACTGTGGAAAAAAAAAAGTTAATAGACTGAAATGCTTATATCATTTTGAGATTATTTCCAATCATTTTATTTTGATAATGAGAACTTGAGATGTTTATAAAGCAAATAGTCCATAGTCATTATTTTTTCACTAACCACTGAATTTCTGTTTGCTTTTCCAGTGCCTATTACTGAAAACATTAATAAAAATTTGTCATCTAAATAAACCAGGTGCACACATATTTTAATGCTCAGTCTATTATATGTTATAGCAGGCAAGTAGTTAAGCATCTTACAAAAAGAAACATGAGAAATTGTAAATATTGTTTGCAAACTTTAATGAGCTTTCAATGAAATCTCTAGCTAAATATAACATTCCAATTATCTCTAAAATTATATTGTTGTTATTTGCCATCAAGTCAGCCCCGACTCCTAGCGACCCCTCCTTGGGTTTCCGAGGCAGTTATCACTACGGAAGTAGGATTGCCCAACCTTCCTTCCGAGAAGTGGCTGGTGGGTTTGAACCACCAGCCTCCTGGTTAGCAGTCAAGTGCCTTAGGCACTATGCTACCAGAGCTCCTAAAATAAAATTGTATTAGTGTGTTATTATCCATGATAGTGACATGCAGAAAGGAATGCAGAGCCATGCCTGTGATTTCATATGTGAACCTAAATAGGATGGTGTCTACAGATGCAGTATGTACTTTACACTGTACTGTGAGATCTACTATTGAACTCTGGCCAGCAGTTCCCTTCAAACTGCATTGGATCTGTTCTTCTTAATTAAGTCAACTTGCAACATACACAGTGGTTGGGAAGATTGGCAACTGGGTTTGTGATAGCTGTTTATTTTCAAGTTTATAACACGTGAATAAACAAACACAGTCTAAAGTAAGTTCATATTCCTTGTAATCATTTCCAAATATTCCATACAATACTAGCTTACATAATATTAGAAACAAAGGAAATGGTAGGGTTGTGATTATAGACTCCTGAACCTATTGTTGATATCACCAAATATTTCTTTTTCACTTAAGACTGATGTCTACTTATTATTTTATTTCCTATTCTATACTATATATTCATACACATTATATTTATTTATGTCATTTATTTTATATAGTATTTTAGTTTATATAAATTAGGCATTTGTATTCTATCCTTTTTAATGTAACAATTAAGCATCAGTTGTATGTGAGGCAAAATGATCTAGGCATTGGGGATTCAGAAGTAACCAAGATGGGCCAAAAAATCCTCATTATATTGGAAGTTTTAATATACTAAGAGGAGATAACAAACAAAATACACAATTAATTCATAAAGTACATTAGAAGGTAATAAGTACTATGGAGGATATTCTATCAGGAAAGTTTAAAAGGCAAAATTTGTAAATAGAATGATCAAGAAAATTATTTTTGATTAGATAACAATGCAGCAAAACTTAAAATAGGTTTGGATGACCAAGAGAATATTAACTGGATAATGGTTCTTCCTAAAAATGTAATACTTATACTCATCAAAAGACTTTACCAAGTAAAAATAGAACCTACGGATTGGGGGGAAAAAAGTTAGGTAACGACATTCTGACAAGGGTCTATCTCTAAAATGTATATTGTTATTGTTGTTAGGTGCTGTCAAGTTGGCTCTGATTCTGAGTAACCCTATGTGTGACAGAACAAAACCACCACTTGTCTGTCAGTTTGTCACATACTGTGGTAGTTTATGTGTTGCTCTGAGGTTGAAGCTATGCTGCTGGCATTTCCAATACTGGCAGGGTCACCCAGGGGAACAGGTTTCAATGGAGATTCCAAAGTAAGATTGAGAAGAAGGACAGGGCCATCTACTTCTCAAAAAATTGGCCAGTGAAATACTTATGAATAGCAATGAAGCATTGTGTGACATTTTGATAAATATATAGAAAACATCAATAACTCAACATCAAAAAACACAAAATATCTAATCAAAAAGTGGGCAACAAGCATGAACAGACACTTCATCATAGAGGACATTCACCAAAAAACCAAAAACCAAACCCACTGCTATTGAGTCAGATCTGACTCATGGCAACCCCTCTTTGGGTTTCCAAGGCAATATCACTTCAGAAGTAGATTGCCTAACCTTCCTTTCAAGGAGTGGCTGGTGAATTTGAACAACCAGCCTTCTGGTTATCAGTCAAATGCCTTTGGCACTATGCCACCAAAGTTCCAGTAGAACATTCGGTCACTAAAAAAATACATGAAGAGATGCTTGTCATCATTAGCCATTAGAGAGATGAAAACCAAAACAACAATGAGATAACAACTCATCTCTACAAAAATGAGACTCATCAAAAAAGCAGCCCTAGAACATGATGGACCTTGAGACCAGAAGAACTAGATAGTGCCTGGTTACCTATGCCAACCACTTGGGAAGGGATCAAAACTGGAGATTCTGGCTAGAGTGGGAGGAAAAACGTGGAGCAAAATCCAAAAACACAATAATGACCAGAATTATGGTCCGATGGAGTCTGGTGCTACTGCCAAAACTATGGCCCTGGGATACACATCAGGCCAGGAATAAAACTCACTTCCAAGGGCTGGCTCTCAGCTCAACAGTAAATAAGACTTACATGCAGTACACTCAACCCAGAGTTACGTACCCACCTCCTCTACAGAGATATATCCCTTGGAGCAATCAGCCATGGGGCACCAGAGGGGCAACAGTCACATGGGGGAAAAGCTGGAAAGATAGGAGTACATAACTAAGAAGGGCATGGTGGGGGGTTAGAGGGTTACTGGGAATGAAGATGAGGAGAGTGGATTAGGATTGGGGGTGGTAATTGGAGAGTGAAGCCAAATGTATGAAATGTTGAATGTAAAACAAATTTTGCTCTGTAAATTTGCACCTAAAGCACAATTAAAAACAAACAAACAAACCAAAAAAAAAAAAAAAAACAGAAAACAACAAATGCTGACAAGGTTGTGGGGGGATTGGAACACTTATACACTGCTGTTGGGATTGTAAAATGCCTGAACCACCATGGAAAACAAAGGAGAAATGCCATACTGTCCAGAAATCCCACTCCTCTGTATATTCCTAGAGATATAAAAGCTGTGACACAAATATACATCCTTGTTCATTACAGCATCATTTACAATAGCAAAAAGATGGAAATAAACTAAGTACCCATCAAGAATGAATGGATTAAACAATTATGGTATATGCATACAATGAAATACTATGTAATGGTAAAGAATAATGATCAGTCCATGAAACATCTTATAATGTGGATGAATCTGGAGGACAATATAGTAAGCAGAAGAAGTTAATCACAAAGGAACAAATATTACATGATACCATTTTTATAAAAAGTCAAGAATAGGTATACACATAGAAAGCAATGTCCTTTGATGGTTACTAGAGATATGAGGGGAAATCACTTACTAGGTAGTATATGCATGATAAATCTGGTGATGGGGAAGGCAAAACACAATATGGGAGAAGTCAGCACAACTTGACTAAGGTGAACGTATACACAGAGGTACACATGAATAAAGGACAACTACAGTACATGCTATAGGAGCTCTGGTAGCACAGTACCTAAGGCATTTGACTGCTAACCAGAAGGCTGGCAGTTCGAACCCACTAGCTGCTCTGTAGAAGGAAGATGAGGCAATGTACTTCCATAAAGATTATTACCTCAGAAAACCAATTTGGGCATCTATGAGTTGGAATCTACTCAAAGGCAGTGACTTTTTTTTTTTTTTTTTTTTTGGTTTACAGCAAATGCTATAATATGTACAATTTTCTAATAACAGTAATAAGGAAAAAATATGTGATGTGAGTGGTTACACGGATGGATATGTATGCTATATGGGTGTGGGAAGACATATGGGAATACATGTGTGAGTGTATAAATATATATTTGTTGACATGTTTATATACATGTTTGTATGTGCTGCATATGTATTCATTTATATAAAGAAGCACATAAGGGCACAGTTATGCATACTTCCTATACATACCCAAACACCTCAGAGGACTGATTTACTGATTTTGAAATTTCAAGATCATAGTCTCATGAGACAGCTAGGTTGATTGACACAACTTTGTTTATTAAGGTAATATTCCACAACCTAGTTTGGTGAGTAGCATCTGCAGTCTTAAAAGCTTGTGAACAGTCCTCTAAGATACAAGTATTGATCGCTTCTCATATGTAGCAAAAGAGAGTGAAGGAATCCAAAGACTCAAGGAAGAAATTTAGTCCATAGGACCCACACAGCTTCTTATACTTTGAGACCAGAAGGACTAGATAATGCCAAGGAACCACCACTGACCATTCTGACCAGGGGTACAATAGAATGGCTTGGGTAGAGTGGGAGAAAATTGTAGAATAAAACTCCAATTCATAAAAAATACCAGACTTGCTGGACTAGAGGACCCCCTAAGGCTATCACCCTGAGATATTCTTTTGACTTGGAACTGAAGCCACCACCAGAAGTCACCTGTCAGCCAAATAATGAATTGGCCTATCAAATAAACAATAACAGCCTTGAGGAATGAGCTCCTTTAAACAATCAAGTATATGAAACCAAACAGTAAATATTTACATGAAAGCAAAGATGAGAAGGCAAGGAGGGAGAGGAAGATTGGATGAATGGAAAAGTGACAGGTGTAGTGGGAATGATGAGAGTACTGACACATGGTGAGGATTGTCATCTATGTCATGGGATGATTTTTGTATGAATTGTTGAATGGAAATCTAATTTGCTATGTACATTTTCATTTAAAATCTGATAAAACATTTAATAAAATAAAATAGGTGCAGAAGAAAATAGAATGGCAAGTTAGAGTCCCTGAGACAGGAGGATGTCAGAAAACAAGGAATCAGTGGGACTGGAGTAGAATGGAAAATAGTAAAAGATAATGTGAGAGAAATAACAGCATGGGGAGGAAAGGCCATTGTTAGCCATTGCAAAGACCTTACTATTCTCTCTGAATGTGATTGAAAACTACTGGAATGTTTTGAGCAGAGAAGTAATGTCATGTGATTTATTTTATTCAAGTTTCTATGGAGGCCATGTACAGAATTGATTCCAGAGGGCAAAAGTGACAGCAGGAAGAGCAGTTAGAAGGCTATTACAGTAATCCAGACAAGATATGACTGGGATGTGAACCAGGGTGGTAGCAATGGAGGTAGTGCAGAGTGATTTCATTCAGATTATAAATTGAAGACTGAGCCAAAATTTGCCAGTTGTTGGAGATAGACTGTATAAAAGAAGAGAAACCTTAAAGGTTTTTGTCTGAGAAAATTATAAGTACCAGTTATCATAAAATGAGATAGAGAAAACTAAGGGCCTAGGAAGTTTGTGAATATCAAGGTGTATATTAGACATCCAACTCTGTGTATGTGTGTATCTACAATTCAGGGGACAGATCTGAGCCAGAGTTGTTAACTTGAGAGTTGTCTGTTTTGAATCAGTATTTAACACCATGAGAGTTGATGGGATCACTAAGAGAGTTATTTATGTACATGACAAAGTGGTCCCAGGATCATCCATGAAACACTCTAACATCAGGAGCTAGTGAGATGATGAAGAACCAGCAGAGGTGACTGAGAGGGAGAAGTCAGTGATAGTTGGTAGCAAATCAAGAGAATGTGATGCCCAGGAAGCAAAGTGAAGGAAGTATTTGAAGGAGAACCAAGATCAACTCTGCTAAATGTTAGGTAATAGTTAAAATAAAATCAGGACTAAAAATGGGTCACTGGATTAAATAGCATGTAGACCATGGTGGAGTAGTGGGAGGGAGGATAATTGTATAGGAGTAGTGAGTGGGAATCAACTCAACAGCAACCAACAACTGCAGTAGTGGTGGAGATTTACCTAAAGTGAAATAAAGTGAGATCAGTTGGGACAGTGAGTATATGAAAACTGTTATGTGGATATTTACTATAAAAATAAAGCAGTGTTTAGAGAGGAAAAAAGGTTCAATACTTTTTTTTTTGTATGTTTGTTTTTTATAAAGATTAGATAAATCATAACACATGTTATAGGGTATGCCCTGATAGAGATCAAACAATAGCTGAAATAGAAGACAGTAGGAGGATTAATGTCACGATACCCTTGAGTAGCTGAAGGGAGTGTGCTTAGTGCCCAGGTGGAATTTCAGCCTGGAGAGGGGCAAAGCCTCCTATTCATTAACAGAGGCACAAAAACTTGCATATGGACAGAAATTAAATAATTTTGATGAATTTGGTTAGAACATGAAAATATGAGTGGTGTATTATAGAGACAATAAGGAGGTATTGGGGAGGAACAAGCTAAGATTTTTGAGCTGCTACAATGTATCAGAATTTTGGCTACTCATTGGGATCATACCTATCAAAAGACAATAACCTTTCCCTGCCCTCAAAGGGCTTACAGTATAATAAAGCAGACAAACAGAGACATACATTTTATAATGCAGAGTGGTAAATGTCTTAATATTGTAGGTGTACCTATTTAGAGTTCCATCTCTGTATGTGAATGCATTCATGTGCACACACAAAATCAGAGAACTGTCTAAGAATAGGACACCAACACCCTTCCTTAGCTCTGAGAGCTGTAAGATATCTTTACTCACTATGCTTCTCTTCTCTTCAAGGTTTTGTTTTACAGTCAAACCTGTGAGCTGAAACCTGTTAAGATGGAAACCTATCAAAGAAGGAAAACTCAAATGTTTTCCACTAAAAGATTGCAATACAGAAGTAGTAAAACTGCACCCTACCAAAAACAGAAAATTTGTGAGACCTAGGAAAACAAGGCAGTCCCGACAAGTTCTGGTTCTCACAGGTTTTTCTGTATAAAAATATCTGTTGTCTCTCCTCTTTGTGTGTATAATTTTGGAGATAAATATTCAGACTTTAGAATCAGATCATCTCAGTTTGAATTCTAGATCTTCATTTACCAGCTATGTCACCTGTGCAGGCTAATGAACTTGCTTCAGTTTCCCCACCAGCAAAATGGTAATGATCATTTTTCACAGACATATTGAGAATATGGAATTATTTAATATGTATAAATTCTTTGAAGATTGCCTGGAACTTGGAGAGTGTACAATCGATATTAGTTATTATTTATCCTATTCTTTTATTGGATATGGTGCAGAAATTTTGCACTTAGCTATTAACCTAGACGTTGGCAGTTTGAACCCACCAAGCAGTGAAGCCAAACTAAAGTGAGTCCCTGCTCAGTGCGAGATCAAGCTGAGTCAGAACGTACACTAAGTCCTTGAGAGGAGAGAAACTCGATTGGAAAGCATCAGTGCAAGGAGTCAGGGGAATCTCCGAAATCTGACTCCTCAAATTGACAAAGAGTACATCTTTAATTGGTTAGAAAAACAAGGAAGGTATATATATTCAATTTATTTTTGGGAAAATCTAATGTGTAATTATTAGGGGCAGGCTCAGGATGGAGGCTGGAAGTGACCAATGGACCCTTCACTTTTTAATTTTGTGCCTTTTCAATTGAGCTTCTAATCTTTTGTACCCTTCCAGTGAAGTGTAGCTCATAGTTTCTCCTAAGTCATCCAAAGACACTGATTGGTCCTCCTGCACTGATGCAAGGCATCAGCCAACTTAGGTTAGATCTGGGTTGTTCTGGTCCCTCTGCCCTTGTTCCTTTCCCAGGTCATCATGTGATACTTCTGTGAAAATAAGCTAATAAAGTGATTAAATGAAAAGAATAGAATATAGGCTAGGCTACCCTCATCATAATGTATAACAGGGTCTTCTCGGCTTCAGCAGAACCATGGGAGAAAATCCTGGCAATCCACTTCCATAACAATTACAACCAAGAAAGCTCTATGGAATAGTTCTGTTCTGACACATATGGGTCTTCATAATTTAGAATGGACTCAAGGCAGTAGATTCGGGTTTTTATTTTCGGTCTTAGCATTTTGTTGTCACATTTCTTTTAATAATATTTTTTTCTTACTCTTCATTGTTGTTGTTGTTATTATTTGCCATCGAGTTGGCCCAGACTCATAGTGACCCCTCCTTGGGTTTAAGAGGCAGTATCACTATGGAAGTAGGAATGCCCAACCTTCCTTCCGAGGAGTGGCTGGTGGGTTTGAACCACCAGCCTTCTGGTTAGCAGTCAAGTGCCTTAGGCACTATGCTACCAGAGCTCCTACCTACTCTTCATTAGGAATTATTTTTTTTTTAATTATCATCTGCATATTTTATATCCCATTTATGATGATTCCTCACCATGAAAAGCTTATCTCTGAGGAAATTATATTTTATATTTGTATTTTGTATATGTAATCCACTGCCATTGAGTCAGATCTGACTCATAGCTACCCCTCTTTGGGTTTCCGAGGCATTATCATTATGGAAGTAGATTGTGCAAACTTCCTTCCAAGGAGTGGCTGGTAGATTTGAACTTCCAGCCTTCCAGCCTTCTGGTTATTAAGTTAAATGCCTTAGGTGGTATGCTACACTATTGTGTATGTATATATATGATACTGCTTATCTTAGGGCTAAATGTGGAGCTAAATGTGGAGACTGTGTGCTTCACCCAACCTGACATTATTCCAAATGGGCTGATCAATGGCAATATTAGAAAGCCAATCATAGTTGTGGGGATGGGCTTGTGAGGGGTTGTGCTGTGTTTACTTTCTATGAAGAGAGAGCACCTGAGTCAGGAAGAGTGTGTTTGACTGTTTGTGTCATCTGAGCAAATGGCAGGCATCTACTGGTCAATGTGAGACACATATGGTCCTTTTTTATAATAACAAGGAATGATAGTCTTGGCGTAATGAAAAAAGCACAGACATTTTATGCTCGAGCACATTCTCTAACTGGATACTATAGTAATCAAATAAAATTCAGTTTAAATAAACACTGTTTATTTTTTTCAATGGTATTTCAATAAAGATGATCAACACAAATAGGAAATGTATGACTAAGGTTATGGTACATTCAATCTAATCATATGGAAGTCAGTATCCAGAGAATAATTATTTAGAAGGAAATAAAGACAACTAAGTAAATTAGCAGAAATGTATACATTATTCAGAACCACTTTGAAATTTTTCAAAAGTAAACAAAAGAAGCATGATGAAGCTATTCTTGCAAGAGTATATAATGCCAGTTCTATAAATCTAACATTATTGAGTATATAGGCCAGGTCTTCTAGTATTTTACCTATGTTACCTCATATATTCTGTCTCTCTCTCTCTGTCTCTTTATCTCTCTGTCTCTTTCAAATACACACCACTATAAAGTAGGCCCTATAATTATCTCAATTTTGCAGGAAAAAGCCAAAAATCACAAAATTTAAGTGTTTTGTTCAATGTCACATAGTAAGTAACAGAGTTTCAAGGCAGCCTAACTCCAGAGTCCATAGTCTTAAACTGCATCTGGGACATTTATTTTGAAACTTATTACCATGACTCACCAGCTGAGACCCTTAAGTAGTAGGCAAGATGTTTCAGTGAAAGAAACACAGGCTTTAGTGAGACAGACTTTGGGTTGAAACCCTGTCTTGCCAGCTATTATTTGTTTGGTCAGATATTTGTTCTCTTAGAATTAGGTCAGTAATGCCTGACTCAGCCTGACTGTGAAAACTCAAAGACATGGATATAAAGTACCTATCTCCGTGTGTAACATATTAAGTTCAATAAATATTTTGTCTCATGTCCTTGTACAAGCAATTCCAGCTTGTATGAAATTCCTTATTCTTCCTTTTAGTCATACCAAATGCTTTATCCACCAAAACCAAACCAAACTCGCTGCCATCAAATTGATTCCGACTTTAGCGATGCCCATTGGGTTTCCAAGGCTATTGATCTTTACAGAAGCAGACTGTCCCAGCTTTCCTCTGTGGAACATTACTGGTTTTGAACCACTTATTTTTCAGTTAGCAGCCAAATGCCTTAACCACTACGCTAATGCGGTTCCTTTTTCATCTACTATTCGATAAATAGTTGTTGTTGTTATGTGCCGATGAGTCGGCCCCGACTCAGA
>NW_006921800.1:5239316-5243557 GCF_000298275.1 Orycteropus afer afer | reverse complement strand
AGCAGTCAAGTGCCTTAGGCACTACGCAACCAGAGCTCCTCGATAAATAGTTAATGAGTTCCAATTATATGTGTAGGTTGTAAAAATGACCAATCTATAGTCCCTACCCTCACACCTCGATAATCTGTGAAATGTTCTTGTATAAAACCTACTGCCTTTAAAAAAATCTTCCCTAGTACTCCAGGCAAAAACGCTCTTGTCAACTCCTCTTTTTTGGTTGAGTGCCCCAATAGTGCAAATGGCTAATGCTCAGCTATAAACTGAAAGGGTGAAAGTGTGAGTCCACCCAGAGGTGCTTCAGACGATTGTCCTAGTAATCTCCTTCCTGAAAATCCCAGCCACTGAAAACGCTATGGAGCACAGTTCTACTCTGAAACCCATGGAATAACTGTGAGTCAGAATCTACTCAACGGCAGCTGGTTTTGTTGGTTTAATTTTGTTTCTTGGTTTATTCAATATTAATCAATTTTTCCTCCCTTTATGACATATCTTTTTATATGCAGTGACCCTGTCTCTCTTAAGGAAAATGTACAAAGGAGTGTGGTATCGGTCTCATTGTAGCCCCGTTACGGGAGCATAGCACCTTGTACATTATAGGTATTTACCATTTTCTTATGGATAAATAAGCAAGTGTGCTTTATTCTGGAAACTATTTTGAGAAATTCTTCCATGTAAACATTTGCTGTTCTTCACTATGTTAAAAAATGCAACTTTGCTGCCACAGGTTATGCTGCCTCCAGATTGCCTGAACCTCTTTTCTGGTTTTTAATCGCTTTCCATTTTCTGGATTATTTAAACAAAATGGATTTAAATAGTCTGTAACTGGATGTGTTTATCTATCTACCACTATCCCCAAAATTTTTTAAAAAAGGAAAAAAATGGGACTTGGCTACATCAACAGCATTCTCTTCTCAAAAGCACCAAATGCACTTTCCAAGGCAATGTGTAAATAATATGTCTCATTTAGTATTGGCCTGAAACATGGCCCCAGTTTTGCAATGTCTCCTGAGATGGGGAGGAAGAGTACACGGAGAAGGCCACCTATGTTTGGAAGGAAACTGTCTGTGTGTGTGAGGGGAGATGGATAGGGGAAGGAGGCTGCAGGGCCAGTGAAAGTTTAGCAATTAAAATTTAGAACTACATTAATGTGAAGTCGAGAGAGCACGGTTAGCATCATCACTGCTGCAAAAGCTAAACTATGGGATTTTAATGATCACAGTCTGGTTATCTGAGATCCGAGTGTACACACAGAAATACAGCATATCTCCAGAAATGAATGACTTTTGAATTGACCCAAAGGCCAAGCTGGTCTAAATTTCAGCTGTTCTTTCTTTCACAGTAGACTGTTAAACAAAACTGTTCTCCACTCCTAAACGATATGGACTTCTAGTTTCTGAATAGTTTTGGTAAAGGATATCTTTTTAATGCCCTTTGCCTCAGTTAATTGACCTGTTGTTTGGTAATTTACTGGAAATGAATGCAGTTAACAATTAATTTAAAGAAAAATATTGTACTATTTTTTTTATGTTTGTTTTTGTTTTAGTTTTAAAGAATTCAATTGTATCATAACCTCATTCTGTTGGGTCAAATACATTTAATGTTTGAGAAAGCTGTGTTTATGAAATCAGAAAATGATAAATGTTTTATGTTTATTTTATATGGAATTCATTCAACAATAACAGCTAAAATTTCTGTTTTCATTTCTATTAATACAATTTTTAATAACAGCTAATCTCTATATACCACTAACTTTACAAAGTTGATTCTTCCTTCAGGCATCACATTGTCTCATTTATATATTGACAACAACCACATGAAATGAGGATCTTTTCAATCTACATTTTATTTAACTTTTTTATTTAACTTTTCAAGTTTCAGGAAGTTTGAAAAATGCTGATAACTTTTAAAATAATATTGTAAGTACCATTGTGCCAATGCACAAATTTAAACATTTAATAATATTGAATCATTAAAAAAAAATCATTTAATTATTTGTTTAAAAATAAATAAATAAATGAAAAAAAGCTTTCCTCTTGCATGAGTTCCAACTGGATCCACTCTTAATAGTGTGTGTCTTTCCTACGCATTTTTTTTTTTAAATTTTTATTGTAATTTGGGTGAAAGTTTATGGAGTGAATTCATTTTCCATACAGCAGCTCATGTCCATATAGTAGCTCAATGTCATGAGACATTTTGTCTCATGACATTGACTGCAATTTCCCTCAATACAACAGCTCCACTCCCACTTTCTCTCCATAGTTACCTCTTCCTTGTGTCCTTCCCTTCCATATACTCCTGTCTGCTGTCTCCCTGTGCATACACAGCCCTTCTTTTCTCCCATGATTGGTTTATTCAAGGAGTGTATCTGTCTAATGTAAATGTTCAGCTCATATGCCTGTCTTTTGTTTGGTTGGAAACCACAGGAGTGTATTGAACTCCAGACCTGAAGGGTAGCTATGGGTCATAGTCTCAGTGGTTCCATCAGGCTCTATCAGACCAGCAAACCTGGTCCCTTTTATTTTTTCTATGATTTTGAATATTGTTCCACATTGTTCTCCTACTCTATCCAGGATCTCCTACATAGATTCCCCTCCGAGTGATTGATAATGGTAGGTGGGCACCATCTAGTTCTTCTGGTCTCATAGTTATGTAGGCTAAGGATTCCATGGTATATCAGTCACTTGGACTAATTGTCTCCATGTGTCTTTGGTTTTCTTCATTCTTCTTTGCTCTCAATGAGGAGAGACTCATTGCTGCATCTAGATGGTTGTTTGCAAGCTTATAAGATCCCAGTCGCTACTCACCAAAGACATGGAACAATGGTTTGTGTAGTATGTTATTCCAATTGAGCTTGATGTCCCCTGCAACAATGGTCCTGAACCCATAGGTCCAACTGCTTGCTCTCTCTGGGTAATTGGCTCTGGCCAAGAAGTGACTATAACCTTGTCCCTTGTCAGCTCTACTGTATACCTGGGAATTCTTACAAAACATGCAAATATACTTGTAGAAACCTTATCTGCCAACCCTATACATGGTCATGGGCACACTCCCCCCAGTATAGACATACATAATTATTCAGCCTGTCTACCCATCTATCTACCCTTAGATCCTTTGCATATTTTTACACTACATATATATGTCCTTATAATAGTTGACCAAATAGTTTTATATAATTTGAATATTTTCATAAATGGTTTCATACTTTCATATTGCATAATTCTTTTCCAATTGGCTTTGCATTCCACATTTCATTTTTTAGAATAGATAATATTGATATACATAAACTTAGTTAACTCATTTTTTCTGCAATGAAGGATTCTGTTATATAACATAATAGTTTATAAACCCACAGACAGTTAGAATTTGTCCATATTTTGGCTTTTTCAAGCTATACAATATTTTATAAACCTCTCTGTAATATGAATGCACAATGATATCATCTAGGAAGCTTTTGAATATATATAGATGGTGATTCAATTTGTCTGGAGTAGGGTCATGCATTGAAGTATTTAAAACACTCAAATGATCCTAATATGCATCCATTAATGAAAAACCACTACTCTAGTATAGGGCAAAACTTTCTCAAACTTATTTATGAATATAAATTATCTGGAGTGCTTGTTAAAATGTAATTTTTAATTCAGTAAACCTAGGTTGCACCTGAGAGTCTTCATCTCAGCATGGTCGCCAGAATCACATGGAAGTAACAAGATTCTCTGACAGTCATAGAATTGATTTTGACTCATAGTGATCCCCACTGGGTTTCCAAGGCTGTAAATATTTATGGAATCAGACTGTCTCATCTTTCTTCCTTGGAGCAGCTGGTGCGTTCAAAAACCAACGTTTTGATTAGCAGTCAAATGCCTTAACCACTATACCACCGGAGCTCCTTAACAATGATCTAGGTTCCATAAATACTTAGAAGTGAATTTATTGAGATATATATGCATCATCAGTTTTATTAACCATTTCCAAATTGATCACAGATTTATGCTGCTTTCAGCAATAGAGGATTTCTCATTTCTGACATCCTTAACAATTTGATATTGTCTATTTTTTTTTTAATTTTTCCATAATATGGATTTGGCATTTTGTTGTTTTAATTTTAATTGTCTTAACTAATAGGTTCCACATTTTTTTCAAATAATTGGCCATGAAAGTTTCCTCTTTTGTGAAATTCTGTTCATATCTTTTGTTTTTCTATTAATCTATTATTTTTCTTCTTTTTCCTTTTTGGTTTA
>NW_006921800.1:5231308-5237585 GCF_000298275.1 Orycteropus afer afer | reverse complement strand
ACACTGGGCAGGTTGGCTGCAAGGGAACTCTTTCAAGTGCTGAGAAGCAAGGATGTCTCCTTGAGGACTAAGGTTTGCCTGACACAAGCCCTGATATTTCCAGTCACCTCGTATGCATGTGAGAGCTGGGCAATGAATAAGGAAGACCGAAGAAGAGTTGATACTTTTGAGTTGTGGTGCTGGTGAAGAATGCAGATGGGTACCATGAACTGCCCAAAGAACTAACAGATCTGTCCTGGAGGAAGTGCAGCTGAGATGGCCCTTGGAAGCGAGGATGGCCAGATTTCATCTTACCTACTTTGGTTATGTTGTCAGAGGGGACCATTCCCTGGGAGAAGGATGTCATGCTTGGTAAGGTGGAGGGTCGACAAAGGAGGGCAAGGCCTTGGATGAGATGGATTGACAGAGTGGCTGCGACAATGGGCTCAAGTATAGCAAGGATCATGGAGCTGGCGTGGGATCAGGCAGTGTTTCGTTCTGCTGTGCATGGGGTTGCTATGAGTCGGAAAAGACTCGACGGCACCTGACAACAACAACAACATTCTATCTTGTGTAAATGTTTGAGAATTTTTGCTTTTAATTTCTGTGAACCATTTCTGAGTATGATGTGTAGTAAAATACACTTTGTCCTAGGGATAGCCAATTGTCCCACCACCATTGATTGAATCATAGGTTCTTCTTTGATTTGCAGTAATCCCCATCATATTGGAAACTTGTGTATGTGTAGGATTGGAGAAGGTTGTAAGTTTTTTGTTTGTGTAAGTTTCATACTGTTCTGCATTTCTTTACAATACAGACTCACTTACAGACTCACTACAATGTAAGTCTTGAGAATACAATAAGATAAATTCCTTACACTATATTTCTTCTATCAAGACTGTCTTTTCTACTCTTGTTTCTTACTTTTCAATATCAATATTAGGTTTATCTTGTTAAATTCTGTGACAGTTTTGTTATTGCATAAAATATATAGCTTTGTTTTGGGAGATTCTAACATCTTTTCTGTAATCTACCTGAAATCTCTTATCAGTTTCAATAGTTTATATTTTCTCTTGAATATTCTACAAATAAAATTATATTGTTGTTGTTGTTGTTGTTGTTATGTGCCGTCGAGTCAAACCTGACTCATAGCGACCCCTCCTTGGGTTTCCGAGGCAGTATCACTACGGAAGTAGGATTGCCCAACCTTCCTTCCGAGGAGTGGCTGGTGGGTTTGAACCGCCAGCCGTCTGGTTAGCAGGCAAGTGTCTTAGCCACTATGCTACCAGAGCTGCACAATGGCTATTTTACCCTGTGTTTTTAATATTTATGAATAATACTTATTCTTTACCTTATTTCAGTTTTAAATGAAAACTGTCTAATATTGCACAATTAACTATAATAATCATTATGGATTTTTAATAGATCTTTTTAGAAACATTTTGAAAGAAACTTTCTATGCCCAGTTTGCTATTTTTGGTTATAAGTTGCAGTGTTTTTCTTATGTAGTACTCTCTTAACATCTACTAACATGATTTCATATCTTTCATCTTTAATCTTTAATCTTTTTCTGTTGAGTTTTAAATCAGTAAATTGCTAAATAATCTTTTCATTTCTAGAATAAAAAATATTACTTAATCATATTTTATATGTATGTCTGAATTCAAATTGATGGAATCTAAATTTCAGTTAGATATTTATACCTGTGAAAAATTTTTTATCTGTGAAAGTGAAATTACTTTTCTTGTACAGTTTCTGTTCACATTTAATATCACATTGGATCACTCTCATAAAAAGAATTGGTTAGGTTTTTCTCTTTTTATTTTCTGGAAAACTTTATATAAGATGATCATTTTTTTCTTGATTATTCAAGTGGATTATTTTAGCAAATATTCCCCCTCTGGAAAGGAAAGAAAAAAAAAAAAAATACCATAGAATGAATCCTGACTCATAGGACTCATAGGAACTCTATAGGACAGAGCAGAACTGCCCCATAGCATTTCCAAGACTGTAAATCTATGGAAGTAGACTGTTACATCTTTCTGCTGTGGAACAGCTGATTGGTTTGAACCTTGAACATTTAGTTTAACAGACAGAGCTTAACTGCTGTGCCACAGGGTTAAATACAGGCATGTCTCTACTATGTAACTGGCTGGGCCTATTGTTTCTTTCTTGCTAATAGAATATAAAAATCAGTTGTTCCTTATAAGCATGCTGAATTCTCTAGGGACTAGTTCTCTTCTATCTTGTTTCTGCCATCTTCAACATGGAATTTCCATGATCATATGCATCAAGGCTTGGAGGAGAAAATAGCATACAAGATCACATGTGAAAGATATTTTTGTTCCAAGCCAGAAAGTAGCACATACTGCTTCCATTCTATTCTCTAAAATTCAGTCATAACTAACTGCAAAGTAGTCTGGAAAACATAATCTAGTTATGTGCCAAGAAGAGGAAATGAGTTTGGTAATCAATTAGCAGCCTTGTTACATCTAGAAAGAGACATTATATTTTGTACTGTGAAAAAAAGAAATCTCCTGTAAATTTTATTATTTTTAAAAAATACCATTCAGTAGAAAATGCAAAACTCAGTTCCTTGAGGTACCATTTGAGTGTTATAGCTATCAGCCTGATAGAAACAGTTTGATATTACAGTCATAGCACAATTCTGCTGACTCCTTACCAAAAGCACAATGTTATATACATAATAAAGCTTCGCATCAGCTGGTGCCTATGCTGTCATTTGGTACATGTTTTCTTCAATAAAATAACTGCTTGGCAAAAATCAACCATAGTCACTGCTGTTTTTGCAATATGTTTGATATGCAGGTGGTCATCTCATCTCTGGAAATTAGAAGGAATTCAGAGATACATGTGTTTTTGTTTTTGTTTTTGTTTTAAAAAAAAGACACAAGGGCAGAAAGTGTGTAGGTTTAGAGGTTTGGTGAAGCAGGATGAGACAGGCTCTTATGTTACTCATCAACTGAGAAACACATTTCCATCTGTTTATACTAACGTGTCACTGTGGATGCATACACTGTGACTGCTATAATGCACACAAACTTAACAAAAATCTGTTTAGGCATATACACATAAGGTAATATTAATATAATTGGGGAAGCAAGTATAAACTGAACATTTTTCACATAGTATAGTCTCTCTTTTTTCCCCATAACATTGTATTAGTCATATGTTCTTTCCATTCTGGGAATTTAATAAAAACTTATTTTAGTCTGTTATATTCTAGGTTCTCATTTGTTGTTATGTGCTATTGAGTTGGACCCGACTCATAACAACTCCTCCTTGGGTTTCTGAGGCAGTATCGCTATGAAAGGAAATTGCCCAACCTTCCTTCCAAGGAGTGGCTGGTGGGTTTGAACCACCAGTCTTCCGGTTAGTAGTCAAGTGCCTTAGGCACTATGCTACCAGAGCACCCAAGTGCTCAGAGGAAACACAAAAATAACCATTTGCAAAATATGTGTTTGTTTGTTTAGTAATGCTTTAACTCATGGTCCTCAATATTTTATTTTTGTTTCTCTTCAATCTCCTTTACAGCTGATCTTCAAATATTTATTTTGAAATATATATGTTTATCTAGTTGATTATTCCCAATGCTGATTTCACAATTTTCCATTCGTCTTGCCAAGTCAAATTTTATACATTATTCTAAGCTGGGCTGATATTTGATCTCTTCTGATTTTTTTTCTCTACTAGCCACTCCCTGCCTACTTCAATTTAAAAGCAATCTCTCTGTCAACTAAGTTAACTTTAGGTAATCTCTTTCTCTGAACCTTTCTTATAACTCTCAGAATGTTGCACCTTACTTCATAGCTATTTATGTCCTCATCTTCTTCATCGACTACACCCCAGATTCCTTAAGAGCAACACTGTGCCTTTACTTCCCTTTTTTATTCTCAATAACTGATGGGACATAATTGAAATTTTAGAATATTCTATTATTATGAAAAATTAGAATATTTATTAAATGTATATCTTTTCCTTTGAATGTATCTTTTACTACGCAGCTAGATAGATAGTCTGATGAAGTCAATGGGATGCTGGTAAATAGTTAACAACCAAGTGTCAAAAAAAGGTATGATTTTAGCATTTGTGAATTTCTATGGTAAATCTCCCACCATGAGCAATATCAAGCTACCACCTCAATATCACTCACTGATCACCAAGTTGTGAAACAATTTATAGTAAAACAACCTTATACAGTATTTCTGTATGTGTACCATATACATATACCAAAAAAAAAAAAAAAAGAAAAAACCTCACTTACTGCCATCGAATTGGATCTGACTTGTAGCAACCCCTTCTTGGGTTCGGAGGTGGTATCACTATGAAGGTAGATTATCCAACCTTCCTTCTGAGGAGTGGCTGGTAGGTTTGAACCACCAACCTTCTGGTTAGCAGTCAAATGCTTTAGGCACTGGGCTATCAGTGCTCCTGCATATGCATATAATATACGTGAATAACCTCAAACACCTCTTGTTGTTAGGTGCCTTTGGGTCATTTCCAACTCATAATGACCATATGCACAACAGAACAGAATACTGAGTGGTACTGTGTCATCTTCACAATCTTTGCTATGCTTGAGCCCATGATTGCAGCCAGTGTCAATCCATCTGGTTGAGGGTCTTCCCCTTTTCGCTGACCCTCTACTTTACCAAGCATGATATCCTGCTCCGCAAAATGGTACCTTCTGACAACATGACCAAAGTAGGTGAGATGATTTATGGCCATTCTTGCTTCCAAGGGGCATTCTGGCTGTACTTTATCTAGGACAGATTTGTTTGTTCTTCTGGAAGTCAGTAGTATTTTCAGTATTCTTAGCCATCACCACAATTCAAAGACATCAGTTCTTCTTCCTTCAGTCTTCCCTATTAATTGTCCAGCTTTCACATGCATATGAGGCTATTGAAAACACCCTGGCTTTACTTGGGCTCAAAGAAAGTCTTCAAAGTGATATATTTAAAAAAAAAAAAAAAAAAAAAAAAATCCTTGGCTTTCCAAGACAGTACCTCTATGAAAGCAGATTGCCCAGTCTTCCTTCCAAGGAGTTGCTGTTGGTTTTGACCTGCCACCAATCTGGGTAGCAGTCAAATGCCTTAGGCACTATGCCACCAGAGCTCCCCAAAGTGATGTATTTGCTCCTTATCCCTTTAAAGAGATCTTTTGCAACAGATTTTCCCAGTGTAATACGACTTCTGATTTCTTGACTGCTGTTTCCATGGCTGCTGATTATTGATCCGAGTAAAATGTAATCCCTGAAAAACTCAGTCTTTTCTCCATTCATCGTGACATTAGTTATTGGTTGAGTTGTATGGATTTTTGTTTTCTTTATGTTGACATGTAATCCAAACTAGTCTTTGATCTTCATCAGTAATTGCTTCAAGTCATCTTCACTATCTGCAAGCAAGGTTGTGTCATCTGCATATTGCAGGTTGTTAATTATTCTTCCTCTAATCATCTTCATATTTTCCAGCTTCTTGGATTATTTGCTCAGCACACAGGTTGAATGAATATGGTGAAAGTATACAACCCTGCCTGATTTTGAACCATGCAGTATCCTCTTGTTCTGTTTGAATGATGTCCTCTTGTTCTATGTACAGGTTCCTCATGAACATAACGTAGTGTTCTGAATTCCCATTCTTTGCAATATTATCCATAATTTGTTATGATCCCCACAGTCAAATGCCTTTGCTTAGGCAATAAAGCATGGGTAAGCATCTTCCTGCTATTCTTTCCTTTCAGCCATGATCCATCTGGCATCAGCAATGATATCCCTCATTCCATGTCCTCTTCGGAATCCAGCCTGAACTTTTGGAAGTTCCCTGTCAATATATAGCTGCAATCATTTTTGAATTATCTTCATCAAGATTTTACTTGTGTGTGATATTAATTATATTGTTTGATAATTTCCACATTATCTTGGGTCACTTTTCTTTGAAATGGGTGCAAATATTGATCTCTTCCAGTCAGTTGGCCATCTAGCCATCTTCCGAATTTCTTGGCATAAATGAGTAAGCACCTCTAGTGTTATATCCATTTGTTGAAACATCTGAATGGGTATCCTGTCAACTCCTAGAGCCTTGTTTTTTTTGACAATTCCTTCAGTGTAGCTTGGATTTCTTCCTTCAATACCATTGCTTCTTAATAATATATTACCTCGTTGCCAAAGGGGCAGGGAGGCTGCATCTTCTGACCTTCTCTAACCCAACAAGAAGAAGACAGAATCACCATCAGTAGCCCAAGGCCTATTCCTCCATGCCAGACATGCTGCCTCCCTCCA
>NW_006921800.1:5221096-5230348 GCF_000298275.1 Orycteropus afer afer | reverse complement strand
TATTGTGTTTTTGATGTCATCCCACAACTTGTCTGGTCTTCGGTTACTGGTGTTCAGTGGATCAAATATTCATCAGATAGACTCTAAATTCAGGTGTGATATAATCATGGTCATAGTTTGGCTCTGGTGGACTTGTTTTAATTACCTTTAGCTTCAATTTGAACTTTGAACATTTGATGACCTGTTCCACAGTCAGCTCCTGGCCTTGTTCTGGCTGAAGATATTGAGCTTCTCCATTGCCTCTTTCCACGAATGTAATTGGTTTGATTCCTGTGTATTCCCTCTGGGGAGGTCCATGTATATAGCCACCTTTATGTTGTTGGAAAAAGGTATTTGCAATGAACAAGTCCTCAGCCTTGAAAAATTCTATCTTGTCATATCTGGCATCATTGCTATCCCCAAGGCCATACTTTCTAGCTACAGAAGCTTCTTCTTTGTTTCCAGCTTTCACATTCCAATCACCAGTTATTATCAATGCATCTTGATTGTGTATTTGGTGAATTTCAGATTGCAGTAGTTGGTAAAAATGTTTAGTTTCCTCCTCAAGACCATACATAGATAATGCTCAAATACAGTAAAATGATTAGGAAGTGATATATTTTCAATTTTTATAACTTTAGTTTTTAATGTAATATTTTCATTTTAATTTTATGAAATTTAATTTTAATGATGGCTATATCTAAAATATAACTCATAAAATTGCTGAAAATGTTACATTTTCTACCCTTTTGTATGACCTATCTGTAACACTAATGGCTGAAGTACATCCTGATATTGATATTTTTTTATTAGTGCATAATTTCCATTTATACATTTACACGTACAAATAATATAAAAAGGAGCAAATCCATGCTTTGTATAATTAAGGGAAAAATTAGAAGAAATTCCTTTTATGTACTTGTTCATTTTCTCTATATTCCTCTCTATTATTTTCTCCTCCCTTCCCCAACTATCTAAAAGTCCTTTCTGTTTACCACTTATCTGCCTCAGATCTTGTTTTTAGTTTTCAATAAGCCAGGCCTTTTAATATGTTCTTGATATTTTACTCAAATTTGCTTTCTCATATATACATGTATACAGTGCAGCAAAGGATCATAGCACACAACAGTTGAAAAATCCTTAGAGCAAATTTGGTCCAAGATCACACCTAATTTAATAACCTCTTCTCGAACAGCCTACTGACCTTCCAACTTCTCTGAGAATCTTTCAATGACAGGGCGTTTACTTTCTCATAAAATAGTCTATTTCATTGTAGTACACTGCTTGCTTAGGATGCTCCATTACACTGACTTAAAGTCTACTGTGATTGTGTACACTGAACAACTTACAGAATAATGGTAGATTTTAAGTCAGGAGTATCTTAAGCAAGCAGTGTACTACAATGAAGATTATTTTATGAGAAAGTTAACTCCCTGTCAGCTTGGAATATATCCACAATCCAAGTCCAAACTTTGCATTCTTCACATTTCTTAACTTTATGTAAATACCCCTAATTACTTTAGCTATGTCCTTACATGATAATGTATCAGAGCACTTTACAATTCTGACTGTCATTTAATTGTAAAAATAACATATCCTTGTGGTCTCCTAAACTGTAGTAACTATAACTGAACACAGGTACCTGGGTCGCACAGATGGCTTTCATTTGACTATTAACCTAAAGGTTGACAGTTTGAACCCTCTCAGTGACACTGTGAAAGAAAGAGTGGTGATCTACACCTACAAAGATTGCAGCCAAGAAAATTCAATGGAGCGGTTCTACTCTGTAACACATATTGTTGCCATGAGTAGAATTGGCCTGATGATAACAGGTGTCTTATTTTGTTTTATTGTTTGTTTATAACTGAGCACATGACTCCTAGTATGTCTTTGTCAGTGAAGAATATGTTGGAATCTTACTTTCTTGCATCTTGACTCCGTATTATAATGCAAGGATTTCTTTAAATTTTTTTTTAATGTTTTTGTTTCATAGTCACTCATACGATATCCTTTTTTTTTTGGGGGGGGGGATCTCCAATAAACTACAATTAAATTATATATACTACGGGCCTCTACCGCTTTGCAGAAATTTACTTTTCTTTTCTTAAATATTGTATTGTGATTATCTCAATCAAAAAATTCTACATTTTTGTTCATCATTTTAACCAAATTATTTGTTTTATACTGTATTTACTGATGTGGTAAACATGCCTACAAGAGTTTCATCTAAGATGTTCAAAGTTGAGAAAGGGAAGGGGCAATATATAGATCCTGTAGCACTCCTCTAATATTCTCTCTCGTTAGCGGCATGAATCCAACCACCCAAACTAAGGTTAATGTCTTAACCAATTTTGGCTTCCCCTGGTTGTATAAGCACACAGTCCACACTTTTCTGTTTTATTCTTTAACCTATTATTAGCAATGGTCAAACGGCTCCTGAAATCTATATGAATTCGATACATTCATAGAATTCCCTTTACCTACCAAGCTATTTAATCTACTAAAAAGGAAATTGGGTATTTGGATGTGGTTAATTCTTGGAGTTCATTTCTCTCAACACTCAAACCAACAATTTAGATCTTTTTTTGCCCTTTCTTCCTAGAGTAGTAGCTGTGAAAGATAAGCAGTTTTATGATAGTTAGGAATAGGGAGATGTCGAATAAAGGAGCTAACATTAATTTACATATTCTTTGGATTTTCCAACTTTCAGAAATGAGAGGATTTGACTTATTGTGGAGGATTTTCCAAATCATGAACTTCAAAACAAGAAAGTTCAGCAGGTCAGAAAGGTAGTTACAGAACACACTTGCCCAAGGGAAAACACTTTTCAGTTTTAACTGCATGTTTGAGTTCTTAAAAATAGAATACGATAGTATCTAGGAAGGCAAAATAAAAGTACATGACACTTTTCAACAGGGATATGAAAATATGCTTACACATCTACTACCTTGGAGAGTCTAATAGATAACAAGTGATTCATATGGAATACCCCAGGGAGTAGTGTAAACTTACTAGCAATGATTTTTTCATTGAAAGGGAGACATGGAAAAATACCTCTATGCCTTGGAATGTGGTAATTAATACAAAAGGGAAAGACTTCTTAATGAATGTGTCAAAAACTAAATCCCCAACTATAGGAACATTTAGAACTGGTAACAACATACTAATTCAACACTTTCTGAGTTCTTGCTTTGTGCTAAGATCTTATAAAGTACTGGGGAGGAATCAGCATAAAATTGTTCCTGCATTTATGTAGTTTCTCTAGAATATATTTTAAAAATAAGAAATTTGCTCATAGCTTGAAACTGAGGAGAGGGAATAATTTTACTTGTAAGTAACCAAGTTGTACAATGAACTTTTAGAGGCACAATGGCTGACATGTGGTCTACCGGTGGGTCATAGTATGTCCCAACTGCATGCCTTCATACATACTGTCACTCAGCATGGAATGCAGTTCTCTATTTAGGCAGTTGAAACATATTATTTCAAAAGTTGTCTTAATATCTCCCTTACCATCCTTCCACCTCCATGTAGGTTGGGTAAATATTCCTTTAGATATACTAACATGTATATATAACTCTGGTATAAGTTTATATAATTACATTTTTAATCTACTCCAGTGTTTATTTCCTCCCATAACCAATAAACTACTGGAAATTTAATAAAAACACTCTGTTTTATTAAATTTTAAACCACAATCACTTATGACAGTTCTTGGTACATAGAAATTGATTAATAAATGTTTTCTAAGCAAATGAATAATCTACAAATTTATATAGAGTTACTTTCTGAGGTTAACCTTTTTATAAACTTGACCTTTAATTACCATTTTCCACTATTACTGAAGGCATATAATGATATTATAAGATATATGTGTATACATACTGACATGTATGTGTATAAATCCATTATAATATATATCTAAGTATATAATGAATATACATGATGTATGTATATACACACATATATATAACTTATGTATATATAATTTATATATATATAAATTTCTTGGTTATATAATTTTTATATTTTACTCAAAAATACTGAAAATAGTTCTCCAAATTTCAGTAATTCTCTGTGGGTCCTCCAAGTCATTTTACCATTGCTACAAGGAATTACCTAAGAATTTACTACTAATGAAAATGCTTATTAGAATAGCACCTAGATATAAGACAATTCATAATATTTAATTCATTTGATGGAAATCCATGAGTTAAACAGAGAAACCTTTTATTCAAGGCTGGGAGAATTATGAGTATCTGAAATTTTTCAGAGTTTTTATGATTTATATTTAAATGTAGGTCCCAGAAACTAGCCCCAGTATAAAATAATTTCTGGCAAGAGACTGACTTTTTTTCCCAATGAATAATTTAAAAAGAAACTTTTTTCCTGTGAACTGTCTTATGTCTTGGCAGTAGACATAGAATTTCAATAATTTATACAATTTTGAATATAATATAGTTAATGCCATAAAAGCAATTTCTTTGATATTGAATTATAAGAGATATACTTAGACCACTGTGACTAATGATCTAGGGGCCAGCAGCAGGCAGATTCCCTTTTAACCCAATTTTAAATAGATTCTGTGCATATAACCCTAGGAGTCTACTGAGATCTTCTGGAACAGAATTGTGAGATAACATTTGGTTGTTACACATAAAAACCATAAATAAAGTAACCAATTTGAAAAAATCAGATTAAGTAATATACTTACTTAAAAAAATGTAGATGATGATTATTTTATTAGAAGCAGGGTTTTAATGTGAATGATGGCTTTATAATCTAAGTTTTTTAATTAAGCCTGTTTTCAGAATATTTTCTGAGGCAGGAACCTAGTCACTCTGGAGATTTAATTATGGTTATACCATGACAGTTGAGCAACTACACATTTGTGTGGTGATGGACAGTTTTTATAACAAACCAAGAAATATAGTGTAAAGATGGATACCTTAAATCCCAAGGCAATGAAACAGGCTGAAGGTTTGTCAGGAGGTGGCAAGGTAGCTTCTCCCTGGCTGAATCAAGACCACCAAGGGCTTATAGCCTATGGGGAAGATTTTGTACATATCTAGGAATTTACCTTTAAAGATTGTGTGAATTCCTATATATGACAATTTTCCTGCATGTGATAATGATGTGTCTTCAGTTGGAGACAGCTTTGTCTAATTCCCATAAAAGTGCCATTTGTGTTTTGTATGCTAAGTCCACAGGTATGTTGATGAAGTAGCCTGGTGCCCAAACCAGAAAAAAATTTAATCTAGAGATCTGGTAAGCCAAGACTTACATTTTCTAAATGGGAATCTTTAGTACCAGCTGTCCCCTTTGCACAGGTTCTCACCACCATGCCCTGCTACATATATGTATAAACACACACTGTGTCTTAACCTACATTATCCATGTATCTTGCTTATCCTTTTCTTCAGTTATTTTACTTTTTAATAAAATAAAGTGTTCTTTGGTCCTCATGGGAAATTTTAATAATCTATTTCCAAAGTCTCTATTTTGTTCTATTGATCTATTTCTCTCTCTTCATGCCAATACCATGTTGTCTTTGTTGAAGCTTTCCAATGCATCTTGAAGTTTGGCAGTGCAAGTCTTTCAACTGCATCACTTCTTTTCTAGACATATGTAAAGCTTAGTGGCTGAAAACACCTATAGTAATTCATTTTACACACAAGACTGCAATTTGGCTCAGCAAGGATACCATTTTGGGGACATAATTAGGATGACTTGAACCATTAGGGGCTTCCTAGACAATCTATCTTCTGTAATTTTAGAACTTCTTCATGAGATGTCTGTATGTGGTGTCTCTACATGTTCTTTCCAACATGATGGCTCCAGATGGTCAGACTAATTATACAGTGGCTCAGAGCTCCAAGAAAAAGTATTCTCAGAGAACAGGAAAGAACACAAATAACTTTTTTTTTTTTTAATGTCCCAGTCTAGAAAATCACACAGCATCACTTCTTCCACACTCTACTGATTGAACATGTTGGAAGCCTACCCAAATGCAAGGAAGAGATACAGAGCCCACTCTTTATGGGAGAAGTGATAAAGAATTTGGGACCATGTTATAAAATGGCCACATAATCCAATTAAGAAAAAAAAGATGAGTAGGTTAGAAGGAGGAGCTGAGGACTAGACATGTGGAATTCTGACCCCTGAGTGACTGTCCCCTACACTAAAAAGTCATTAATTATGAAGTATGTGACACATAAATCCATGTTCAAGAAAGATAACTCGTTGTTGTGGATACCTTTTTGTTAAATATGTTTTTAATAAAGAATGGAAAAGAGTGCCACAATGCCCTATTTTGAAGTCTTATTCAGCTACCTTCTAACTCCATTTCCAGAGAACATGACTTAGAGGACACATCCTTTATTTTTAGCCAAAGCATAAGCACTAATTCCCTGGTGAGTTTAGCTGGAATATTTTAGAGCCCCTAGGATTTATATAAAAATACATGTATAAAAATGACTGGAATGAAATGTGTGAAACAATTCATAGTGATTATCCCCAAGTGGTGGGTTTATATTAAATTGAGTTACATGAAATTGCCAGTATCAATCTGTTTGTTAACCTACAAAAAAGATAATTTTATATAATTGAATCTAATAAGTAATTTTGTTTTGTCTTTATTCTTTACATATTTTTCATACTCTTTTCAGTGGACGTTTATTACATTCATAATTAGGAAAAATAATTATTATTTGCAAAGAACAAAGAGACCAGAGTATTTTAGAGTAGACATTATTTTTCTCATTGTGCTGAAATGACACATTTTTGCAAGGCCAGAAAACAGCATAGCTACCTTTAGATATATAAAACAAAACAAAACAAAAAATCTGTCAAGGCACATTTATAGAAACCTAAGCCTAATGTGGAAACTCATACTGAACCTGAACAGACTTCTGTCATAAAATTAGGAGGTAGATGTTATATTATGAATTTATGACTCTGTGGGTAGACACTGGACTTCACTCTTGTTTTTTGAACAAAACCTAAAACAAACTTTTAGCATGGGAAATGCTTGCAAGAATGTAGCTGGGTTCTAGTGTGACACAGCTGGGCTATTTCTTCTGTTTTATGTGAAGAACAGTTCATTTTGAGGGATGAGGAAAGAAAAGTTCACTCTGGCCATTCCAGAGGGTATATGCTGGCATATTTCCCAAAGGAACAGTGGAGCTGGCTGCCAGGTTTATGGGAACAGTGATTATATTGAAAGAAGCTATCTGCTTTCCTTAAGATAAATGCCTGGAACAGAAATTATTGGCTCAGTGGGTTAGAATTTTTTAACGTTCTTAAGATATATGGCCAAATTTTTTTTCTAGGAAAAAATTGACTATTAATTCTTAAGAAAATTTTACCATCACAGTGCAGATTTTAAAGATACAGAGTTTGTTCTACCTCACTGTGTAGTTAGACAAAGGAGCTATAGTTGAGCAGTGATTAAAAGCATTTGGCTGCTAACTAAAAGGTCAGTGCTTCAAGCCTACTAGTCACTCCACAGGAGAAAGATGAGACAGTCTGGTTCCATAAAGATCAGTAGCCTGACAAACCCTATAGGGGCAGTTCTACTCTGTGTTATAGGATAGCTATGAATCAGAATCAACTCAATAACAATGACTTTGAGTCTTTTTTTTTTTTTTTTACATATATGGACACCATTTGTATACTCTTAGGTATTTTAGTTGTGGTGTTCTTATGTATTTTGTAACCATTTTCTACTAAGGGTGAATTACTGAGACTGTAGGTTCCCTGTGATACACAACACTGTTATAAATGTGCTCTAACCTTCCTGCTTCTGCTGTTGCCTGAGGGGGTAGTTGCTATTACCTTCTGATTTTAAGAGTATTTTATATCTTTGAACGATCCAAGTAAGTGAAGCTTCAGCTAGCCTGAGGTCCAACAAAGATTTGAATTCTGGTATATAAACATTCATGTGTAGAGGCCACCGATTGATCCTCTAGCCAAAATAAAGCAAAAATAAAAATCTTTACAGCCCAAAATATTGAAAATCTTGTATAACATGGTTGCTCTTTTGCCTTTCAAAATGTTTGCATAGGTGAGAAACTTAAACTCAATGAATTTTTTTAAAATTATTTAAATAAATGTTATGCTACTGAAATATGCCCTCTCCAAACCAGTAAACTAATAAAGCCAATTGCTGTGGAGTCTATTCTGATATATGTCAAAGTGACCTATGTGTATCAGAGTGGAACTGTGCTCTGTAGGCCTTTCAGTGACTGGATTTTCAGAAATAGATCACCAGGCCTTTCTTCCAAGATACCTTTAGATTAGTAGCCAAGCATATTAATCATTTGTACCACCTGAGCATTCCCTCTAAATCAGTAGTCTTTATTATTTTATCACATTTAATTCTATACATCTTTTGCCACTAAACATCTACCCAACACAAAATCCTTCCTTCAATGAGAAAATTTGTCTTAAAGTCAAGGGATTAACTACTTTCTTTCATTCTGTTTATGCAGAATCCATGTCATAGATGGTCAGAATAAAATAGAGAGAAAGGAGAGAGAGAAGAAAGCTACTTAGACATTGATTTTTTCAGTACCTCCTTATTCTGTGAGTTTTATTCCTCTCTGATGATTATCATATTCTCTCTGTTGCTGATTGTTCTGCTCACTGCTATCTAGAACAAGTTCTGGGTTGGCCAAAGGGATATAGTACAGTGGAAATGATTTAACAAAATGATATCTTTCTACCTCCAGTTCATGCTCCCTCTATATCCACTATACTACTCTCATTAAGGTTGAAAGTAAATCTAAGTTATTAAGCTATCATTTCTGCTAGAAATAGTTCTATTTTAATATCAGGCCCTTGAAGGCAAAGAAGACTTCCCAAGATCTGAATAAAACCACTGCTGTTCAGTCAATTCCAGTTCATAAGGTGCCCAGTATAACAGACTAGAACCTCCGATAAGCTTTCAAAGGCTGTAAATCGTTATGGAAGCAGACTACCATATCTTTCTCTGCAGAGTAGCTGGGGAGTTCGAATTGCGAACCTTTCCATTAGCAGCTGAGCACTTAAGCACGATGCCACTGGGGCTCCTTAAATCTGAAAGAAAACCTCTCTATTTAAACTGTTATTGTTGTTGTTATGTGCCCTCGAGTCGGACCCGACTCATAGCGACCCCTCCTTGGGTTTCCGAGGTAGTATCACTACAGAAGTAGATTGCCCCATCTTCCTTCCGAGGAGTGGCTGGTGGGTTTGAACTGCCAGCCTTCTGGTTAGCAGTCAAATGCCTTAGGC